>NW_006399888.1:5115886-5134255 GCF_000299155.1 Elephantulus edwardii | reverse complement strand
TATATATATATATGGAGAGAGAGAGAGATGTGATTGAACTGCCTCTGAAAATCTATATAGGTATATCTGGTGGCCTAGGCCTACGAAGCTGTACTGCAATCTCAAAGCCACATAATTAGAAACCTCCAGCTACTCCACAGAAGGATCATCCCATGAACGGCCAAGAGAACAAATAGCTATGTCTTGGAGAGGGTGCAGCCAGGGTGGTCTTTGGAGGCTAGAATGATGCGCTTTGCCACAGATACTTTGGGCATGTTTCTAAGAGGTGTTATTCCTTGGAGAAGGACACGATGTTGGGAAGGGTGAAGGGTCAGGGAAGAAGAAGACCCTCAACCAGCTGGATTGATATGGTGACTGCTGGAATGGGCTTTTGTGTTTGAGGAGGTGTGAGGATGGCGCAGGATAAAACAGGATTCAGATGTTTTATTCATAGTGTCACTATGAGTAGTTATCTACTCAAAGGCCCCTACTCACAGCCTGTATGATTTACTGCCTCTGAAAACTTTCTGAAGAGTCAGTTCTGACTCAAGGGCATACAACAACTACACACACACACACACACACACACACACACACACACACACACACACTGTTAGATGTTAGATGCAGTGGAATTCACTACAACTCGTGGCGACCCTATGAAAAACAGGCCAAAACCTTGGCTTGTCTTTCACTGTCATCACTCTCTCTAACATGGTCAAGGTCTGTATTGTAATATCACATCAGTTCATCTCCTTGAAAGTCTTCCTTTCTCTCTCTGACCCTATCCACCTGTGTGTGTGTGTAGCATAATAAATTGTGCTTAACTCTTCTTAAATGTGTCTAGATATCTGCCATGTAAAATACACTCAAATGTGTTTAAAAGGAAATTAAACATTTATGTTTCAAACTCATTTATTTTGAACTATTGAAGGCATGGGTTAATAGAAAGAGATGTTTGCTGTGACTTGGTAACTTCCTTCAGCCTCAGAATTTGTTTTGTAAGTTTAACTAAGCTTGGAAGCAGAAATGGCATCCACTTCCAAAATGGCTTGCCGCCAGAAACTCAATGAACGTGGAGAAATGACCAAAGTTATAAAAGTGTTCAGGTCTTTCATTCATAGGGTTGCTATGAGTTGTCTATGACTCTATGGCACTTAACAACAAGGTTAACTAAGAACTTAACATCCAATTAATTTGGTACATTCGAAACCATTGCAAAACAATGAAGATGTTCTTTAGAATCCATTATCTGATTGTAAAGATACGTTGTTTCACAGTTTTTTTAAAAAATAGCATATGAAGAGAATAAAATAAATTTTGGTATGAGTTAGATTGGATCTTACAGTTCTGGTCAGTTCTTCATTAAAGCACTCAAAGGCTAAATAATACTCTTAATCCACTTTTTGTCCCATTCATAACTATAAGCACACCCACATTACTATGGTGATTAACATTGGTATGAAAAACAAAATGTTGTTTCTGACTCATAGTGACCCTAAAGATCAAAGTGCAAGTCTCCTGCGAGTTTCCAAGGCTGTCAAGACCGCCTTCTCTTTCTCCCACATACAACATAGAGAGCTTGAGCCCTCAAACTCTTGTTGAGAAGGTCAATGCCTCACTCATGCCATTGTCAGGGCATTTAACATTAGCTATGCCAAAGTGACATCAAAATAGAGATACATTACTAATGCTGTTTAGAGCTGACAATGTTCTCCTTAGGACTGGGACCCAGTTGATGTTCTGACTTACATTTTCTTTTCCCCTTCAATTTAGGAGAGTTGACAGTGACCTCATTTCTTCCCTCCAGGTCATGGCTTTGGCTGTGGCGTTCCTGAAGGATGTTAGCTGGCCCTAGCTTGCCTTCCATGACTGCTGAAGTGACAGGACCACTTCGTCCATGGGGACGAGCTCCATTCAAGCCGACACCCAGACATGGGTGGACTGATTCTCCCTGGACATAAATTGCCAGATTGTCAGCAGCAAGTCATCCCCATGCAAGGGCAGAGCAATTTAAGCAAGCTGATTCACTGATTACTTCACAGCTTATAGCTAAGAAAATAACAGACCTGGAGGTTCATGCTGTTATTTTCCTGAGCTCAAGATCAGATTCTCAGACAATTGATTAAAAGTGGGGGGAGGAAAATAGAAAGAAATTCTTACATCTTCAAAATTGTATAAAGATGTGAAGATAGAGATCATCTTAACATGTGAATAGTGTTCTACTTTTTAAAAATAGCATAAATTTTGTAGATAAATGCAAAGCAATACTTACTGAACTTGTAACAAAGTGTGCTAGACTGTAGTCTATAAAATGGTCAATTACGGTGTGTGTATGTATGAGTGTGTGAATGTGTACAGGGAAGGTTTTAAAAGAAAACTGAGGCATTTATGAATATTATTCAAATTACTAATTTGCATACTTCACATTTTTAATTCCTAATTTGGCCAGTTTAGGTAGAATTTCTTGACTGCTGCTATCAAGTGCTCTACAGTGACCTTCAGCTCATAGTGACCTTGCCATGCACCTTCCTGTGTGCTTAAGCACATCGTCGCAATCATGATGTCAATATAGTTCTTTGAGGACATAACTCTTCATTGCTGATCATCCACTTCCCCAAATATGATGGCCTTTTTCAAGGACTGATGCTTGTGATAACATGTCCAAATCATGTGACACATTATCTCACATCTTTGCTTCTAAAGAGAATGTTCACCATCCTTGCTTCTAAGGAGAATGCTGACTGCCTTTCTTCCAAAATAGATTCGTTTGTTCTTTTGACAGTTCATGGCATATTCAATACTCCTTAACCTTCAAAGATACATATACTTCTTTAGTCTTCCTCATTTGTTGTCCAACTTTCACATGCATATGAAACAATAGAAAATCCCATGGCTTGATTCAAACACATCTTAATCTTTAAAGTGAATCCTTGCTCTTTAGCACTATAAAGAATTTCTGGGCAGCATGTTCACCCAATTCATTATGTCTTCACTTGATTCCTTGACTGATACTACCATGGGTATTGGTTGTGAATCCACATAATAAAATAATTGACAAAGTCAATCTTTTCTCCTTTCATCATAATGTTGACTATTGGTCTAGTTGTGAGGATTTTTGTTTTGTTTACACTGAGATGTAATCCGTACTGAAGGTTACGGCTTTCATCTACTTTAGTAAATGTGTCGAGTCCTCCTTACTGTCAGCAAGCAAGACTGTGTCATCTTCATAATGCAGGTTGTTAAGAGCCTTCCTCTACACTTGAGCCACAGTCTTTTACATATAATCTACTTTCTTGGATTGTTCATTCAGTGTGTAGAACTTAATGGGTAGAAGAAAGGATACAATGCTGATGAGCACCTTTCCTGATTTCAAACCTTGAGTTTTCTGTTCTTGCAATACCTTTATCCAGCTTGATAAAGATATTATACTCCAATTCAAGACACCTTTACTTATTTTAAACCTGATTTTAAACCAGGAAAAGTATCCTAAATGAGGGTCAAATAAATTAATCAAACTGACTGAGGGTATTACATGAACAGAAACCTCGATGTTTTCTCTATGAGAAGAAGATCAGATATTAATTGAAGCAGAAAACGTAACTATTATGTACCTTGAATATTTTTAAAGGAGTGCAATGAAAAAGTATGGAAAATGAAAAATCTTTCTCCTCCAAATTACAGCTGTACTTAACTTTCCCTGAAGAGTCTTGTTTCTCTCATTATTTGTGTTTCGTGCCAATAAGTGTAATTGCAGACCATCACTTAAAATGTTGAGGGTTATTCTAATTTCAAGCTCAAATGATTTGAGAATCTGAAGTATGTGAAGAAGAATGTGGCACCAAGATTGGAGGAAGACTAATTAACAACCTGCACTTCACAATTACATGCTATGCATCAGAGAGTTGGACAGTGAATAGGAATGATAGAAAGAGAATTGATGCCTTTGAGTTATAGTGCTGGAGAAGAGTGTTGAATATACCATGGACTCCTAGGAGAACAAATAGGTTTGTCTTGGAGAGGGTGAAGCCAGAATGTTTCCTGGAGTAAAGGATTCTGATGTTTCGTCTGACATACTTTGGGCATGTTACAAGGAGAGACTGGTCCTTGGAGAGGGACATCATGTTTGGGAGAGTAGAGGGACGATACAGGAGAGGAAGACCCTCGATGAGATGGATCAATTCTGTGAGTGGAGTGGTGGGAATGAGTGTGTTTGAGACAGCGAGGTTGTCACAGGATAGAGCGGCGTTTAGGGCTTTTGTACATAGGGTCGCTACGAGTCGCAAACGACTCGATGGCACATAACAACAAAGCAACAACAACTATGCAGATGACACAAGCTTGCTTGTTCAAAGTGAAGGAGACTTGAAACACTTTGCAACAGAAGATCAAAGACTAGGACTTTCAATACGGTTTACATTTCAACACCAGAAAGACAAAGATCCTTACCATTGGACCAGTAGGCAACATCATGACAGAGAAAGGATTGAAATTGTTAAGGATTTCATTGTTCTTGGATCCACAATTAGCAATCATGGGAACAGCAGTCAAAATATTAAAATAGGAAATTGTGCTGTCAAGGACCTCTCCAAATACTCTTTGGAGGCAAAGGTGGTAAAACTTCATTTCGCATATCTTGGGAATGTGTCAGGAAGGGACAGTGCGTGGACAAAGATATCATGCTGGAAAAGGTGAAGGGACAGAGAAAGAGAAGATCCTCAACAAAATAAATTGACATAATGACTCTTATAATGGGTTTTAGAACATCAATATCATGAGAAGACACAGGTTTTGTCAAGGTTCACTCATCCATTGTTCAAAGGGTTTCTATAAATTATAGTGGACTGGATAATACTTAAGAACAGCAATATTCTAATTTACTATTGATGAATAGCAAATTACCCTAAAACTTAGGGATTTAAAGCATTATTATGAGTCGGAAATTTGGAAATAGTTAGGTTAGGCAATTCTAGCTCGGGGTCACTTACGTGGTTACAGTTACTATATTTGTAGGTGAGATAGAGAGCTAGAGAGCTAGAAGATAGATAGATGATAGATAGATAGATAGATAGATAGATAGATAGATAGATAAAGATATATAGGCAGTCTCTGCTTTAGGGTGGGAGTTCTGTACATAGTCCTGAAGTAGGTTGAATATCTCTTGATTATGATTTCATTTTATTTCATAACAAAAGTGGTGGTGAATTGTGATTCCTCATAAACTAGGAAATTGCAACTTGTAAATTGTAAATTTGTAAAATGACAGCAATTTGAAGATGTGTCTGAAAGAATTCATATGGGTCAAACTTCTGCTCGGTTTAGGAAATGTGTAAGAGAAAAGAAATAAAGGGACAGGGGAAAAGGAAGGGAAATGAGGACACGTCTCGAAGCTTTTTCTGTCTACCAGTTCTCAAGTTTCTTGAGCTGTACCTCAGTCCTGTTCCCTGAATAGAGCAACACCTGGATACTAACACACCTGGGCAAGAACACTTGTATCTTTTAATAAACCCATAAGCAGTCTATTTGCATCGATATTCACGTCACATGTCTAGGACACTTTTCTTCCTCCCCCCCCCCCCCCCCCCCATTAGCATATACTTAGATCTAGGAAACTCTGATGGTGTAGCTGTAGGACTTGGAATGCTATACTTAAAACACACACACACACACACACACACACCCCCCAAAACCAAAAAACCAACCTCTAGAGATTCTAATCCATCAGTGCCCCACTAGAGAAAGATGAGCAATATACTTGTGCCATTTACAGCTTTCGAAACCCAATGGCGGGCCAACTATGAGTTTGAGTTTTGAGGAATTGGATCTGCTCTTTTATTTTATTTCTTGTCTGCTAGGATTATCTACTGAAATGCATCTCAAAATGAGGCGGTTATAAATTTAGAGAGAAACCAGTACATTCACCCTATTTCTAATTTCCTTGCATTTTAGAAGTCACAAAGTCTTATCATAATGTTGGCTCCCCAAAGATATCTTTAAGAGTTAATGTCTTTTTCTCCAGTTCAAAAGAAGTAATGTCAGAATTATTTCTCCCTTGGATACATGGAAGAATTCATTAGTAACACCTGGTTTTGTTGTATCATTTTGTTTTGTTGGGGTTTTTTTCCCTCAGAAAATAGTTTTGCTAAATTTCATATTTTCTAACATCTATCTATCCGACATTTTTAACTATAGATCAACATTACTATTTCTAGAAAAGTTTAGCATTCCTCTAATTATTTATGTTAATTAATGACTTTTAAGTTACAAGATCATCTCTTTTTTTATTTTTCTAATAGCTTTTCATCTACACTTTAAAATACATATGTTTACACAGCGCAATTGTTTTCTTGGAAGGAAGGTAACTGTGAATGTTATTTTCAATGAAATAATTCAATGCAAAAGTAGGCTTGCCCTTGGGTTTGCCTTTGTTTGGCCTGCAGGCATAAGGAAAATGAGGCAGCATGAACATGTTGATCATGGCTTTGGCAGCTTGGAACCCAGGAAATAGGACAGTGTTGTTGTTGTTGCTATGTGCTGTCGAATCGCTTGTGACTCATAGTGACCCTATGTACAACAGCCTTAATCCTTCTCTATCCTACGCGCCAATCGCATTGCCTCTGACACACCCATTCCGATTACCCCAGTCACTGAATCAATCCATCTCCTGTGCTGTCCCCCCCCCCCCCCAAGCATGATGTCCCTCTCCAAGGACCTGTCTCTCCTTACAACATGTTCAAAGTATGTCAGACGAAGCCCCAGAATCCTTGCCTCCAAGGAGCAGCCTGGTTTAACCCTCTCCAGGATGAATCTGTTTGTTTTCTTGGCAGTCCATGGTACATTCAATACTCTTCTCCAGCACCACAGCTCAAAGGCATTCTCTTTCTATCCTCCCTAGTCGTTGTCCAACTCTCTGATGCATAACAAGTGATTGCAAAGACCATGGCCTGTATCAGGCGCACCTTAGTCTCCAGAGAGACACCGTTGCTCTTGAGTACTTTAGAGAGGTCCCTAACAGCAGACTTTCCTATCACAATACCTTTTTTGATTTCCTGGCTGCTGATGCCAAGAGTGTTGACCGTGGAGCCGAGCAAACTGAAGCTGTGAAGAATCTCAATCTCTTCACCATCCATCCTGATGCTACCAATTGGTCCAGTGGTGAGAATCTTAGTCTTCTTGACATTGAGCCTCAGTCCATACTGAAGGCTGCAGTCCTTGACCCTCTGTAGCAAGTGCATGAGGTCCTCCTCAGTTTCAGCAAGCAGGGTTGTGTCATTTGCATAATGCAAATTGTTAATAGATCTTCCACCAATCCTGACGCCACACTTCTCCTCATAGAGCCCAGCCTCTCTGTTGAAAAGGACAGTGTAGCAGCCCAATTTTGTTGTAAATATTTACACAGTATTGGAATTCAGAAGAGCCACATCTGAGGATCCACAATTCTGAATGTTTTACAAGGTGCATGTTCTTTTTTAGCCTTCGATTAATGTCTAAAAGAGAAAAAATCCAACTGACTACAGCCATGTTGATGTTAATTAATTCCTCATGGTATCTGCTCATCAACTGGGAGTATGGTAATCTGCTAGTTCACTTACTGCAAGGGCTGAGCTTAACAGATGTAAAAAAATCCCTATTATTTTGGAACATGTTTAATGGCAGCAGAATTTATTTTTATCTCTCTTTCTTTGGTGTGCACGAAAGGAGACTGCCACCTGTGTTTTGTGGATGAGTGTCAGTGATTTGGACATATTAATTTATGATTCAGTAGAGAAACACTAAAGATAGCTGAGACAGAGTTCACTGTCTGATCCAGCGCTGGTATAAAATTTAATTTTGTTCTACTCTCCAAGGTCTGAAAGACTGTCCTCAGGGACTATGCCAAAACACTATAAGTTACACTTGCTATTAATCATGAAAAGTAAACAAAAACAAAGATTTACTGTGATAGATAGATAGATGATAGATAGATAGATAGATAGATAGATAGATAGATAGATAGATAGATACTATATAAATCTAATTTACTGAGATGATGACATCTGTAGCTGTTTTTTCAGAAGCTGGAACTACTAGAGGCATGCTGAATGAAGTAAAAGAGTATTCAAGTTTCAAACAATGGTTGTTTAATTATATAGGACTTTGTTTTTAAAAATGGAAATGCAAACCAATAACAATATTATGATTTATGTACTACTTGCTGCTAGAGATTTGATACAATTTCAATTATGAAAATAGCATAGTGCTAGATTTCTTCTTGAGTTATCCTATATATATATTATGCTTTGCAGAGAGCAAGTTGGACTTAAATGTAAAATCCCAGGGCTTTCTATTTGTTGCTCCAAAGGCTGTTTGTTGTATTATTCCAGAGCAGATCAGGGTACTTTTCTCTCTCCCCAAGATCGAAATAATTAAGAGCATATGCATGACCTGGTTTGCTCGTTTTCCCTACTCTATTACACTCTATTCCATTATTTCTTCAGAGAAACATCATTAGTTCATGTCAACATCTGGAATCCATAATATGTGTGAAAGGCACAATGTATCTTCAATTCTAAGCCAAATTCATGATAAAATTGATGGATGAAACCAATGTATGTAAGTGATAAAGAATAATATTTGAGACAAATATCTGTGATTGGGAGGTTAAAATAAGATTTTTAATTTGTTTATTTTATTATTTAAGGCAATTATTAATAGTCAATGTTATTGAGGGGGAAATGCTTCTTTTTTGAACCAGAGTAAGAGCATTGAAAAGGAAATTGTTACTGTTAGATGCCTTTGACTCAACCACAATTCACAAAAACTTTATGAACAATAGATCAGACCATTGCACACTGCTCTGTTCAGAGGTAACTCATGGTTGCTGTGATGCTAAACACTGTGACACTGATGTGTCAAGTGCGATAATGGTTACCCATGGTGGACAGTGTTTGGTGGAGCTCCCTGATTAAAACAAGCGTGGAAGCAGGAGTGGCATCCACATCCAAAATAGCTTGCCTCAGGAAACCCTATGAACCTGGAGAGAGGATGAAAGTTATACAAGTATCCAGGTATTCCATTCATAGAGTCACTATGAGTCGTCTATGACTCGATGACACTTAACAACAACAGCAACTCCATCTTCACTCATGAGCTCCAACTAACTCAATCCCATTACTGCAATAACCGAATCAAAGCATCTCCTTGAGAATTGTCTTCACTTTTTTGGACCATTTACCTTTCCCAACATAATGCCTTTTTCCAAAATGTGGCCCCTCCTGACCTCTAAGAACCAATCTGGCAACACCTCCTCCAAGACAGATTGGTTTGTTCTTCCTGCAGTCCATGAAATATTCAATATCCTTTGACAACACCACAGAGGTAGCAATTCTCCTTTGCTCTTCTTTACTCATTATTCAGCATTCAGATGCATACAAAGCAGTTAAGAATACAATGCTTTGGAGAAGGCGCATCTTAGATCTTAAACTGACATTGTTGCTATTCTGTATTTTGAATATTTTTACCAAGGCAACACGTCTTTTGATTTCTTGACTGATGCCACCATAGATGTTGATTGGGGATCCACATAAAAGTAGTTGAAAACTTGAATCTTTTCTCCATCTTTCATGATGTCACCTATTGGCAAGGATTTTTGCAATCCAATGATACTGAGTTTGAAATAAAGATACTACCTATATTTCATAACTCTCTAGCTGACAACTTTATTTTGATAGTTCAGTAGAGGGACCTTCCTGAAGAATCTAGAGTATGCCTACAAAGAATGTGAGGCACAGCCTTTTTTTTTAAGCCTACTTTTCTTTGGTCTCTGCAAAAATGGTAAATTTTGTTGACGTTGAAGTTATACCATGCATATATACACAATCCAAAACACTGTTTCCAATAGTGCAGATCACCCTCATGTTTATACATTTTATTTGGTCCTTAACTGTATTTCTTTTTAATTTTAAGAACATCTGTCCCTACTGCAACTTCATTCTCATCAGGAAATCTAATTACAAAGATAGAAAAGAGTATAGCAGGTGGAGAGAAATTTAGTAGCTTTACCTCTCAGGACTGGATAATCAAATGACTCCCAGATGGACAAGTGGATATTTCTATAGCTAGGAAGTCTAGCTCACCTGGTATAGATAAATGTAGACTATGGTTCAAAGAAGAGGTAACAACAACAGAGAGTGAGTGAGGTGGGTATGAAATAAATTATGATGTACAAAGACACAGTTTGGACAGGAATTACTTATTATTACATGCTGATGAGAAACATAGAGGGGAAATGAAATTAAAAAACATTTTTGACAAATTTAATCTTGGCTTCTTTTTTTCCCCCTCTTAATCTGCTACCCAGATATGCACTTAGAGTAGGAATGTGGGCCTACTGGGGCCTGAAATAGTTGAGAACTGTTCAACAATGAGAGGAATTGGAGAAATTGCTTTACAAATACCTTTTGGAATTGAAGTTAGTTAAATCTGAATAGCCACAGATAATTTAGCATGACCTCTGGACCACTGGCAGAGTTTATCATCATAAATATTTGCCTATCAATGATGTCTTCCGTTTTAGAGATTGGTAACTGCAGGGATTGGCTTACAAAATAGAAGATAAGGATGGCTGTGATTCATACGCACAGACCAGAGTGGATAAGAACTCGGAAAGAAATGTGAAGCTCAGAAAAAAATCTCTTTTTTTGTCTTCAGAGTAAAAGCTCATCCATGAAACTAGATTTCTCTTTGCTTTTCTTTTTGTTTTCCTTGCATGGTAACTCACAAGATAAAAGAAGTACATATACTTATGTTTTAATTTTGTTATGTACTGTCTAGTCAGAACTGACTCATAGCTGATCCTGCAGCAGGTTTTCAGAGGCAGTATATTGTAGGGCAGGAGACTGCGTGTCTTTCTCTTGTGGAGAGGCTGGTGGATTGAAAGTACATGCCTCAGAGTTGACAGTGCAATTCCTTATCATTCACTTCCTAAACAACATGCCTTTGGAAACTCTATAAACTGTGATATATGTTGAGAGTTATAGAAAGGCTTCAAGGCTTTTGTTCATTGGCTCGCTGAGTTATACTCAGCTCGAAGGCAATCAACAACAACAACAGCAGCTAAGTCAAAGTCTTCAAGGTTCCCTCTTTGTATATATGTGTGTGTGTATCTTATTTCACAATTTAATTAATCATGTTGTTATTGTGTGATATTGGATTGGAAATGACCCATAGCTGACCCTCCAGCAGGTTTTCAGAGACAGTTAACCTCGGAATAGGAGGTTGTCTATACTCCCATGGACCAGATGGTGGATTTGAACCTTTGCAATTGCAGTGCAGCCACTAGGCCACCTGAACTCCCTTAATTAGCCATAAAGACTGCATATCTCATTTTGAAGGAAGATATGATGCTGTTAATTCTTTCTCCTTGTTTCTCAAAGTCAGTCTCTCAGAAGGAGTGCTGGAGTGCCTTTGCTACCAATAGGTGATGAAACCGTATCTCTCCCTCTTTTACAATTTCCCCACTCCCACCCCCCACTATATAATATTCTAAAACAAGCCTGGAAGCAGGAGTGGCAACCACTTCTGAAATGGCTTGCCTCTGTAAACTCTATGAACAGTGCTCAGGTATTTTGTTCACAGGGTCGCTATGAGTTGTCTACGACTCGACGGTACCTAACAACAATTGTTACTTCAGTAAAAGTTTACAGTGACTGAGTTGTTCCAGTCACTAATTCATACATACTTTGTTTCCTGTTGTTGATTGCAAACCCTGTGATGCACTTTCCCCACTTTTTTCCTTTGTTTATTATTTTCATTCCTCTCTGTGTACTATCTCCTAATGCTCTTTAAATGCTATTTTCATGTATTACCAGTATTGCCTTTTTGTCCCTGTGTGCTTGATTCATCTAAAGAGTGTATACAAAAACAAACAAAAAAATAAATAAAAATAAAGAGGGCATAGCTCCCTGATATGATTATTCACTTTGTATGCCTGTGCACTGTGACATTAAGAGTTGTGTACCATGGGATGGAGGTAACTCGTGGTTGCTGTGATGCTGAAGCCTGTGACAGTGACGTGCCAATCGTGGTAATGGGCACCCATTGGTGGACAGTGTTGGCTGGAGCTTCCCGACTAAATCAAGCCTGGAAGCAGGAGCGGCATTCACTTCCAAAATGGCTTGCCTCCGGAAACTCTATGTACGAACAGTGTTCAGGCTGTTCATTCATCGGGTCGCTATGAGTCTTCTATGACTCAATGGCATTAAACAACAACAACAACAACAACCATGGGATGAGCCTAGTTCAATGCCTCAGGGATGACAGGGTCATAATCTCAAGTTCCATCAGTCTCCATCAGTCAGGCAAACAAATTTGGTTTTTTCAGTGTTTCATTTGTTCTTCATTTTCCATTCCCTCTATCCATGACCCTTTACTAGTATTGCTTTCAGAATGGTTAGCAGTGGTACTGAATGCCATCAAATTTTTCTGGTCTCAGAATCATTGAGGTTGACATTTATGTGGTCCTTAGTTTGGACTAATGGTTATCAAGCATTGTTTTATTTTATTTTCTCTTCTCTAATCTGACCAGGAGGAAACCAACAGTTACACCTTCTATGGAGACCAAGGGTTATGCATGACACCATTTAAGACCCTAGTTACTATTCACCAATATAGGAAAGAAAACACTGTCTCTGTGGACTGTATTGTGCTAATGAATTTTATTTCCACAGTCCTGAATTCTTAGGTCTAGCATTTCCCTTCTTCAAGTTGTTTGGGTTTTTTGGTTATGGCTGAGAAATTGACTTAACCTTATCACCTGCTTCTTCTGATATATATTATACATGGAGATATATAGATATAGATATATATAGTATATGCAAACTTTATAGATATAATTTTGTGTATAGCTATTTTATATAGAGCTATAATTTTGTGTATAGCTATAATTTTATATATAGATATAATTTTATGTATATAATTTAATATATAAGTATTTATATAAATATATGAAATATACACACACACACACACATATTTGGAAGCAGAACTGGCACCCACTTCCTAAATAGCATACATCCAGATGAACTTTGATAAATGTCAATAGTTGCAGAGGGGCTTCAGGCCTTTTGTCCATAGTGTCGCTATGAGTCATGCTCGACTCGAAGGCAATCAACAATATTTATATATTTATATATACTGTCTACCAAAACTATGCACGGGTGCTACTAAGATTTTTTTTTTTTTGCTCATGTATACCTGTTCATTTTACCTATCTGCCTGTATGTACGTTTTCAGATTAATATTTGTTATTTTTCTGCTAAAGTGGGATTGGATATATAATAATATTGACATTTGTACTTAACTTTGGTAACATACTTAATGTTTATAGCTTTTCCTTGACCCAACTTAATACATGTTTGTTTGTGGCCTTTCCCCCCTCCCCCCATTTTATACTGATTTATTTACAAAGTTTGAATGTATTGTTTTTTCACAAAAAATTCTTCCCATTTCCTTCATACCCCCCTCCGTTGAATTGTGCAACCTCTGATTAACATGCCACCTCCTCATCCTCACCACTCTGCTTCCAACTTACTCCCTCTTGGATCCTCATACTCACTCTACAATAATGGTTTTATACAGTATTTGTCCTTGTGGGACTGAGTTAATTCATTCAGCATAATCTTCTCCAGTCCCTCCCAAGTTAGGTAATAATTTAAAAAATCATTGCTACTGTGTGCTGCCTAGTATTCATTGTATGAATGTACCACAACTTATCAATCCATTCATTTTGTGGTTGGACTCCTTGGCTGTTTTTATGTTCTTGCGGTGATGAATAACGCTGTTATTGGTGTACAAGTTTCCATTGGAGCTTCAGTTCTCATTGTCTCAGGGTGTATTCCAAGCAATGAATAGCTGGGTCATATGGAATTTCTACGTTCAACTTTTTGAGGAAACACCAAACTGCCTTCCACAGTGGTTGTACTATTTTGTACTCATACCAACAATGTATAAGAATTCCTATCTTGCCACATCCTTTCCAACATTTATTGCTCACTCTTCTGTCAAATTTTCCATCTTGCTACTGGAGCAAGATGGTATTTCATTGTGGTTTTGATTTGCATCTCTCTTATTGCCAATGATTTGGAGCATTTCTTCATGTGTCGGTTGACCATCCTAATGTCCTCCTCTGTGAAGAGTCTTTCTGTGCCTCTTGCCCATTTTGTGATTGTGTTATCAGTCTTTTTCTCTGGAATCCCAGGAGTAGTATATAAACTTTGATTATGAGATTCTTGTCTGAGATGGTATTACCAAATGTTTGTTCCCAGTCACTAAGTTTTCTTTTCACCCTGTTGGAAAAAGTTTCTGATGAACACAGAGATTTAATCTTTAGAAGGTCCCATTCATCTGAATTGACCATTTCTGGCCCTCCAAAGGTCTCTAAGCTATAAATCACAGAGAAGAGGACTGTTAATTTTTTCTTTCATGGGGCCTCTGGTGGACTTGAACTACCAGAAAGGTGCCATCTTTGGGTAAGCAGCACAACTTTCCACTGATTCTGCTACCAGTGAGTTTTAACCTAGTTTGTAACTTTCCCACCTACCTGCAAAACAGAATCAACCATCAAAGAATGTTTCTTTTAGAGTTAAACCTTTCCTTTTCTTTTTGATAGTGACTGACAATTTCTGTGCTCATCCAGCAATAATTGAAAAGTTTAGTAAAAGAGAAAATAACAGCTATTGGCTAGAATGTGGAGAGACCAGAACCTAAATTCATTGCTAGTGGGCCTGGAAAAGGCTGCCACTGTTGTGTAAACTAGTATGTTGCTTCCTTAAAAAGCTGGAAAAAGAAATACCATTGATCCAGTCATCCTCTTCTAGGTATACATCCTAAAGAAATAAGAACGTAGACTCAAACACGCACATGTGCATCCTTTTTCATTGCAGGGTCATTTCTAAAACCAAAGAAATGGGAATAATCTAAATGCCCATCAGTGGATGAATGGATTAAAAAAGTACAGTGTTTATCCTCTATGGAATATTATGACTAAAAGATAAAGAATTAGTGAAATGACTTATAACATGGATTAACCTTGAGGATATTATGTTGAATAAAATAAGTCTGCATCTTATTTTTTTAAGCTTCCTCTTATACAAAAACAACTCCTAGTTCAACTTTGCTCATTTTGATGTGCTAACTGGCTGTGACTAGCATTTGTAGGTGCGGTGACTGTGTTGGCTGCTCTAAGAAGGCATCCAAGTTCATGGGCTTTGCCTCATTTAACATTTCTCTTACCATCTTGACTAGACTCTTCAATCTTAAATTTTTAATTCAGTCTCTTTAATATGAAACTGGATTGCCAAATAAGCACCTCATCTAATTTACTCCCCGTTTGTCTCCATTTGAGAAATACAGTGAGACCCTTGGAAGTGGAAGATGAAAGTATGGAGTGTGATGGTGTGAGTCAGGAAGTCACAGGCCAGAAAACAAAGAGGAAACGTGAACAGCATAAGCTGAGGCCTCCAGGACAGTTTCCAAGTATAAAGTGGAGCATTGGGAATGTGAAACGTTCAGGCTTTTTTTTTTTTTCCATTTGATGCAAGTGTGTTTTTTACATACTGCTGTTTCTGGTATCTTCATTTAACCTACTGTAATTATAGTTTGTCTTAAACCTAGGCTGCATCAGCATCCATTATTATCTATTTGTTGCATTGTAGCAGCATAAATATAACTAAATTGCTAGGGTCAAACCATAATGGGAGCTGTTGTGATGGTAATTAGAGGAAAAATGCAGTATTTTTCAGTGAAACGTGCAGACATGTAACATGGGGTGTGTGCTCATAAGGTGCATTTAAATCTTAGTTGTGGACACAAGGTAGTAAAGTTATATGTAGTAAAGGTATACTATTAATCACAGTTCTAGAAGACTCTCTACCAACTACCTTTTAGAAAGAAGATAGTCTGTGGGATACACAAGACGGAAACCAGCCCAGAAGTTAAGGTAAAAATACTAGGATCTTTTCAATTGTCATTGAACAGTTAAAATTGTGTAGGAGCTACTTAAAATGGAGAGAGAAAAAAGAACTAGAACAAAGTACAGCCCCCAAATCAACATCTTGTTGTAAATACAGAGATCATAAAGTTCAATGGAACAAGAATTGTAAGCTGTGTGTCTTTGACAAGATGAATTGACTGTATTACAGATCGTCTTTTGTTTTTCCTTCACACACAAACGTTGATTTGACAATCAGAAACAGGAATCTACACAAACTGTCCTCAGTTTGAAAATGGTCATACGTGCTTCTGAAAGGGGGACGTGTTGACTCAAATTGTGTTGTATGGGAATGCCAAGTGTACAACTTCCTGCAGAACTTACTAGAACCTTACATGAATAAAATACCTCATAATAAAAAAAATTATTCAAAAGATAGGAGCAAAGAGACAGTTTCTAACATATTCCATTAAGCCAGCATTACCTTCACATGAAAATCAGACAAAAAACATTACAAGAAAAGATAGCCTCAAAAGCAAAAGTCTTCAACCAATAGCAAATTTATTGCTGCTGTTGTTGTTGTTATGTTCCATTGAGTCAACAGTGACTCATAGTGACCCTATGTACAACAGCCCTAAACCCTGCTTTATCCTGTGCCAATCTCACTGTCTCCAACACATCCATCCCGATTACCCCAGTCACTGAATCAATCCACCTCATAGAGAGTCTTCATCTCCTGCACTGTCCCTCCACCTTCCCAAGCATGACGTCCCTTTCCAAGAAATGGTTCCTCGTTGCAACATGTCCAAAGTATGTCAGATGAAGCTTCAGAAACCTTGTCTCCAAGGAGTAGCCTGTTTTAACCCTCTCCAGGATGAACCTGTTCATTTTCTTAGCAGTCCATGGTATATTCAATAATCTTCTCCAGCACCACAACTCAAAGAGACAACTCAAAGAGAGAACTCACTTCTTCTATCCTCCCTAGTTATTGACCAGCTCTCTGACACATAGCAAGTGATTCCAAAGACCATGGCCTGTATCAGGCACACTTTAGTCTCCAGTGTGACACCATTGCTCTTCAGTACTTTGGAGAGGTCCCTAACAGCAAACTTTCCCATCGCAATATGTCTTTTAATTTTCTGGCTGCTGGAGCCAAGAGTGTTGACTGTGGAGCCAAGCAAACTAAAGCTGTTGATAATTTCAATCTCTTCATCATCAATCCTGATGTTGCAAATCGGCCCAGCAGTGAGAAGCTTTGTTTTCTTGATATTGAGCTTCAATCCATATTGAAGGCTGCAGTCCTTGATCTTCTGCAGCAAGTACTTCAGTTCCTCCTCAGTTTCTGCAAGCAGGGTTGTGTCTTCTGCATAATGCAGGTTGTTGATGAATCTTCCTCCAATCCTGATGGCACACTTTTCATACAGCCCAGCCTCCCAGATAATCTGTTATTGCAGCAATTAATAATAAGCAATTAAAAAATTAAAAATAAATTATATGCAACGACCAAGTGAAATTATTCTAGGATTAGGAAAGCTGGTACAACTGCCAAAATTTATCGGCTGCAATACATTTCATTGACAGAAGAAGAAAAATCTTATGGTTATGAATGGGATTTCTTAAGTTAGTAAATAACATTACAGAATCAAAACAAAAGAAATGAATAGTTAACATCATACTTAATAGTGATAAACCAAACAATTTTACCTAGAAACAGGAACAAGAAAAGAATTTCCCCTTTCATTATTTCTTTTCAGTGTTGTTCTGAAATTTTAGCTTATTGTGTGAAAAATAGAAAAATGCTATACAACACATGGGAAAGTTTGGAGAGCATTATGTTGAGTAAAATAGCTCTGTCTTAAAAGACAAATACTTCCTAAAGCCATTATTATAAAAGCAGAATAATTATTAGTAAGATGTGTACAAATGTTCTAAGGGAAAATTGGGAAGAGAGGAAAAGGAGGCTGAGAGTGGGAATCTCGAGGTCACAGAGGGAAGGGATGAAGGAATTAGGAGAATTAGGAGAGATTTTGCCCATCCTTCTCTCATGAAACAGCTGGTAGATTTGAACCACATGCCTTCAGGATGGCAGCACAGTTTCTTACCATTAGGCCACAAGAACTCCCTCTCTTGTGCAGTTCGGCTTGCTCTATTGCTCCACTGTCTCTGGCTGTAAAAAAGAATGTTGTTGTTGTTGTCATCGTCTATCTTAGAGTAGGAACCCACCCAGAGTTGAATCTTTGGTGGCTTTTCAGTTAATTGCACAGGAGAAGATTGCCCATCCTTCTCTTGCAGAGCAACTGGTGGACTTGAAATGCATGCCTTCAGGCTTGCGGCACAGCTTCTTGCCACTAAGCCACTAGAGCTTTGTAAAAAGAATAGATCTAATGAAGAAGAAGAAGAAGAAGAAGAAGAAGAAGAAGAAG
>NW_006399888.1:5102946-5115786 GCF_000299155.1 Elephantulus edwardii | reverse complement strand
GGAGAAGGAGAAGGAGAAGGAGAAGGAGAAGGAGAAGGAGAAGGAGAAGGAGAAGGAGAAGGAGAAGGAGAAGGAGAAGGAGAAGAAGAAGGAGGAGGAGGAGGAGAAGGAGGAGGAGGAGAAGGAGGAGAAGGAGAAGGAGAAGGAGAAGGAGGAGGAGGAGAAGGAGGAGAAGGAGAAGGAGAAGGAGAAGGAGGAGGAGGAGAAGGAGGAGAAGGAGAAGAAATATCCATAGCCATCAGTCTAAGGATGAACGAAACACTTGTAGAAGGACTGTATGTGCCCATCCTACAACTTTGAGCCAAGTTCAGTCAAGGTCTTTTATATAGAAGACTCTTTGCTGGCCTAGAAGAATGGAAGTGAAAAATATTGCTTCCTGCTAAAAGTTACTGAGTTATACAGGTATTGCTTCATAGCATTATCAATAGAAGACTGATAAAACTACTAATGAACTAACACTATTTAACTTTTAAGAGAGCTCTGCTGGCCTAGTGGCAAGAAGCTGTGCTGCAATCCTGAAGACATGGAGTTCGAAGCCACTAGCTCCTCAGCAGGAGAAGGACGGGTAATCTGAGTAAATAACTGCCTCTGAAAACCTGTCAGCTATGGGCTCGTTCCAACTCTGCAATGCACAACAACAACAACATTTAACTTTTAGTCGTCTTCTCCATGTGTAAAGCAGTATAAAAATGTAGTGTTTACCACAATGCTATAAGCTTGGAAGGAGGAGTGGCATCCACTTCCATAATAGCTTGCCTCCGGAAACCCTATGAACCTGGAGAGAGGATGAAAGGCACCCAAGTGTCGAGGACTCTCCTTCACAGGGTCTTTACAAGTCACCTGCGACTCGATAGCACTTAACAACAGCAGCAACAATGCTATAAATCAGAGAATCTTAATATCTTTATTTTGTATGTCTGAAATTAGAAATCAGAGAGGTAAAGAAACCTTAAAAGTGACTTGACACGAGACTTTGTGTCTCCAAATGCCTATTTTATGCTGCTTCATTCTTCACTGTACATTTGAATGTACCTACCTCACTGGTACATACTAGCTTCTCAACAAATACTAATTTAATCAGCGTCACTCTTTTTGTCAATAATTTATCAATTTTAATGCAATTGATTCAAATGGACTAGCTAAAATCTTGCACAATGTTCTTTTGTTCTGTTTAGACAACTGTTTCTTGATCTATGCACAGGTTTTACCTGCACACAACTAAAAGTTATGGGATTCTCTTTCCTCTCAACGTTATTCATAATTTGTCATGACTCCTATAGTCAAATGACTTTTCATTTATAATAGAACACAAACAAACATTTTTCTTGTACTCTCTGCTTCCACTAAGTATCTTATTTGACATCAATAATGATATTCCTCCTGCCACAGCCTTTTTAAAATCTATCTTGAGATTCTGGCAGTTCTCTACTGATGTACTGTTCTGGCCATTTAGAAATAATCTTCACCAATGTTTCACTTGTGATGAAATATGAGTTATGTTGTCCAGTCATTTCCACATTCTGTCCTATCACCTTTATTTTTGAAAGGAACAAATATAGGACTCTTTCTGTCTGTTGATGAAATAGCTGTTTTTCAAATTTCTTGGGAAAGGCTAATGAACACATCCAAAGCTACATCTGTTTGCTGAAACATGTTAATTGTTATTCTATTAATTCCTGGGGACTGATTTTCTGCCAACGCTTAATGCAGCTTGGACTTTTTCTTCATTACCATTGCTTCTTGACTGGTTCTGGGTTGATTGAATCTTTTTATACAGTGACTCTGTGAATCCCTTCCATCTTCCATCTTCTTTTGATGTTCCCTCTATCACTCAAGATTTTACTATAGAATTCTTCCTGTTGCAACTTGAGACTTGAATTCACTATTGTGGGTTTTTTTTCCCTTGTGTTTTTGTTTTTTTTTTCAGTATTTGATAAATAGATTCTTTCTTTTTGGTATTTTAATTCCAGCTTTTCACCCATGTCATTAAAATCCTTTGCTTTGACTTTTCAAAATGTTCTGTGAAATCTTCTGCTCATCTAACTTTCACATTCTGACATCTGTTTTGAACTTTCCCCCCCTTGTCTTTGTAATGACCATTTTCCTTTCTTTGAGCTTGATGTCCTTGATGTCATCCCACAATTCTTTTGTCTTTGCAACAAAGGTATTCTTTCAATGTTTTAAAACTTCAGCTTCTATATATCCAAGGTTATATTTTGTTTCTCCTGAACTTACCTGAATTTTCTAAAACTTCAACTTGAACTTTCATATGAGTTCAACATATGAGTTCAAGTTCAATTGATGTCTGTTTCACAATCAGCCCCTAGGCTTGTTTAAACTGCTGATCATGACTTCTTTACACAGCTGTAGTCAATCTGATTCCTGTGTAGTCCATCAGATGAGGTCCATATGTATAGTCACTGTTTTCTTATAAGACAATTGCAGCGTGTAAATTATTGATTATACATAATCCTCTTTTTCTATCTCCGGCCTCATTTGTGTCACCAATGCCATATTTTCCAACTACCGATGTGCCAAATACGATAATGGTTACCCATGATGGACAGTATTTGGTGGAACTGCCCGATTAAAACAAGCTTGGAAGGAGGAATGACATCCACTTCTGAAATGACTTGCCTCCAGAAACTCTATGAATGGTGCTCAGGTCTTTCTTTCATAGGGTTGCTATGAGTTGTCTACGACTTGCTTGCACTTAACAACAACAACAACAACAACAACAACAACATCCTTCTTTGTTTCTGACTCTTACATTCCAGTCATCAGTCATTATATTACATGTTGATTAACTTTAGACCACAGAATTTGGTACAAGTTCTCACTTCATCTTTGGCTTTAGCTGTTGGTTCATATTTTTTAATAATAGTTGTATTGGCAGAACATATTTATGTAAATATGAGTGGTATTCTATCAACTCATCACATTGTACTTCAGGATAAATCTTGAAATATTCTTTTCGATTATGGCTGAAACACTGTTCTTCCTTTTGTCATTCTGGCATATGATTGTCTGATTTAAAGTGCCTATTACAGTCCATCTCACCTTACTAATGCCTAGGATTCCAAGTTTTATAAGTTAGATTTCATTTGTAACAACTCAAAATTTTCCTATATGCATAATTTATATATTCCATGTTTTAAGTCAAAAAACGGTGCACAATATTGTATCTATCTCCACACTTATATGTATGCTCAGCAAGCCATTTGAGAATCTAGATAATAAATAAGAATGTGGCATCAAGAATGAAGGAAGATTTATTAACAACATGTGCTCTGTAGGTATACAATCTTGTTTGCATAAAATGAGGAAGACTTCAAATACTTAGAGTAAAAAATAAAAGACTACAGCACAAGAAAGGAAGACCCTCAATGAGGTGACTGGGGTGATGGGAATAGGTGTATCAGAGACATTAAAATTGGCTCAGGACAGAGCAGGGTTTAGGGCTGTTGTACATAGGGTCACAATGAGTTACAGGCAACTTGATGGCCCATAACAATAACAACAACAACAACAATAACAATAACCTTCAATATGTATTACATATCAATATCAAGAAAACAAAAATCCTCACCACTGAACCAATAGACAATATCTTGATATATGGAGAAAAGATTGAAGTTGTCGTGATTTCATTTTATTTTGATCCACAATTAATAGACATTGGCATAGTAATTAAGACATCAAAAGAAATATCACAATGGGAAATTCTGTTGACAAGGATCTTTCCAGGTACTAAAGAACAACAATGTCAGTATAACATTAGGGTGAGCCTGATACAAATCATGGAATTTTCAATTGTTCCCTATGTATCTGAAAATTAGACAATGTGTAAAGATGATAGAAGAATCAATGACTTTGAACTTTGGTGTTGGAGAATAGTTCTGAATATTCCATGGACTGTCAAAACAATAAACAACTCTGTCCTGTAAAAAGTTCAACCAGAGTTCTCCTTATAGCAAAAGATGATGAAATTTCATGTCATACACTCTGGACATGTTTTCAGATGGGACCAGTTCTTGGGAAATGACATCATGTTGAGAAAGGTGGAGAATTAGACAAAGAGAAACGAAACATTGATACAGGGATCGTAACAATGGGCTAATGTCACATGCAAGCAAAATCTTGCTGAAGATTATTTAAAAATTACTGGAACAGTACATTAACAGAAAACTAACAGAAGTACAAGTTAGATTTAGAAGAGGCTGTGGGATTAGGGACATCAATGTCAATGCTGGATGGATCTTGGCTGAAGGAAGAGAGTACAAAGGGAATGTCTATTTGTGTTTCATTGACTATTCAAGGACATTTGACTGTGCAGTTCACAATAAATTGTGGCTAACAATGAGGAGAATGGGAATCCCAGAACTCCTGATTGTGTTCATGTGAAATCTATACTTGGAACATGAGGCAGTCATCAGAACAGAGCAAGGAAATCCTGCATGGTTCAAAATCAGAAAAGGAGTACATCAAGGATATGTTCTGTCTCCATACCTTTTCAGTCTATATGTGCAACAAACAGATCATTCAAGAGATGGGTCTTTATGAAGATTAATGTGGCAACAGAACTGGAGGAAGACTTATCAGCAACTTGAGTTACGGAGAGGACACAATC
The DNA here is from genome assembly GCF_000299155.1 of Elephantulus edwardii. Classification (NCBI taxonomy): domain Eukaryota; kingdom Metazoa; phylum Chordata; class Mammalia; order Macroscelidea; family Macroscelididae; genus Elephantulus; species Elephantulus edwardii. The sequence goes on along the minus strand of NW_006399888.1, from coordinate 5,111,156 downwards.
TTGCTCGCTAAAAACTGAGGAAGACCTGAAGCATCTGCTGTAGAAAGTTAAGAATGCAGTCTTTAATATGGATTGAAGCTCAATATCAAGAAAACAAGGATTCTCACAACTGGGTCACCATGACAGATAGAGAGGTGATTCAGATTGTTAACAATTTATGCTTGCTTGGGTCCACAATCAACACTCTTGGCACCAGCAGCCAGGAAATCAAAAGATGAATTGGATTATGAAAGTCTGCTGTCAGGGACTTCTCCAGAATGCTAAAGGGCAAAGATGTCAGTCTAGAGACTAAGGTGTGTCTGATCCAGGCTATAGTCCTAGCCATTACTTGCTATGCGTTAGAAAGCTGGACAATGAATTAGGATGACAAAAGAAGAATTGATGCTTTTGAGTTGTGGTACTAGAGAAGGGTATTGAACATACCATGAGCTGCCAAGAGAACAAACAGGTCCTGAAGAGGGTGAAACCAAGCAAGGATTTTGAAACTCCATCTCACAAACTTCAGGCATATTGCTAGAATAGACCATTCCTGAAGAAGGACGTAATTCTTGGAAGGGTGAAAGGAGAGTTCAGAAGAGAAAAGTTCAGGATGAGATGGATTAACACAGTGACTGTGGTATTAGGGGTGGGTGTGTTAGAAACAGTGAGACTGGCTTAGGATAGGACAGATTTCACAGCTATTGTACATAGGGACATTATGAGTTGCAGGTGACTCTATGGCACACAGGAACAACAATATGTTGATTGATCTCCTTGAGGGTCTTCCTCTCTTCTACTTTTTCCAGCATGATGTCCCTCTCCAAGGACTGGTCCTTTTTGACAACTTGGCCAAAGTATGTTTGATGAAGTTCCATCATCCTTACCTCTTTGAAAGGGGTACCTGGTTATACTTCTTTCAAAACAGTTTTGTTTGTTCTTTTGGCAGTCCATAGTATATTCAACATCTTTCACCAACACCACTGTTTAAAGGCATCAATTCTATTTGGGTTTTCCTTATTAATTATGCAACTTTCAGATGCATATAAATCAATTGAAAATACCATGTCTTGAATTAAGCACAAGTTGGTGCTTAAACACTTATCCTTGATCTTTAGCACATTCTGTCCTTGACAACAGATTTGTCCAATGCAATACACCTTTTGATTTCATGATTTTTGCTACCATAGATGTTGATTGTGGGTCTGAATAAAACAAAGTTCTTGACAGCATCAATATTTTTGCCATCTATCATGATGTATATTGTCACATTTTTTAACATTTAGTTTAAACACCAGCCATTCCCTGGAATCTTTTCTGATTATCCTCGACAGATTGTTTTTCTCTCTTCTAAGTTTCTGTAACAAACAATGGCACATTTCTTGTTTGTTTTCCTTTAATGCCTGATTTTCCATTGTTTTGCTTCTGTTCTCTACATCCTCGCACTGCACTTATTTACTTGAAAGCCTTTAATTTGACCTCCTTTCTCTACGAGGCCAGCTCTAAGAAGAGAAACAGAAATGTAAACATTTGTAAACTGGACTAAGAGACAAAATTCCTGATGATAGGAGAACATATCTACTTTTGAAGTGATATAAGGATCTTTTGCAACTACATTAGGAGGGAAGCATATGAACTGAGAACATAAAGGAGGAAGTGAGTAAAGTTCAATACAAAAATACAAGAATGAAAAAGATAGTCTATCTTATGTTTATTCAGTTAGAATGTTTTCTTGCACTGTTGAGATACCCTGTCAACTGGGATTAAATATTCCGAATGCAATTTTTAAATAGGCTATTTGGGTAGCTCCTGTAATGGTGAAGTTACATAAACACAGGTCAATCAAAGCATAAGTATTCACTTAAAAATCAACCTCGGAAATTTTTTCCCTATCCATGTACTTCAACACTGCTTTTCTTTCCTATTGCCCTTGTGTGTGATTGGGGAAAGCAGAGCGTGAGAAGGATGTTGCAAGCTAAACTTTCAATAGACAAAAAATTATGACAGTAACTCCAGCTTTACTACTGACATTAAATTCTATACACAAGTCCTTTCTCTTCCATTCTCTCTCTCTCTCCCTCTCTCTCTCTCTCTCTCACACACACACACACACACACACACACACACACACTTATGATAACATATTCTGCAGTGAAGTGTAAATATTGTAAGTCTTGAGGCCATAGAACTTTTGAACTATACTGCATGATGATTCTGTAGGGAACATTCATATTAATGTTTAGACAGTATTAAACCCAAAGATTTAACTTGCAATATATGATAATGGGGTGAAGAAGCTTAGGTTCGAAAGTCAGTTCTTTCTTTATTGTTATGTGTCAATTTCTTCGTAAAATAGGGTATTAAATGCGAACATGAGAGCATTTAATCTAATGGAGATATTCAAGCATTGTTATCTTCCTAATCTATCTTAGATGGGGGATTGCTAATCATCCCTAATGCATTAAATTTCAATAGTACTCTTTTGGACATATTATGTTGTTGTTATTACGTACGTTCAAGTCAACAGTGACTCATAGTAACCATATGAACAATGGCTCTGTACCTTGCCCTATCCTGATCCAATCTCACCATTTCCAACACACTTGATCCTATTGCTACAGTCACTATGCCAATCTGTCTTGCCAAGGGTCTTCCTCCCTTACCTTTCCAAGAATGATGTTCTTCTTAAAGGACTGGCCTCTCCTGAAACAATAAAGATTCTTGAGTTGGACCATCCAGACTTGGACAAAGTAGATTTGAATATGGGCTGTGTCATATCATTGATGCATTGACTGAATCTGTCTCTCATTTCATCTTACCATCTATGATGTGGGCATAATAATGGTTCTTACTTTATGAAGTTATTGAGAGAATTACACCATACAGTTGCACTGTAATCTCAAAGACATTGGGTTTGAATCCACCAGCTGCTCTGTGGGAGAAGGATGGACAATCTCTTCCAGTGTGAGTTTTACTGCCTCTGAAAACTCACCAGACAATCAGTTATGGGTAGGTTCCAACTCCATAGCATATAAAAACAACCACAATTTATGTTACAGCACTTAATACTCATCTTAAGTATCAAATAAATGTAATGTTATGAGTGGCCTTAAGCACAGCAGAGATTGTGAGGATGGTGCAGGAGGAGCAATTTTCTGTTCTATTGTTCGCTGGGTGGTTAGGAGTTACGACTGCCTCCACAGCACCTACCAATAACAACAGCCCTTAGCACAGCAAGTGAGAGATTTCAGAGTAACTAGCTCTCAGCTATCACTGTCTTCATAATCTTCTAAAAAGTTATTCAAGTTTTATTTTTAGTTTTGTTCTAGTATTTCAGATACAGGGAGTTCTGATAGCCTAGTGGCAAAGAGTTGCACTACCAACCAAAAGGCATTCGGTTCGAATCCACGAGCTGCCACAAGGGGAAAATGATAGGCAGTTACTTGCCATGTGATTTCTAGCCTCTGAAAAACATTAGTCTCAACTCAGTGGAACATAATAACACAACATTTTAGATAAAAAGAGGAGGGAGAATTTGCATGCAAGAAAGAGAGAGAGAAAGAGGAAAGAGAAAGGGATGCCTTCCAATGTACTTTAACTTATGGAAAATTTGTACATTTTAGACAGAGATTTTAACATAGTTCTAAGTGGTTATTAATATTGCTTTGTTCTTTCAGTCCTTCGATTTGCAGATAAAGGAACCAAATGCCTTTGGAAGGCATTATCTGTCTACTAACGAGACAGCTGAGAGCCAAGACATGCTTTACATTATTTTCACATGGAATTACTTGTCAATGACCAGAGCTGAATTTGAACTGGCATTCTTGAAAAGAAAGACTCTCATTACAAATCCCTTAAGCTTTAATGCAGTCATTTTAATTCACAACAGGCTAGAACCTTGTATAATTGTTCTCAGCTCAATACAATCTTCAACAGCTTGTGATTTACATATTGGGCAGCTGTTTTGAATAAGAAGTTGTCGATCATGGATCCCTTTGTCATCTGTCCAAGGAATGTGTTTATAAATGGTTCCAATTAGAGTAATGAAGGATTCATATGAGAACAATGATCAATAGCCAAACTTAAGAACAATATAAGCCAAAGACAGATGTAAACTGTGACAGGGCATAACAGTGTCAAGTTATCTGCGAGGAATGTGCACATTGGCTCCTGGAAAACAAATGGAAATTTCCAAGTCTTTTGACTTCTGGATCAAGTTTGATTCCGTGACACAGGAGCTTTCAGATTTCGTGTTAAATAAATCATTGACCCACACGTAACTGAGACTATGAAGATTAATGTGAACAACAGCAGCGACAGAGAAGGTAATTTAAAGAAGGCATCCGGATCAAGTCTTAAGTTGTTGATTATGGACTGCACTCCTGATTAGCCTGCAGAAACAGCTGTCTGTTGCTATACGAATGGGCCACGTTGATGCACAGTCTCTGTGCAAGCACGTTTTCGGCGATGTCAGGCACATCTGGTCAAGGGCTCTGTAACGGCTTTATTTATTCCTTGTTTGAGCTGGAACGTCAGGAGCATGCACTCCACAATAAGCCAAAAGTTCCCTTTGTTCCACACAGCTGCCACAGCTGGAACCTTTCGTTGGTTGACACAGCCAGATCTTCTGTAGAGACGATTATATTCCTTGGCGTATTTCAGGGAGTTTGCATCTTTTAATTCACCTACGCGAGCAGCAAGGATATTTGTAAGGGCCACGTGCAAGCTCTTCTATTAAAACTTTACAGGGACACCATCTGGAAAGGCGAAATTGATAGCATCAAGGTGGCCTGCTACCAACTTGGCACTAGTGGGAGGTATTCTTTGCCTAACCCTGTTCACTTAGATCATTTATGGGAACAGAAGTGACATTTCATTCTTGAATGTTGAGGTTGCTTTTGAATTAATTATCCTTAACCAAAGAAAACAAGAAACGAAATGATGTCGACTTAGAAGCACTGTAGAAGCTATGCATCATGCACCATTTTAAGAGTTACTAGAGAAATCTCAGGGAGCTCTAGTGACCTAGTGAGTACAAAGCTGCACCACTAATCCAAAGGTGACACCTCTTTGCTGGTTCGAATCCACCAGAAGCTCTGGATGGCAAAGATGGGAAATCTCTTCCTTTGCCATTTGCAGCCTCTGAAAACTTGGCTGGTTCTGATTTGACAACAATGAGGTTTTTGAGAGACATATCTGGCCTATGAGAGTTGAAAAATAGGAGTCTAGTTAAAAGTAGATTCTGTTCACATTTGTGATGAATAGAGTCGCATAAGTGAAAAAGATGCAGAGGGATCTTCTTATGAGCCCCTTCTTTGCTTCCAGAAGGAAAATTGTCTCCACGTGCCTTACTAAAGAATTTTTCAATCCTGAGATCACACATCCCTGTTTGGAAATGTCCATGTTTTGCTCTTCATGTGTTTCTTTTCGTAGTACATGGCCAAAGGAAGGAAATCATTAATTCACTTGATTCTTTAGCTTACTGTTGTTGTTACTTGCAGCTGACTCATAGCCACCCTATCAACAATAGCCCTGACCTGAACATTACTCTCTCCTGAGCCAATCTCACTGTCTCTGACACACCTGCCGCTTCTCTCCCACTGTGTCAATCCATCTCATCCACCGTCTGTCTTTCCTGTGCTGTTTCTCCACCCTTCCAAGCATGATAGCCTTCTCCAAGTGCTGACCCCTCCTGTCAACAAGCCCAAAGTATGTAAGATGGAGCTTCAAAATTGTTGCCTCCAAAGAGCAATGTGGTTTCGCTCTCTCCAGGACACACCTTATTGCACTATCCAATATCAGTGTTCCTCATTCTTTGACGAGTACAAGAAAGCTTGCAAACATTGCATTTTATTTATAACTTGTATTTCTTTACATCCCAATAGTACTTTATTATTATAAACCTGTTTTATCATTCACAGAATTTATTTTTCTCTCTGTATAAATTATTAGCCATATTGAATTGAGATAGAATTTATTCACGTTTCTGCTATTAATGGACTTCCAAAGGATTAGCATACACTTCCTAAACAACATGCCTCTGGGAACTTTAGGAATGTTGATAAATTTCAATATGATATAGGGATAAATTTCATCCCATGTTGTTGCTATATCCCACTCAGCCAATTCAAACTCATAGCAATCCTATTACATGACAGAGCAGGACTGAAATACATGATTTTCTAGGATCTATAATCAACACCTATGTTAGAAGTCTCTAGATAGAAATCATTACTCTTCAGTACTCTGGAGATGTCCCTGATAGCTGACTTTTCCAATGCAATTCATCTTTTGATTTCCGGACTGCTGGGACCAAGAGTGTTGATTATGGAGCCCAGCGAGCTGAAGCTGTGCACAATCACAATCTCTTCATCATCTATCATGATACTTCCAATTGGTCCAATGGTGAAAATCTTTATTTTCTTGATGTCGAGCTTCAATCCATATTGAAGGCTGCAGTCCTTGACCCTTTACAGCAAATGCCTCATGTCCTCCTCTGTTTTGGCAAATAAGGTGTGTCATTTGCATAACACAGTTTGTTTATGAGTCTTCCTCCAGTCCTGATGCCACATTCCTTCTCATAGAGTCCAGCCTCATGGATGATCTGTTCCACATAAAGATTGAAAAGGTACGAAGATAGGATGCACCCCTGACATACACCTTTCCTAATTTTGGACCATGCAGTGTTACCATGCTCTCTGTTCTGATGACTACTTTCTGATCTAAGTATAGGTTTCACATAAGCACAATCAAGTGTTCAAGAATACTGAAGAGCAATGATGTCAGTCTAGAGATTAAGGTGCTCCTGTAACTCTTAATGGGAGAAGAGTACAACGTCTTTTCTCCTGCAGAGACACTGGGTAGATTTGAACTGCCAACTTTCAAGTTAGTAGACAAACACACATATTCACTAAAGTAATAGAATTCCTCTATTTCCTCTGCAAAGAGTCCTCAATCAGAGACATAATGACTAGAGTATGCATTACTAAGTAATCCATTTTCTCGTTACAGTTTATGACTAAGAAAATAACCTAGGATATATCTACTCTAATACAAGCCACCACCTGTCCTCATGACTCGGAGATCCCTGTGCTCCCATTAGCATCTGGAAACCTAATTCCATGGACCCAATTCCCAACACGCTCAATGGCTTCATAAAGAAAATAGTTCTTATTGGCAAACTATTAAAGAGCAGTTAAAGATTTCTAGTATCTACCACATAAGTAAAAGAATTGATGCTGGGAGATCCAAGATGGCGGCAGGGGCAGAGACAGCGTGGTGAGCTGCGGTAGTAGCGAACCACTTAAAGCAGGGCCATTATGGCCTTCCACAGACTTCGGCTTATTGATAATTGAACACTTAAACAGTTGATGGCTGGCCCTCAGTGAAGATTGAAGCTCACCAACAGGAATTCAAGGATTCCCAAGGAGAAATGGGTGAGTCTTGTGGCTCCCTGCCCCCGCCCAGGGCCCGTGCCTGCTCCGAACAGCTGCTGCAGCTCCATGAGGCTTCCACAACCTGAACGAATGGATTCCCTCACCCAGGATGGATGCTGGGCACTGGCCCTCCTCAAGACTGGTACAGTGAAGCCACCACGCTGCCGCAAGGTGGTCTTGTACTGGAGAGAATTCTTGGAGCCAGGATGGCGGCTGTGGGGGAAGCGGGTGCCTCCGGCCACCTGCACAAGAGGGGCCACACACCCGCCGAGTGCCCGTGCTGAGGGGTGGGGGGGCGCGCCCCCAATGGCTGCGCGTGCTGGGGGGGCCGCGCGGCTCCTGCAGGCCTCCCGCGCTGGGGGGGGGCGCGCACCCCACTGGCCACCTGTGTAGGAGATGGGGGATGGGATGCATGCCCGCCATCTGCAGGTTTGGGTTTCCTTGGACAGGCCAAAGAAGATGATTACCTATGCATTGGAAAGGCAAAAGAGTACGATTACCTATGCATTGGACAGGCCAAAGAGGACAATTACCTATGCATTGGACAGACCAAGAGGACGATTACCTATGCAATGGATTGCTGAAAGTCACTGTCAGTCTGATGACCTTAACAGTGGCAGCATGCACAAGAGGACCGACATCCTAAATGCACCACATATTTTGTTCTGTTGAATGCTTCTGTCAAAAGATGGTTAGACCTGGGGGGAATCTGTTCACAATTCTCAGGTTCCCTTATCATATATAAAGGGGGAGGGCAGTGACACCTACTTCAAAATATAGTATGACCACTTATGGGGG
>NW_006399888.1:5088055-5102061 GCF_000299155.1 Elephantulus edwardii | reverse complement strand
GACCAAACTGTGCAGCTCTGCAACTGCATCCTGGCCCATCCTCACCCTTCTGCCCCCAACCCTCACCTCCTTGTACCCCCAATATGTTTTTCCCAATAAAAAAAAAAAAGAATTGATGCCTTTGAACTGTGGTATTGCAGAAGAGTACTGAGCATCACATGGACTGATAAAGGAATAAATATGTCTTTGAGAAAGTGTAGCCAGAGTTCTCCTTAGAGACAAAGATGATAAAACTTCACCGAATAATCTTAAGGCATGTTGCTACGAGAGGCTGTTCCTTGGAAAGGGATATTGTGCTTGAAAAGTCAGAGGACTGATGAAGGTGGGTTTACAAAGTGACTGCCACAATGGGTTCTTGTGTGTCAGGAAGTATGAAGATTGCACAGGATAGGGCAGGGTTCAGATCAGTTGTTCATAGGGTTGCTATGGGTCATACTTACTTCAACCCCAATGGCATCTAGCAAAAATAATAACAATCACAGAAGTATCACCAGCAATGGAATTTTCCATTCCTCCCCAAAATAGATGTCCTCCAAACCGCTCAAGCTTACAGCTAGGGAGTGAAATTAGAGTGACCAACAATCCTAGTTTGGTGGGCAATTGTCTGGGCATCATTGAGTCCATTATGTAGTTTATGTCCTCTCTGTGTTCCCTGTAGATGTGGAATAGTTTGGTCGCCCTCCTAACATGGAAAACTCAGGGCAGAGGGATGGCTTACGAGGCTTCTGAAAGCCTCAACAATGACAAAATACTCTGCCAAGTAATATAGAACTGTCTTTATTTTTATGACTTGGCTTTAAAAATTGTCATACTACATTCACTGTGTAATTTAAGTACATTAATTTGAAGAGGACAGAATCAGACTTACAACGTGGGGATGGGAAATTTCTAGAAGACCATTTCTGACAGGAGATAATGTTGCAGTCAACATTACACTCAGTACATCTGCCACCTAATTATAAACTTCACTCACAATTATTGGAGATTTTAAGAGTTAGTGAATACAATGTAGCACTTAATGACAAGCAAATAAGTTCCTTTGAAACTTTATAAAAACCAATAATCCTTAAAATCTTTAAACTGATTCCCAGGTAGGTGATCCTTGAAGATCTTCAGCTCTAGCTTAGGTGGGGCACGCTGGTTTCAATTTCCATTGTAAGTTAATTATTTACCTTGAGATGAGGTAGATTTGCCAAACCAGTTTCACTTTTTGACTCATCATTAGATGCATTTTACCTCATTATACTCCCTTGGTTTCTGTTAATATAAGGCCACAATTTGAGCCTTACTTTCAAGTCAATTGCTCACTTTAAAAGGAAGGAAATTTTCTTGGTGAAACATGATGAAGATGATTAAATGCTTCTTCTGGAAATCAAGATTCTGACAGATTTCATTCCTCGTTTTGTGTTGAAACATTTTCATCTTCATTAAGCTTGTTACCAGGTATATATATACACTCAGCACCAATTTTATTTCCTGTCTACATATTGCCTGTGGAGTCAAGCATTTATAGCTGAGATGGAGAATTGAGAGGCGGGTTGATCCGAGTTTCATATGCCATAGTCATCAGCATTTCCAGTAAGCTGGCAGAGAATACCTAGAAACCATAGCAATTTAAAAAGTGTTGGTCTCTAAGACATTGTTATTTGCTTTATATTCTGAAGTTAGTATAATACTATGAAGATTAATTATGGTATTAGAATTATATGGAGTAAGGGGGAGTATATACTTCATTGTGGGTATATAAACTAATCTTATAATTTTTAGACATGCAAGTTTGAGGACATGAACATAAATGTATACCTATGTTTATTGCTTGCTGAATCAGAGGAGGACCTGAAGCACTGGCTGCAGAAGGTCAAGGACTGTAGCCTTAAATATGGATCGAAATTCAACATCAAGATAACAAAGATTCTCACCACTGGATCAATTGGCAGCATCATGATAAACCATGAAGAGACTGAGATTGTTAACACTTTTCGTTTGCTTGGCTCCACAATCAACATTCTTGGTACCAGAAGCCAGGGAATTAATAGATGAATTGCATTGGGAAAGTCTGCTGTCAGGGACCTCTCCAGAGACAACAATGTCAGTTTGTAGACTAAGGTGCACCTGATTCAGCCCATAGTCTTTGCAGTTCCTTGCTATGGATCAGAAAGCTGCACAGGGACTAAAGATGATAGGAAAATTGATGCTTTTGAGCTGTGATACTGGAGAAGAGTGTAGAATATACCATGGACTGCTAGGAGAAAAAAGAGCTTCGTCCTGGAGAGGGTGAAACCAGACTGCTCCTGGGAGGCAAGGTTTCTGAAGCCTCACCTAACATAGTTTGGACTTGTTGTTGCAAGGAGGGACCAGTCCTTGGAGAAGAAGATCATGCTTGGTAGGGTGGAAGGAAAGCACAAGACAGGAAGACCCTGAATGAGATGGATTGATTGAGTGATTGGGGTAAGGGAGTAGATGTGTCAGAGGCAATAAAGCTGGCACTGGATAGAGCAGATTTCAGAGCTGTTGTACATAGGGTCGCTATGAGTTGAAAGTGGCTTGATGGCCCATAATAACAAGAACAATGCTTATTTAATTACTCAAAATATCAAAGAGTTGGAAATAACCCCAAGGGCCCATCAATAAACAAATGGATAGAAAAACCTATGGTTCATTCACAAATAGAGTTGTTGTTGTAATGTGTTGTCAAGTCCACGATGACTCACAGCTAACCTGTCTGAAACATGTCTTATCCTGGACCAACCTCAGCTAACACATTTGACCTTACTGCTACAGTCACTGTGCAAATCCATCTTGCCAAGGGTCTTCCTCTCTTGCACTGACCCTCCACCTTTGCAAATGTCATGTCTTTATCCAAAGATTTACCCCTCCTGACAACATACCCAAAGTATATGAGATGTAATTGCTTCCTTGCCTCCAAGGAGCAGCCTGGTTTCATGTTCTCTAGGATATACCTGTTTGTTCTCCTCTTGGGGGGGGGGGGGGAAACACACACACACACACAAAAAAAAAAACCCCAACAACCAAAAAACAAACCAGTAAAGAATCTGTGAAATACTAAATAACATGGATGAATCTTCAGGACACTGTGTTGAGTGAAATGAGTCAGTCACACAAAAGCAAAGATTTTTTAAAAGCATAAAAGCTAAAGAAATGTTTTAACAGAGATAATCATATTAGATATTAACCAGAGAGGGGAAATGAGTGTGATATACAATTATTAAATAGATAATGAGACATTAATATGATAAAGAGGAAGACATTGGTAATTGATGTGATGAAACAAAATGTACATGAGTGATTGGTTGAAAAAGTAATGTGCTTTTTTTTTCTTAAAAAAAGTTATGTGCTTTTTAAACTTTTACTGAAATCACAACATATTTAGGGGGGTAGGAAAAAATTACTACTTTTTCATTTTTGCTCAAATTACTTCAAAAATGTGGAGAAAAAAGGCAAATCAGCATAAACATAAAGGAACAACATGATCACTATTAAAAAGAAGAAACTAAATCTTGCTTGCAATCCTGAGCCCAGGTTCCTGTTTATACTTTTCAAATTATTACATACTTTCTTCTTATCTCCTTAAGAATTACTATCGTACTTTGAAGTATAACTATTCCCATTTTTATAAGAATACGTTAACCAATTTTTTTTCAGATATTTTTTTGAGTTCTCTCTTTTTTAAAGTTAATTTTCATGAACATTTACAGAGATTTTGGATTTCCATTCATTCATTGTTGCACTTTTCTCGTTAACCAATTTTGTATGCAATTAAAAAAGAATGCTCATTTTGCCAATTTTTTTTAACTTTACCTAATTGTTTTTGGTGTGTGCCATTGAGTCAGGTCCATCTCAGAGCTGACCCCTCAGTGGGTTTTCAGGGTCAGTAAATCACAAAGGAGGAGTTTACCTGCCCTTCTCCTGTGAAGCAGCTGAGGATTCCAATTCTTTGCCTTTGGGATTGCAGCCCAGCTTCTTACAACTAGGCACCAGAGCTCTAAATAAAATAGTACATGGTTTGGGGACTTCATTTTCTTTACTTGTAGTAGTTTGTGAAATGTACTCAAGTTGTTTACTAAATCTGATCTTCAAGCAAAAGTAACCGTTGGGGAGGCCTAGTGGTAAGAAACTTCAGTGCAATTCCAAAGGTACATGATTTGAATCTGCAGGAAAAGGATGAGCAATCTCCTCCCATGCGATTTACTGCCTCTGAAAACCTGCTGAAAGGTCAGCTCTGGGTGGGTTCTGGCTCAAGAACACACAACATTAACAACAACAATAACACTATATAATTCTTAATACACAATAGCTAGGTGTCTAGTTCGCTATCATCAAGTTCATTCTGACTCAGCGATCCTGCCTCGATTTCTGAGATTATAAATCCTGATGGAGGAGATTGGCCCTCTTATACTCCTGGAACAGCTGATGTTTTACAATTTAGAGATGCACAGTTTTTTTATTACTGGTTCAACCCACTGCACACTATCCCAGTGCTCTTCAATAGGCATGTAAACTTGTTACCGTCTAGTCAGTTCCACCTCATAGAAGCACTCTGTTAGGCTTCTGAGTCTGTAAATTGCAAAGGGTGAACACTATCCATCTTTCTTCTGTGGGTGGATTTGAACTTGTGTGATGCAGACTTTTGGTTAGCAACACAACACAACACCCCATAGTCTATATCATCAGAGCTCCAAATTTCACCTTTTCTTCTTCAGTTTTAAAAATCTTTAAACAAATCAGGTTCTTTATGTTTGGGCCAAAGAAGACATAACTGCATTATTTTAACAACTCAATAATTTAGATGTGATTTCATGCGTTTTCATTCTACACTGGAGTTGCTGCTTGGAATTGTAGCCTCATCAGTTCTGACCCAGATTGACTTCTCGTGCTCATAGCAGAATTGCTGAGTGTTCACGACTGTGGCCTTTCAAAAGCGGAGAGTTAGGCCTGTCTGTCCAAGTGCCTTAGGATGAAGTCGGGAGTTGTTTCTACTCTGGTGGTTTGAGTTTATCACAGTCTGTGGTAAAAAGATGCTCAACCCCCTCCCAAGGGGTTTTCTGAGGAAAGCCAATATAGAGTCAGCTATGAATTGCTCTGACTCAACAGCAGTAAAATGATGATGACGACTCTGTCAAAAAAATCCCAAGCAGCATAGTTAACCCATTCCACTACCAAGCTGGAAGATTGGAAGTTTGAACCCATCCAGAGTCACCTCCAAAGAGACACCCAGTGATCAACTAATGAAAAGTCAGTCACTCAAAACTCTCATGAGCTTAATTCTACTCAGATACATGTGGGACCGCCACAAGTCGGAATTGACTGGATAGCAAGCGATCAATTCCCTTCTGTTAGAAATACATTGAACCATGTATAGCCATGGTTATTGCTGCTTTGTGCACAATAGCAAAGAGCTGGAAACAACCCAAGTGCCCAACAACAAACAAATGGCTAGAGAAGTTGTGCTATATTCACACAATGGAATATTACGCAGCACTGAAAAACAGAGAACTCATGAAATATTATGCAAAATGGATGACCATGGAGGACATCATGCTGAGTGAAAAACCTCAGTTACAAAAAAGACAAATATGGCACAATGTCACTGTTACAGAACAGGACTGACACGGTAGTTGGGGAGAAACCAAGAAGAAAAGGGATAAATAATGTACACGGCATTGAAACAGATGAGGGAGAGAACTGTATAAAAGGAATATATGATTAGGTATTACTGGCATTACAAGATTCTAGAATAAGAGTTGCATAATACAGTGGTACGGTGGGGGTGGGGGGACTGTATAACAATGAAATAACTGTTTTCCCAAAGAAAAAAGCGAACTGGGAGGGGGTGGGGAGACAGAGAGGGAAATGTGCAACAATGAATGAATGGAAACTCAAGTTCTTGATAAATTTTCATTAAAATCTAAAAAAAAAAAAAATAGAGAAAAAGTACATTGAACCTCATAAAGACTCTCCCTGGATCTTATTGTCTGCAGTTCATTTGTTCCTAACCTATCATACCTATGGTTTTATGTAAGTCTGTCGGGTGGAGTGGAGCAAGGGAACCTTTGCAATAGACATAAAATATAAATAAGCTGACTGGAAAAACAAGAATCACATTATAACCCAATTATAATCCGCATCAGGAGGAGACTTGGAACATCTTCTGGCTCACTTGTGGCCAATTTAGAACCAGTAGAATCGTTCCCATAGGGATAGCACATGACTGATCGAAACAGACCAAGTTACTATAGAAACTTAAGGAATTTCCTCTCAGCCTTGTGAAGAGTGTTTCTTTCCTTGGTGCATTCCCTGCTGCTTCTTGTCTTTTTGCTTTTTCAGATGTCACACTTCTCCATGTCCTATTGGTTTTGCCCATTCCTTTTTTTTTTTTACCCCATGCTCATTTCTGCCAACTCAGTCACTGACATTTAGTTTCTAACCTTGACCACGCACTTTCTTGATCTATTCATACTCACATTTGCTGTCCTTGGGCAAAAACCCAAGTCCCTTGGCCCACAATTTTATAGTCTATAAAATAAAGTATTTGAACAAAATGACCTCCAAAGTATTTACCAGTATTGAAATGCTATACTTTCTCTCCAAGTACTTGTGCTGTGGTTTCATGGGAGCCATTAAGAAATATCACCATAGTTGTAGAACTCCAAAAGAGTTTCTTTTCAGATTTATACTAAAGAAGACTATGTATATATGTTTTGTGTCGCTTTATGTTAGATTAAGCTGTAAATATTAGAATATTAGGGAGGGGCCCCTGCTGAATTGTGTGTCTAAATCAATTATTTGGGTAACAATTCTCTTGGCAGTTCTTGGCAAAGAAGTCACATGTTATCCAACACTAGCTATAATTTTCTTTTACAACTACTGTTTAAAAAATATTGAGTCATTATCCTGGGCTTGATCTGGGCAGACTGCTCTGATGACATAAAATGAAACCGATTTGCTTATGATCTGAGCTCTTGGTTATTGATAATATTGCATTGAAGAATTTATTATTTTGTTGGGCCTTCTATCACCCAAATTGTACCAAATATTACCAACAATAAAACTTTCGGGAATACATGGCATCACTCTGTTGAATTTCTTATTTCCCATGTCTGATGCAACAAGTCAAAGCATTTTCAAAAACTGCAGATGTGAAGGAATTGGGGACATTTAGCTCATTCAACATTTATCAGGCAGCAATGTAAAGTTCTTTAATGTCAATTATATATAAATAAGTTAGGCTCAAATAACACAATTCAATGTCTTCAAAACAATAAGTTGAATTGTTGGTTTTGGTTTGGATTCCAAAATTATTTTTGTAGAATTCTACCAATTTCCTTTCTTTAACACCATCTTGTAAATTTATTGGTATGGGTAAAGTTAGATGACCTTTGTAAAAGCTTTATAATGTACATTGTTTAGGAGAGTAAATTTAGAATCTGTCACCTATGGTGACCTCATGTACATTAGAGTAAATTGTGTTCATAGGGTTTTCAGTGACTGATTTTTCAGAAGTTGATTGCTAGGACTTTTTTCCAAGGTGCCTCTGCATGGAGTCAAACCTCCATTCTTTCAGGGTGTCAAATGAGTGTGTGACTGGACTGCCCAGGGACTCTGATTTCGTATCAGCCTTCATCTACATGATGGGATATAGTCAGGCAGTTAATGGGCCACTTCATTAGCCTACACAAAGAAAGCAAGATATACTGATGTCAGTCAGCATAAAAATAAGATCTAGGTAAAACCTCTCAAAATGAGGGATGATTAAGCAAGAGTTGTATACAATTGAGTTGGAACTGACCTATCGTTGATCCTCCAATGGGCTCTCAGAGGCAGTAAACTGCACAGGAGGAGATTTTCTATCCTTCTCCTTAAGAACAGTTGGAAGATTCAAACCATGAACTTTTGCATTGACAACATAATTCCTTACCACTGAGAAATTCCACTGTCAGGGATCTCTCCAAATTACTGAAGAGCAACGATGTCAGTTTGAGAAATAAAGTATGCCTGATTTAGGCCATGATCTTTTCAATCACTTGCTCTCCATTTGAGAGCTAGAAAATGAATGAAGAGGAAAGAAGAATTGATGTATTTGAGTTGTAGTGTTGCAGAAGAGCGCTGATTATCCACTGGACCACCAAACAGATAGATCTTGGACATAGTGCAGCCAGAGCGCTCCTTGGAGACAAGAACGGGGAAACTTTGACTCACAACCTTTGGGCATGTGGCTAGAAGAGGCTCTTCTTTTGAACAGGGCATCATGCTGAGAAAAGTAGAGAGTCAAAGGATTAAAAAGAGATCCCTAAGAAGACAGATTGACATGAGAGCGGCAGCAATGGGCTCAAGTGTGTTAGAGAGGTGAGGACGGCACAGGATAGGACAGGGTTCAGATCTGTAGATCATAGTAGGGTCACTCTGAGTCCTATTTGACTAGACTGGACCTAACAACAACAAGAAACCACCACAAGTAAGCTCCACAAGGAAGTATACACTTTGTTAATCTTTTCTACTTAGAAGAACATTAATCATAAAATACTTGTAGCTGAAAACTATCATGTAGCCTTCTCTTTTTTTTTTTTTGGTCTTTTTTCCTAAATTTATTATTAATTTCAATGAAAATTTACAGACACTTTGGATTTCCATTCATTCATTCATTGTTGCACTTTTCTCCTCTCCCAACCCTCCCCCCAGTACACTTCCCTCTTGGAAAAGTAAAAGGTAAATTCTTTCATTGTTTTACAATCCCTCTCCCCGGGTCCATTCCAGTATACAGCCTTTGCTTTGGACTCCTGTCATGACAAAAATACCTAATAATTTTCCCTCTTAAACAGTTTTCTACCTCATCTGTTTCAATGCAGTATACATTATTGAACCCATCCTTCTCAGTCTCCTCCCAACTCCAACGTTAGTCCTGCTTTACAATTTCAGTCTCTTCCCAACTCCCAGGTTAGTCCTGTTTTACAACAGTGGCACCATGCAGCATTTGTCCTTTTGTGACGGAGATACTTCACTCAGCATAATGTCCTCCAGGTCACCCATTTTGAATAATATTGCATGAGTTCCTTATTTTTCAATGCAGCATAGTATTCCATTGTGTGAATATACCACAGGTTCTCTATCCATTTGTTTGCTGATGGGCACTTAGATTGTTTCTAACTCCTTGCTATTGTGAACAAAGCCGTAATAAACATGGTTGTGCCTATATCTGCTTGGGTGTCATTTATGGTCTCTTTGAAATTGCTGGGTCGAATGGTATCTCTATTTGCACCTTTTTGAGAAAGTGCCATACTGCCTTCCACAGTAGTTGCACCATTTTACACTCCCACCAACAGTGAAGAAGGGTTCCAGTTTCTCCACAACCTCACCAGCGTTTGTTGTTCGGTTAAATTTTTCAATTCTGACTGGGGTGAGATGATATCTCATAGTTGTTTTAATCATGTAGACTTCTTAACCTCTACGTCATCAACTCACTGTTGACTTTCCACTGGGTTTCAAGGTGATAAATTGTTCAGGAGGAGTTTGCCGATCTTTCTCTGAGTAGCTGCTAGTAGATTGGAGCTCCTATTGGATTTGAAGCACCAGAGAGGTTAAATTTGAGTCAAATCCCTATTGACTCTAGCACACACAGTTCCCTCCTGTGGACTCCTTATGTAGCTTCGAGTCTAAACTGACTCACAGCTGCCCCTCAAGCTGATTTACAGAAGCAAGAAATCATAAAAGAGAAGATTGTCCCTCTTTCTTGCATGGAGCAGCTGGTGGATTCAAACCGAGCATCTTCAAAGTTGGCAGTGTAGCTCCTTTCCACTAAGACACCAGACTTCCCTTCCTCTAAACTTAGTGGGAAAGAATAATCCAAGATTGTTTTAAGGCTCTTCAGATCTACAAGCCTAGCAATTTCTATCCCCTACATTAACTCTCGTTTAATATTTAAAGCATCCTAACATGTTTGTTTATGTCCAAAGGTATTTTGCTACTACTGTGACAATAGGAAGCAATAGAAAGTCAGTACTTGGATGGCTTCACTTGTAAAATTAATTGTCCTATTTCTAGAATTTTCTAAATCCAAGACCCTCTCAGAGAGTCCACCAGAAATATTTCTTTAGTTCTAAGCCTCTAGAGTCTCAATAGATGTAACTCTTTTTTACCTGTTAAAGGGCATTTTTCTGCTCAGTGTTATCTGATGCAAAATGCAAGCAGACTAAGTCAGAGGTTGTGTTACTTTGAGAATCAATGGGAAAGCAAAGCAGGGAATCCTTTTTGTGAACTACTAAAGGCAGACACAGAAACAATACATCTTTGATGTATTTCAGACTTCAAAGATGCCAGGATTTTATTTGTAAAAGAAAATGAAAGTTACAATGATGTGAGGACACACATTAAAGCTTCCAAAATTCTCCCTGGAGCGCTAGGTCAGACACTGTGCTGTGGTCAGGCATGCGTGCTCTCTCTCTCTCTCTCTCTCCATCTCTCTTCTACTTTCTCTCTTTTCTTCTCATCTCATGCTTTCTTTTCTTCTTCTTCATTCTCCATCCCTCATCCCTGTCTTCTAGTCTATATTTTTTCCTATATCTTCCTTTTAACCTTCCTCTTTTTTTCCTTATCCCCCCCAACCCTTTCTTGATGGTGTATCTGAGTTAGTTTAAATGACTGACACACCAACTACACCAACTTGCCAATCAGAAAATGGAAGAGAGAAAAAATTCCCCTTCTTTGAGAAAAAGAAAATCCTCTTAGGTTGCAGCAATTTCTCCTTCTCCATCATCTTATTCTTTTTCATGAAGGAGGAGTGATTAATCTATTTGAACAATTCCTTTGGTCTTTCAATACCGTGATGGCACACATTGAATGTGAACGAATCAGGACAAATAAGTCACTTCCAAATAGATGCAGGCAAGAAGGGGAGAAAAAAAATCAACTCTGTTTGGGTGGTTGTTAAAGGCTGTTGGGTCATAATCGACTCAGCTGACCTTCCGGTGGGTTTTCAGAGGCTGTAAACGGCACAGGAATTGATTGCACGTCTTTCTCCCATAGAGAAGCTGGTGGATCCGAACCATTCAATCAAAGGCTGCCATGACTTTGGATTGGCAGCACCGCTTCTTACCACTAGGCAACCAGGTAGCTTCAGCAAATGAAGAGTTTTCAACTGTATCTGTGCTGCCTGGTGAGTTTTTAGTGCCTGGAGGGAAGCGAAACCAGAGATGAAGCACAACCAACAGGGTGAGAGCTGCACTTTAACAAGCTGCAGCTCTAGTAAACAGGGATTCTAACAGCTCCCTGAGGAGTTGGCTAGTTTTTATTCTAGTGAGAGAGGCCAACACCCAAGCAATCTGGATTAGGACTGAAACAAGCATATGCATTTCTTCATACAGACTTGAAGGCTTCATTCAGCTCTGGAAATTGAAGGTAGTGTATGTGCTTCAGTACATTATCTACATGTGAGTTTACCCTTGAGATCACTAACTCTTTTCTCATTTCCCAGCTCAGCTTCTAAAAAACCCAACCCATTGACTTTGAGTTAGAAATGACTCATAGCTGACCGTCAGGCAAGTTTTCAAGAGACTCTAAAGTACATTAAAAGAGATTGCCGTATTTCTCCCATGGTATGGCTGGTGGATTTGAACCACCAGAGAGGCACTGCTTTTGGAGTTAGTGCAATTCCCCAGCAACTAGACACCGGGATTCCTTCTAAAGGAATTCCCTAGCAACTAGGCCACTGGAATTTCTTCAGTTCCTAAAAAAAGCAACTTATTTTCTTCAAGTACAAATTTTGCCAATTGAATTAAAGACTTGTTCCAATTCTTTTAAATTAGTTTCCCATTTTTTTTCTGCAGAATTGCTATTATTTTCAATCGGCTGAAGAGGCACAGCTATTGGGCTAATAGTCTACTACTGTCCATCATGGACTATTGTCACTCAGGCTCAATTTTAAATTACTCTCTTAAATCTGTTCATTATTATTAGCATCTTTTACCCAAGAGAAAAATTACTTCACCTTAAATTATTATTTTTTTTCTTTTTTATATATCTTGTTGCTTGGTTCCATTGAGTTGATTCATTGTGACTCTACGAACAGCAGATCTGAACCCTTTCTTATCCTGTGCTGTCCTCACACTGACATACCAGAGCCCTTTGCTGCAGTTATTGAGTCAATCCAACTGACGGAGGTCTTCTTCTCTTTTGCCGACCCTCCACCTTTCCAATCATGATGTCCTTCTCCAAGGACTAGTCCCTCCTAGCAATCTGCCTGAAGTGTGTTAGACCAAGCTTTATCGTATTTGCCTCCACGGAGCACTCTGGAAGTACTTTCACTAAGACATATCTGCATAGTCCTCAAACTGACAGCATTTTTAAGTCATTTTACCGTTGAGGATATTGTCATTTCTGGAAACTTTGAAATGCTTTTAAATTGAATCTTAAAGATCACCTCTCTTGTTTCTAAGAATAATTTTTGTGACAGAACATTTCAAATTTAAGGACTGCCTTAATTTATACATCACCACAGTCTAATAGTTATACAACATGATAGTCATTTTACTTTTGATTAAGTATAATTTTCAACATTCTACATTCTTAGCTTTACTTTTAGTTCTTTGCTCTAATACTGTCATAGAGCACTCTTTTGAGCTATTAGTCCAAAATTAGACCTTGATCTGCAATGGTTTTGTCATTTAATGGAGTTCTGGTGGCAGAGTCTGATGCAAGTTATGTTACTAGCCCAGAGGTGGTGAGTCCCTGAAGCCTTGAATCCACCAGCGGCTTTCAGGATGAAGACGAGCAGTCGCCTCTCTTGCAATTTACAGCCTCCAAAAACGTGCTGGGAGGTCAGCTATGAGTCAGTTCTGACTCCAAAGCTATGAGTTTGAGTTTGGGTTCTTTTAGGTTTGGGGAGTTTTACCTCCAGTTACTGAATGAATCTTAGGAGTGATCACTTCTAAACTGTGGCAAAACACAGAGAATAAGTTCTAAGAATCTCCCTAAAAGAGAAAGAAAAATTGATACCAAAATAATCCCTGAAAGATATAGAACTAACACTGGTATTTACAAAACAAATCATCCAGTTAAGGATTTCTTTTTCCACATGATTGTATTTAGAATTTCAACCCCAGATGATACTTGCCTTTTCACAGGTGAGAACACAGAGCCTTGGAATGTGAAGCCCTTGCCCAAAGCCGTAATGACTACACTTCAGATCATGACTCTTTCCCTGTAAAGCCAAGACCTGGCTATTTGGTGAGATCCACAACACTGACAAAACTCAGGGTAGACTGACCAAAGGCAAAAAAGAGCAAAAATTCAAATGATCAAAATCACATAAATATGTAACATTGGGCACGAATTTGAAATCTTATTAACCATTAAAAGGGGGGATCAAGCATGCAATGGATGTAAGAATATACACTTTGGGCTACAGAATTGGGTGTGAGATACGAATAGAACTGAATTGCTAAGAATCAGAGGAGAGAAAATATAGACAAAAAGCTCAAGGTAATGTGTGTGCGAGGATTCACACATCCCTGTACAAAGTGCAGTGGACAATTTATTAGATAATTAGATGAAGCAGAAAAACTCCTAGAAAGCTAAAAGCCACTGAAATTCACACAAGGTAAACTGGCCACCTGAGTAGATCTTTAAGGTGCTTAAAGATTGAATTGGTAATTAAAAAACAAAACAAAACAAAACAAACAACCGTAACTGTGAAGGAGAAAAATTACAGACCAATATAATTTATACATATGGATGGACATTTTCAACAAAATCTTGCAAACCAAATCTAAAAACTGTAATATACAAAGATCAAGTGATAAGTAGGTCTGAAAGTCAAGGTTAGCTTAATATTTGAAAATCAGTTACTCCAATGTTGTTGTTAGGTGCCACTGGGTCAGCTTAGTTTGTAGCCACCTATGAACAACAGATTGACATTAATAAAGAGCCTCATATTAATGTATTAAGGTATAAAGCTACCTCTGCTAAGACAGGTAGCAGACCAGTTACAAAAAGTG
>NW_006399888.1:5068386-5087955 GCF_000299155.1 Elephantulus edwardii | reverse complement strand
TTCTTTCTTTCTTTCTTTCTTTCTTTCTTTCTTTCTTTCTTTCTTTCTTCTCTTCTCTTCTCTTCTCTTCTCTTCTCTTCTCTTCTCTTCTCTTCTCTTCCCTTCTCTTCTCCTCTCTCTCTCTCTTCCTTCCTTCCTTCCTTTCCTTTAATCATTGTACATTTTCCTCCCTTCTCCTCTCTTCCCCTACCCTAGGCCGCATTGCAATCTGCCTCTTTTTCCATACATTTGATTGTTGTCGTACATATAAGGCCTAATCATATATTCCTTTCAGACGGTTCTTCCCCTCATCTGTCCCCATGCAGTGTTCCTAGAACCCTGACATGAACTCCATGCTTTCTGACATTATTGGTCTTTCATTCTTTCAGTTCTCCTACTCTTCTTGGACTTGGTAGTCTCTTGGGCTTGGTAGTTCGCTAGAAGGTATCACAGATATTCAGACCCATGAGGAAAATGACTCGCGTGATGATGGGTGTTGCAAGCCAGCATGGTAGAGACTGGAGAGTCGTGTAGCCTAATGCTGTGTCCCGGTGTCCCAGGATAGAGGACATTCCAAAAAGAGAGCTAACATTGATCTCCCTTGAGATTACATAGCCGTGAGTAGAGTAATCCTAACCCTATCTCCTTAATACAAGAAATAGTTCAGTATACAATAAACAGTCAATCGAGGGCTGAGGAAAAAATAGACCTTTGACACCATATATATCTCAAGAGATATATAAAAAGAGTTGGACAGAATCCTACATCTCTCCTTTTTTTTCCATAATCCTGCATTTCTTAATCATAAAAACAATCACCAAATTGTCAATAAAAAACAAATTCCTCAACTTGACAAAATATACCTGCAAAACAAAGTACTGGAATGATCATATGGAATACAATGTAAATGAAGGAATATTGAAACATAATGTATATTAATTAAATACAATATGTATTTATTTTGTATGCAAAAAATTTAAAATTGGGGCCAGGGGTGGGGTGGGGTGGGGGGATGAAATCCTGCTTGGGAAAATTGAGGCTGTGCTGATTTACAAATTACATGGAGCAGGCAGACGGACAATAGAGAAAGCATCCAGGGGCTGGGAATTAAGAGGCCAAATGGAGGATCTATGTCTTTCCATTAAAGAAAATAGAAACATGCTTCTGCTGTAGACTAATACTAATTACATGACTCTTGAATGGTGAAGCTGTCAGGATATTGTTTCTTCCTTGTAACTTGATATCATCAAAGATGCTTCTCTAGGCCATGGTATAAATCAAGATGAAGCATGTGAAAGCATTTGAAAAGCTTCATGATAGTCCCACAAGTTGCAACTACTTTTTATGGTTATTCTTTTAAAAGCAGACCATGTTATTGTCACATAACAAGCTTTATTTAATGTCTTGGTAGAAAAACATTTCTCCAAAGTGCAATCTCCTTCTTAAAAGCAACTCTAATTGACTTTGCCAGAGTTATGTGTTTATAAAAGAGTTAGAATTATAACATCTCACTATCGTCTTGATAGCTGAGTTGCAGTATTATCTATTATCTGCCCAGGATTTGGGTTACAAGAAAGAGAGGCATGAAATATGGGCTTTTTTTACTTTAAAGGTCCTCCCTAAATTGTACAAAGACAAGAGAAAAATCAACAATAAGAGGCAATTTCACAACGTTATTTCTATCTTTAAAATGTCAGCTTTCTAGGATGCAAATATTGTAGATGAATGTGGATAGGAAAAGGTAAGTAAGAAGCATAATATAGATTTCAGCAAAATGAATAATCTGCAAAGTCTATATGAGCAGAAACATTTATCTAATTATTGTGCATTGATTACCTGGTGCTATTATAATTCAACAATGCCCAAAGTCCACATAATCGTTTGCCTTCAAAGCACTCCTGTTAACAATATATTGGTAAGATACAGATGTAAGAAAATGTGAACAAATCTTGAAGAAATGTTAATTTCCAACAAAAAGGGAATTGCAATAGTCTACAGTATATTTCAAAGTATGTCTTTGGACATGTTGCAAGAAGGGACCATTCCTTTCAGAGAGACATCAAGCTTGGAAGTGTGGAGGAAAAGCAAGAGAGAAGAAGATCCTGGATGAGACCGGTTGACTCAGTGACTGGGGTAATGAGGGTGGGTGTGTCAGAAACCATGAAATTGGCTCAAGATAGATCATGGCTCAGAACGGTTGTGCTTAGGGTCACTATGCATCGCAAGCAACTCGACTGCACATAACAGCAACAATGCATAACTATAACATTGTTCTAATAAGTAAATAATAAAACCTAATAAATATTTGAATGAAATTAGTCACTTACTCGTATAGGATGTCTGGATTGGTCCAATGATGTTTTACTGAGGGACTTGGAGTCAACTGTAAAAGCTTGTCTAGGTGATAAGAATCATGATAGAAATGTGAAGAACTCGATCAAGACTATCTTTACTTCTCTCTGTTTCTCAGTCTGAGTGCAGTAGTAAACTACTGCCACTATCTTATCTGGAAAAGTACAATAAATCATTGAATGAAAAGAATTCAAAATTGAATTAGTGTCTGAGCTCATATAGAATGAGCCATCATTCCTCCAGTGGGGGGAGAATTATGGTTGAGTTGTCATCTTAGTAGATTTAAACAAAACAAAACAAAACAGCAGAAGAGAGAAAATTGTTGCTGAGACAACAATTGAAATTGGTTGTTAATGTATCCCTTCAGGTTGATTTCAATTTTTAGCGACTGTGTAAAACAGAGAGGAGAATTGCCCTGTACTATATGTTATTGTTTTTGTTTTTGTTGTTGTTGTTGTTATGTGCCATAGATTCTCCTGTGGCCCATAGTGACCCTATGTATGTACAGCAGCTCTGAAGCCTGCCCTGTACTGAGCCAGTCTCACTGATGCCAACACACATACTCTCATTGCTCCAGTTATTTTATCAATCCATCTCCTCAGGAGTCTTCTTATCCTGTGCTTTCCCTCCAACCTTCTGAGCATGATGTTCTTCTCCAAGGACCAGTCTCATCTGACCACGTGCCCAAAGTAAGTGAGGCAGAGCTTCAAAATCCTAGTCTCCAAGGAGAACCTTTGTTTCACCCTCTCCAAGATAGACCTATTTGTTTTGTTGGAGGTCCATGGTATGTTCAAGACTCTTCTCCAACACAATAATCTGAAGGTATCAATTCTTCTGTTATCCTTAGTCATTGTCCAGCTCTCTGATACATAGCAAGTAATCGCAAAGACCATGGCCTGGATTAGGTGCACCTTAGTCTCTAGACAGATAGAGATGATTTTCAGTACTCTGGAGAGGTCCTTGACAGCAAATTTTCCCAATGCCATTCATCTTTTAATTTCCTGACTGCTGCTAACAGGAGTGTTGACTATGGAGCCGAGCAAGCTGTAATTGTTAACAAACTCAATCTCTTCTCTGTCTATTATGATGCTACCAGTTGGCCCTGTAGGGAGGGTCTTTGTTGTCTTTATGTTGAGCTTCAATTAATATTGAAGACTACAGTCTTTGTCCTTCTGCAGAGTTTACCATTCTACAGAAGTCTTGTGAGTCAGAACTCATTGGGAAGATTTAGATTATGAGAATAGACCATTAGATCTTTTCTTTTATGAAAAGGTCTGGTTGATAATAACTGTTGGTCTTAGAAATAGCATGCTAGGATGTAACCATATGGCCTTCGGGGCTCTTTAAATGAAAATTAAATGCCACCAACTAGACTCAAGGATCCCTGGTAGTTTTTAAAGTGCTGTACCATTAACTGTAAAGTCAAGAGTTCAAACATACCAGGCACTCTGGAAGAAAAGAGGGGTTGTTTCCTTCTATAAAGACTTGTTGGAAAGTGCTAGTCTATAGGCCTTTTATTGTAAGAACCACCTTCCCTCTGTAACTTGATTTGTGCCACTACTAGAACCTCTACTCAGAATATTATTGCTTGTTAATTTTTGACTCATGTACTTTTAACTTGTTAGTTAAATTTGTGTCTTCTAGGTTGCAACACCTTCATGATACATCTTCAAGGATATGAACATGTATGGGTATGCAAAATTAATAACAGTGCATCTAAATTCCAAAAATCAATCTCCATAGTAGTCTATGTGTTTCCTACTGCCAAAGGGACCCTTTAGAGTAGTGAGAGAAGATCTTCACCCTGAAACCCACAGCGTCCCTTTTCAGCAGGAAGTAGCTAAGAGAATACGCCATCCCCTTTTCCTTATGAATCAGGGTGAAGTCTCTCTCAGGGAGGAGTGATAGGGAATGGCAAAGGACACACTGACAAAGGAGAGTAATCAGAACTGGCTTTGACAAGCACTGTGGAAATTGGACAATTAAAACAGACATTCGGGGGAGGGGGAGAGAAGAACGAACTGGGGAGGAGGGTAGAGAAAACAGTGCAACGATGAATGAATGAGAACCCCAAATCTCTGTAAATGTTCATTAAAACTAATAAAATTTAATAATAATAATAATAAAAAAAAGACTTGTTGGAGTGATCAGGAAGCTCCCTTATGGTGTTCTCTGACCTAGACAGCAAGATTTGTAGTTGTTATGTGCCATCGAGTAGCCTGCAACTAATAGTGACCCTATGTACAAGAGCTCTGAAGCCTGCCTTATCCTGAGCCAGTCTCACTGACTCCGATACACCTAACCCCTTTACCTCAGTTAATGGATTAAAACTTTAATCCATTTTATCCAGGGTCTTCCTCTCCCATGCTGTGCCTCCACTCTTCAAAGCCTGATGTCCTTGGAAACTCTATTAATAATGAATCTTAGTTGCATTTTTGATCAATTTCAGACTGCAAAAGTTGGTAGAAATCTTCTATGTCCTCTTCTTTGGGACTAGTTGTTGGTGCATATTTTTGAATGACAGTGGTATTAGCAGGTCTTTCTTATACAAGTATGGGTGTATTAGGGTAGAAACCCTAGGTCTACTCTAATCTGTTAAAGTCATAATGAGTTAGAGTTGATTTAATGGCAATGAATTTTGGTTACTCCCATTCTCAGCTCTACTTCTAGCTCCTGTCACACGCAACACCAAACACAAAACAAACAAAAAAAGTCACTGGAGAAAATTATTTCCATTTTAATCATAAAATAGAATATTTTGCTACAATATATGAAAGAGAAAAAAACCCCAAGATTAGAAAAAGATAGCTAAGGAGATTTAATATAAACAAGCAACTAAAGAGGGTTGATGGGAATGCAAGACTCACTGAATTGTCAGTCAGCTGTCACTGTTCAGTCAGCTGACATAGACCTCACCCTCAAGTAGGTTTCTGAGTCTAGAAATCATTAGTAAGACATTGCCAATCTTTTACCCAAGGACCTACTGGTGGGTTCAAACTGCATGAGGGATGTGACCTTTTGGCTTACAACACGTGCTAGGAAGACTTTAAGGATGCCTGGTAGCACAGTGGTCCAGCAGTGAAGTACTTGGATGCTAATTAAAAGGTGAACAGTTCAACTCACCAGCTACTGTGAGAAAATTATGTAATAGTCAACTTCCAAACAACAGTCTACTTCCAAATTTTGAAAACTCTACTCTGTCTACTAATAATCAGAAAGGGAGGGATAAATATATATAAATATATATAAATTTATATAAATAAATAAATAAATAATATGAGGAATAAATGTAGGAAAATTGGACATTGCTAAAAAATATGGAATGCATAAATATTGACAGACTGTTGCTGTTGCTATGTGTTGTCAAGTCGCCTGTGACTCATAGTGACCCTGTGTACAACAACCCTAAACCCTGCTCTATCCTGTGCCAATCTTATTGTCTCTGACACACCTACCCCCATTATCCCAGTCACTGAATCAATCCATCTCAGCAAGTATCTTCTCTCATGCGCTGTTCCTCCAACCTCCCAGGCATGACATCCCTTTCCAAGGACTGGCTGGTCTCTTCTTGCAACATGCCCAAATATGCAAAAAGGAAGAGGATCAACAATGGAGAAGAAGACCTTCAACCAGGTGGATTGACACAGTCACTGCTGCAATGGGCTTTAGTGTGTCCGGAAGAGTGAGGAGAGCACAGGATAGGATAGGGTTCAGATCTTTTATTTATAAGGGCAATATGTGTCATACTTGACAGCACCTAACAACAACAACAGACCTTGGCAAGTTGATATGCATTGTCATGGACCATTTTGAATCAGACAATCATATGACCTACTATGCTGAAAATGGAAAAATGAGGTCATATTTACAGTCAAAAAGACCATTTCTAGGTCCATCCTGAAATACAATGTTGTAAGTGAAATGATAATATCCATATACATATGTTATTGTTGTTCATTGCCAAAGACCTAATGCCTTTCCATAACTATCGTCATTTCTCCAAGTTCATAGAGTTTCCAGAGGCATGTGGTTTAGGAAATGGATGCCACTCCTACTTCCAAACCTGTTTTACCACTGGAAGCAACACCAAACACTGTCCACAATGGGAAACCATTCTGGTATTTGATACCCCAATGGTACAAGGTTCTGCATCACAGCAACCCCGGTTGCTTCATACTGCACATTGACAAGGAGTGATGTACAAAGTGGAGTGTTTCTCCAGGTATAACAGCACTAGTTTCATTTAGCAGTGGTTAAGTGTTGTCAAGTCAAATAGGACTGAGAGCGAGCTTTGCACAAAAGACCTGAACTCTGTTCTATAACTAACATCATTTCTGCACATTTATAGAGTTTAGGCAATTTGTAGAGTTTAGAGAGTTGTAGCTTGCAGATGCATCTAGTTTAGGAAGTGGATGCCACTCCAGCTTCCCAGCATAATTCAATCTGGAAGTTCACTCAACATTGTACATAATGGGTAACCATTGTGGTATTTGACAAGACAGAAGTTCAAGATGCTTTGAAGGAAATAGCAAAAAATAAGGCCCCCGGAAGAGATGGTATACCAATTGACATATTTCAGCTAACAGATGCTGCCATGGATGTGCTCACCAAGTTGTGCCAAGAAATCTGGAGAACAACCACTTGGCCTACTGACTGGAAAAGGTCTATATTTGTTCCCATCCCAAAGAAGGGCGACCCAACTGAGTGTGGAACCTACAGAACAATATCATTGATTTCACACACAAGCAAGATTCTACTGATGATTATCCAAAAACGACTGGAACAGCACATCAGCAGAGAACTGCCAGAAGTCCAGGCTGGGTTTAGAAGGGGTCGTGGTACAAGAGATATTGTAGGTGATGTTAGATGGATCTTAGCTGAAAGCAGGGAATACCAGAAGAATGTCTACCTGTGTTTCACTGATTATGCAAAGGCATTTGACTGCGTGGATCATAACAAACTGTGGCTGACTCTGAGAAGAATGGGAATCCCAGATAATTTAATCGTGCTAATGCGAAACCTATACTTGGACCAGGAGGCAGTCGTCAGAACAGAGCAGGGCCACACTGCATGGTTCAAAATTGGGAAGGTTGTACGCCAGGGATGTGTCCTATCTCCATACCTTTTCAACCTGTATGCCGAGCAGATTATCCGAGAGGCTGGGCTCTATGAGGAGACACGTGGCATTAGGATTGGTGGAAGATCTATCAACAATCTGCGTTATGCAGATGACACAACCTTGCTTGCTGAAACTGAGAAGGACCTCATGCACTTACTGCAGAGGGTCAAGGAATGCAGCCTTCAATATGGACTGAGGCTCAACGTCAAGAAGACAAAAATTCTCACCACTGGACCGATCGGTAACATCAGGATGGATGGCGAAGAGATTGAGAGTGTTCACAGCTTCAGTTTGCTCTGCTCCAAGGTCAACACTCTTCACACCAGTAGCCAGGAAATCAAAAAACGTATTGTGATGGGTAAGTCTGCTGTTAGGGTCCTCTCCAGGGTACTGAAGAACAATGGTGTCACTTTGGAGACTAAGGTGCATCTGATACAGGCTATGGTCTTTGCAATCACTTATTATGCATCAGAGAGTTGGACAATGACTAAGGAGGATAGAAGGAGAATTGATGTCTTTGAGCTGTGGTGCTGGAGAAGAGTATTGAATGTACTATGGACTGCCAAGAAAAAAAAAAACAACAAAGAGATTCATCCTGGAGAGGGTTAAACCAGGCTACTCCTTGGAGGCAAGGATTCTGGGGCTTCGTCTGACATACTTGGGACGTGTTTTAAGGAGGGACTGGTCCTTGGAGAGGGACATCATGCTTGGGAGGGTGGAGGGACAGTGCAGGAGGGGAAGGCCCTCTATGAGGTGGATTGATTCAGTGACTGGGGTAATCAGGATGGGTGTGTCAGAGGCAGTGCGATTGGCACAGGATAGAGTAGAATTTATGGCTGTTGTACCTAGGGTTGCTATGAGTCACAAGAGACTCAAAGGCACATAACAACAACAACAACAACAACATACTTATAAAGAAGTATTTTACCTGACACATTTTTATAGAGCAAAAGACTGAATATAAAGAATAGAAGAGGCATGAAGAAAACTCTTATTTAAAAATAAGGTAAAAATAATATCTAATTTTATTCATTAAATATAATTCAAATTTAAATTGTTGAAAGTTGAACAAAAATGCAAATTGTCTAAGAAATAACAAAATTAACTAATAATATAGATTTTTAAATAAAAAGGTTCACAAATTACAAGTTACAGTTTTGCAAAGATAATGACAAAGCTTCAAATTTAATAAAGATTTTTAAAAAATCAAATTGTTAGAAGACATTAACAAACCAACATGATAGCCTTATACTTTTATTCAATTTCTCCCCAAAATTCCTATAACAAGTGGACAAAGATTAATGAGGTAAAGTTATACAACACGTGTGCCATTGAGTTAAAGCAACCCATTGCTGTCCCTCCAGTGGATTTTCAGAGGAAGTAAATCACACAGGAGATTTCTCATCCTTCTCCCATGAGACAGCTAATGAATTTGAAGCATGAGCCTTTGGATTGCAGTGCAGATTCTTATCACTAGGCCACCAGACTAACAATGATAATTTAGAATCTTGAACCTGACAATAAAAGAATACTCTTCTCTTAGTCATACACAGAACATTCACTGTTCTGTGTACTATTTGACTGGCTGTTAAAAATACCAAGATGCAATGAGAAACTGTATGTAAATTTTAAAATTCTTTTTCGTAAAGCTATTAATCCAGGGACAGCAGAAGAAATCATAGTGAAATTTCACAAATTTTTAAAGTTGAAGATATTGAACAAAATATACAATAAGTCCTAGATTATGAACATCTGACTTGCTAACATTTTGTGCTTGCTTTTTAATATTATGTACATTTTTTTTCACTTGAAATGATTGAATTAAGCCCTACTTACAACAAATTCTTATAACAATCACTTTCTCTTGCTATTTCACTTTTTCTTAAAATTTTTAAATTATTGGAAAGATTTGGAGACCTTCCTTACATTAAAACAAGGCTACATAAAAGCCTTTCAACCTGTTCCAAGTGACCTACAAATTCAACTTAAACACATATAAGAATGGATGTAATTTAGAACCAAAAGACTGTCTGATCTGAACGTTGAAACTTACAGAAAAAAATTCTAAGGAAAAAGAAATAATCCTGAGATGCTTTTACCAAGAAAAGGAGTAAATGGAGAATTAATAAATTTGACATTTGACCATTAAAGTCAGTAAACACTATACTACTATATATTGTTGTGCTGTGTTCAATCTAGTTGCAACCAACTCATAGCTGACCCTCCAGTGGGTTTTCAAAGGTAGTATACCCATCTTTATTCTCCACGTCAGCTGGAGGATTTGAGATACCCTAAAATTCATTTAGAGAAATGACTGAAATTATGCATGTGTTCAGATCTTTCGTTTAAAGAGCCACTATGAGTCGTTTACGACTCGACGGCACTTAACAACAATAATAACAACAACGTAGCAAGAGCTATGTTGGCCTACTAGACAGAAAGTTAAGCAAGCAAGCTTACTCCAAAAGTGAAGAAAATAAGATTCAAAGAAAGAATTAGTGAACATAAGTTTCAAGGAAACAGTTAATGGAAACTAAAGTCTCCACTATGGTGAGGCTGCAAGTAGGTGGTGTCCAGCTGTTACTACCAACTACTCTGTTAAGGATCACACCAGAAGGTCTTGAATAAAGAGGGAAGGTGGGAGGAAAGAATTAAAAAGACTTTAAATGATTAGACATACTGATCTGAGGGACTGGTGGGACCCTGAAGGATATAGTCCTTAAACAATCTCTGAGGCTCGAACCAAACCCCAGCCTGGTGACTAATCTTTTAGCCAAAGATTTGGCATTTGTCCCAAAATAAAGTTCAGAAGGCAGGAAAGGGCAGAGGTGGGGAAAGGATAAAACAAGGAATCCAGGGAGAAAGTGGAGATGAAGGTTGTTACATTGAGGATGTTCCAATAAACCTCTTAAAACGAAATATAAGTGATTGCTTAGAAAAGAATTTGCTGTGTAGACTTTCACTTAAACTGCAATTAAAAAAAAATGAACTTGATGAACAGGTATTCCCCCCACCCAGGAAAAAGTGGTGGGAGCTCCAGAATGAAGCTGGGTGTGCTTTCAGGGCAAAGAAGACAGCATAATGAAGGCCAAGAGACGAAAGAAAAGCTTATTTGATGATGTACAAATGACTTAATACTTTAGTAGTATCTTGTGCAATAGAGGGAATGACAGGGCTTATGTCTGGTGTTAACACCATACAGAAACTTTGCTTGTCCTTCAAAGTGGTTTGGTTTGCAAATAAAGAAAGGCAAACCCAGTAAAGGATTTTGAGAATGTGGGCATTATGAAAGGATTCATATATTCTTTGGCTGTAATAGGAGCTGGCTTCAGAGGAGAGACATAAACACAAGTAAAGAACTTATTGGAATGGTAGGCACCTTGAATTTGTAGCCAAAGATGCAGACATTTCGATGATCTGGTTATAGGGCTAACAGAAAATGTTCGTTGAAAAACACAAATCCAAGAAGATAAAGCAGTAGAAAGCTATCCCAGGTTACAAGCCTCTGATAATTAATGGAGAACAAAGTTCAGGGAAGACCTTGAAGGAGAGGCTGGAAAGCATGACCATTTTAAAGGATAGGATTAGTAAGTTGGATGGAAGTGGTAGAGGAGTGTGAGTGTGAGAAAAAATAGTTTCTCTCTGGACATTTTCTCAGAACCTGGAGTTTGGAAGGAAAATGAAATGATTCTCTTTGGTGTTGTGAATAATACACAAAAGTCCACTGGTATCTATTACTGTCTTTGATAGCAAAGAATGAGTGTCCAAAATGTCGAACAAAATAGAAGACATTTGACAAAAATATTGCTTGTCTGCTCACTTAGTTTAATTGAAGAAACCACAAAGACTGTAAGGCTGAAGCAAAGAATATTTGAGTAGCTGAATATTTACAAGCAGTTTCATAAAAAAATTATAGAATACAATGACTAGGTGTGATTCACAAATTTCTGTCCCACAGGGAAACACATAATCATCTTTAGTATTTATTTTTTTCCAAAGACAAATCCTTTGCATTCTTAAAGCTCACAGATCAACAAGTTACATAACTTCACCAAGTGTAAGCCTTCAATCGTCAGGAAATGAGAGCAGCACGCAGTGGAGAATTCTACTAGAAAAAGAAAGTAGTTCTCAAAAGAAACATGCATTCATCCTTTCAGTCTTTATGGATGTGAAGTTTTTCTTCAACATCCATAGGTAAGAATCTATTGTGCATATTCGTACATATTTCATCTAGATGATGAACTGTATCTGGAATCCAACTAGATCTAACCACTTACAATGTTGCTATCATGTTCATAGCTGTCATCACAGCTCACCTGAATTATGGCAGCTTATTCGTAACTGGTTTGTGAGCTTCTACTCTCCCTCAACCAACCACTACAACCTGTCTCAATATATGAACCAGAAAGATCCTACTTAAGTCTTTTTATGTCACTCTTCTATTTAAAATTGTCCAAAGGCTGCTTTGAACAAGGAAAACCCAATATCTGTATGGTCATCTATAAAGCATTTGCTCTAATTGCGTCCTAATTGCCCTTTCTTGCTTAGAGTACTTCAGCCTTTTGGGCTTCTCAGTTGTCCTACTTAAGATTTTGAACTTATTTTCCACAATGGAAAAGAATTCTTTTACGTTGCTTAGTGCTGTAACTCAAGTGCCTAGCTTTGTGTTGTTCAATAAAGTAGCCTCTACCACATACAGTTATTGAGCACTTGAAATGTGGTTTATTTAAATTAAGTTGCATTATAAATATAAAACATATAGTAGATTTTAAGGATGTGAGAAAAGATAGTTCACATATATTCATATATATGCATGTATATAAAGAAATTATATTTTTAAAAAGTTTGTTTCCCTGTTTCACATTTTTTTAATGTTGTGACTAGAAGGTTTGAGATTACATAAGTGGCTTGCATTACATTTTTCTTTTTATTAAGCCTGATATTCTAAACAAAAATTGGCACATGGTGGTGATCTGTCAGTATTTGATTAAAGGAAAAAGGGTGACATATGCAGAAGAGAATATTGTAGAACAGTTAAGAGAGTTGATCTAGTTTGAATCCTGGTTCTACTGCTTAATACATCAATTCTATTTAGCACTTATCTTGTGTCTCCAATTTATGATCTGTAAAGTGGAGATAATGATAACAACACAATAAAACAGTAAGTTCATCAAAGTAGTATGACAAGTGGTGGTGGTGGTGTTGTTATGTGCCACAGAGTCACTTGCAACTCACAGCAACCCTATGTACAAGAGCCCTAAACGCCGTTCTATCCTGTGACAACCGCACCATCTCAAACACACGCATTGCTACGACTCCACTCATAGAATTGATCCATCTCATCGAGGATCTTCCTCTCCTGCATCGTTCTGCCACTCTCCCAAACATGATGTCCCTCTCCAAGGACCAGCCCCTCCTTGCAACATGCCCAAAGTATGTCAGACAAAGCTTCAGAATCCTTGACTCCACGGAACATTCTGGCTTCACCCTCTCCAGGACAACCCTGTTTGGTCTCCTAGCAGTCCATGGTATATTCAACACTCTTCTCCAGCACCACAGCTCAAAGGCATCAATTCTCTTTCTATCCAAATAAAAGTAATGGTCTTATTGTTGACTTTCATTGTTGTTAGGTGCTCTCAAGTCTGTTCACTTGCTGGCTGAAAGTAAACAAGATGTGACGAACTCAGTGAATGTCAAAGACTAGAATCTTCAGTATGGATTATATCTCAACATAAAGAAAACAAAAATATTCACAATTGGACCAATGAGTAACATCCTGGTAATTGGAGAAAATAAATGAAATTATAAAATGTCAGGAGCACTGGCGGCCTAGTCGCAAGAAGCTGCACTGCATTCCTGGAGGCACACAGGTCGAATCCACCATCGGATTCATGGGAGCATAATGGGCAGTCTCCTTCTGTGCAATTAACTCCCTCTGAAAACCTACCAGAGGATCAGCTATGAGTCAGTTCCGACTCAGTGATACACAACAACAACAACAACAACAACAAAGGATTTCCTATTATTTATACACATAATCAACACCGACGGAAGCAGAAGCCAAGAAATCAAAGGACATATAGGGGATATCTACTGTCAAGAACCTCTTTAAAGACCTAAGAGAAGGAATGCTAATTTACAGACTAAGATATGTCTCTTTCAAGATTCGAGATTTTCAAATTTGCATGTGAAATTTGGACAGTGAATAAGGAAAACCAAAGCATAGATGCTATTGAGTTTCAGTGTTAGTGAAGACTATCAAATACACCATGAATTGCCGAAATTCAAATCTTTCTTGGAGGGAATGCAGTCAAAGTGCTTCTTAGAAGTCAGAGGCTTTATCCCATATTTTAGGTGTGTTTTCAGGATGGACTATTGTTGTTACATACTGTTGAGTCAGAATCAACTCATAGGTTCCCCTCCAGCAGATTCCAGAGGCAGGAAATCAACACGGGACGGGAGTGGCCACCTTTCTCCTCTGGAACAGCTGATGGATCGCACTGTATTCCTTGGAGTTGGCAGTCCAGTTCCTTACCAGCAGATCCTGAAAAAGGATGTAATGCTT
Source organism: Elephantulus edwardii (assembly GCF_000299155.1). Taxonomy (NCBI): domain Eukaryota; kingdom Metazoa; phylum Chordata; class Mammalia; order Macroscelidea; family Macroscelididae; genus Elephantulus; species Elephantulus edwardii. Next base: position 5,073,940 of record NW_006399888.1, on the reverse strand, counting down.
TGAAAAGGAGAAAGGAGGAGCCTCAGTGACAGAGTTGAGAATCACTACAGTGGCTGTACAGCAGATATTGTGAGGATGTCACAGGATACATTTGTTCATTTGCATATGAGGCAGAAAGACAATGGCGGAGGGGTCCTGTGGGAATGATTGTATGAAGCACAATGGGAATGAAGGAAAGAGTGAAACACAATCTACACAAATTTTGTAAGGAAGCCAATGTCAACTAAATTTTTTTTAAAAATGCTGTCTTCCTACAGCTTGATTTTTCTGTGTAGGTTATTAAGGTCATGTGCTTATTGTTGCTGTGATGTGTTGTCTAGTCGCCTGCGACTCCTAGTGATCCTATGCACAACAGCTCTGAAGTCTGCCCTATTCTGAGCCAGTCTCACTCTGACACACTCACCTTCATTATCCCAGTTACTGTATCAATTAATTACATATGGGATCTTCCTGTCAAATTCTTCAATTGATTCCTTCAATCCCTATTGAAGACTACATTGTTGTTGTTATGTGCCGTCGAGTCGCTTGCGACTCATAGTGACCCTACAGTCCTTAAATGTTAATATTAATTTTTTATGGATTATTATTGTTGTAGTTAAGTACCATCAAGTCGTAGATAACTCATAGAGACCCTACGAATGAAAGACCTGAACATTTGTATAACTTTCATCGTTTCTCCAAGTCCACAGAGTTTCCAGAGGCTAGCTATTTCATAAGTGGATGCCACTCCTGTTTCCAAGCTTGTTTTAATTGGAGAGCTCACCAAACACTGTCCACTGTCACAGTATTTAGCATCACAGTAACCATGAGTTGCTTCTGTACAGCAAACGGACAAACCAGGCTATACCACTTAGAAGAATGTTTGACTTATGTATAGGATTGTGATTATATGTGCTTAGTTTTTAATACAGCCAGAAAAGCAGCCATTTTTTGTGAATAATCTTGTCCCACTGTTCAGTTCTGAGGTTTGAGATGTTCCTCTGCTATTTTATTTGGTCACTGCTGTGCCCTCCCCCCCCCCCCACTCCTGAACCACCACACACAGTCACTTCCAAAAAGGTCCTTGTTTCCAGGACAAATTAAATTACTCTGGAATATGATTATAAACCCATAGAGCAAGGCGTTGCTTCTGAAAAACCAAGGCTTTCTCAGAAACAATGTTCTTAATTTGAAACGAGCCAGTCACAAACAAAGGTGACAAATGTTTTTTAGACATATACCCCAATTACCCACTTCCCAATAATCCCCACAGAAACCCACAATTTAAGCAACAGGAAACAAAATATTTCCATTCTTAAATCTATGACAAGACACTAAAAAAGGAAGGAAATTTAAACAAAAAACCCAAAACACAAAATCATGCAAACAAATCCAGAACTTGCTTTTTTGGAAAGCAGGTTTCATTCATTCATGTAATCCGCAATGCCTCTGGCCGTGATCAGTAACATCTTTGATGTGGTATCAGCATGTTGTCTGTTGGAGCATCACTCTGTCTTTCTAAAGAACAAGGGTGAATAAATGAAAGCAATCTGGTTAGGCTTGAAAGGAATGCGTAACCATTGAACCAATGTCTTAAAACAGGAGCTTTGCGGATTTCTCCCTGTTGATACAGAACAGTAGTTCTCAAGACCTCACAGAAACATCCTCTCCGACTCACTCCCCAGGTCCTGAAGGAGAGCACACCCGGTTACCAGTGCTGGCACATCTTGGCAGAGTTCCACTTAATGTTTCAAGGAAATTCATTTGAAGCAATGTTTTAAGAAAGACATTCAAGGTCAAAGACTGTATTTCCAAGTATTGTTGGTGATCTCCTGACCTACTGCAGAGACAGTTAAAGCCACTTAGTTCATTTTAATTGTTATAAATTCTTTGTCTATGGACTCCTCAGAAAACAATTCCTTTGTTTAAACGCCTTCATCACTTATAATCCCAGAGGTCCTCTTAAAATGGAAAAAGGTAAATATAACCTAAGACACCTAATGAATGTAGTGAATTCTTTTTCCTTATTTTTAGCTCTCAATATAAAAACTCGAGTATGTAAAAGCCACATATTTAAAAAGACGACACCAGTAAGTAAACAAATAAATCCTTAATCAAATAACTGCTAAAATAGAAAAGAAATAAAAACAGTGGTATCCTGAACTAACTAACTAACTAACTAACTAACTAACTAACTAACTAACTAACTAATTCTAGTCATCACCTCCTCATTACAGGTCTATCAAAACCCACGGTCACACTTCTCATTTACTATGCAGCATTAATTAGTTAAAATACATTTATTTGTACAGGCTTAATAACTTTTTCCTCTTTAATCTTACTTCTTTAACTCCTCATTTCTCTAACTTCAGCTTTTTTGATACTTCCCATTGTGGAAAACAGTTTCCACTGGAGGCAAAACCTTCCGTCATTCCACCTAGGCCAGCCAGTTCTGGATTTCCCCTCTCCCTTCCTCACATTCCGTTCCACTATCACTGAAGCTCAAAAACAACAGACCTCTTTACTCCGACACTACTCTTATCTAGTTGCCCCTGAGAACTAAATTAGTTATTCTTTAAAACTGAACACAACTTTTCCTCAAGGAAGGACCAATCATGGTTACATGTTAAGAGAAAGGTAGTCTTTATCCAGCAGGAGTGGCATCCACTTCCTAAACAACTTGTCTCTGGAAACTCTATGAACTTTGATAAATGTTGATAGTTGTAGAGGGGCTTCAAGCCTTTTGTTCATAGTGTCGCTATGAGTTGTGCTTGACTCGAAGGCAATCAACAACACCGAAACAAGTAACTATATTTGTTTATCTGTTTCTATGAAGATTAAAATATATATATAATACATATGTAATATATAGTAATAATAATCTATAGTGGTTAATATTCCTTGGAAATTAAATTTTACTCCCCAAATAAGCTTTGTCCAAAGGGTTTTTCAAGGACTAACTCTCTTTCCATCTTGTTTTTTTAAACTTCAGCTCAAGCCAATAAGAGAAGAAAGAATATAAACAGTCACATGTAAGCATTCTTCATAGGATCGACTTCCGTTTAGCAAATGTTTTATTCCATTGGCTTGAAATCAATCAGAGAAACACAACTAAGCATAAGAGATGCTAAGAATTCAAATCCAGCTGTTAGCATATGAAGAAACCAAAGTATACTTGAGCATTAGCTAGCTGGTCTTTGCCAAATTTATTATCTGTTTAAAGAAATTAGTCATTCTTTGAGTCTACTTCCTAGTAACAAATTTCCCCAGCTTTCCAATATGTTTCAATGTCTTTATTTTCCTCTCATTTCTAAAGGAAAGCTTGACTCAGATTTTAGTCCATGGCTCTCCCAGCAGTTTGACATACTGAATGGCTTTCTTGCTACTGTTGTGCTGGGAGATAGGTCATTGGCCTTCTAAATACCAGCAGGGTCACCTACGGAGAACTATTGTATGATGAAATCAATAAACTCAAACTCTTGCTATCAGGTTGGTTCCAATTCTCAAAGACCATCCGTTGGTTAGCCCAAACTATAGATCAGGATGGAAAGAGACTGTCCATCTTTATCTCTGAGAACAGATAGAATAGTCAAACGTTGGAAGGTGTATGACATTTGGGTTAGCAAGAAAACTCTCTATGGATCATCCCAAAGATGATAAAAATGAAGAAATTCAAAGGTCACAAAGGTCGTTCATTCTCTCTCTCTCTCTCTTTATATTTATATTTATGTTTATGTATATTTATATTATTGATATTTTTTTCTTACTATAATCAAGTCACTTCTAGCTCATAGTGATCCTCCATTGGTTTTCATTGGCTGTAATTCTTAGCAGAAGGAAACTGTGCTAAACTAACTCCTAAAGAGCAGTTGGTGGATTCAAACTGGAGGGCTTAGCCTCTTTGTTAGCATAGTAATAAGCAATGGATTATTCCACCAGAGTTTTAAAATATTTACTGTTATTGTAGGTGCCATCGGGTCGACTATGTCTCATAGCAACCTTGTGAACAACAGAACAGAACAGAACTTTGTTCCGCCTTTCCCCAGTGCCATGATTTCCATGCTCAAGCCCACAGTTGAAGTCACTGCGACAATCTACCTTAACAAAGATCTTCCTCTCTCCTGCTGGCTCTGTCTACTTTTCTCAATATGATAGTTTTCCCAAAGACTGGACCCTTCATGATGACATGCTCAAAGGAGGTAAGACAAAGCGTCACCATCCTCGCCTCTATCCTGGTGGAAAAGTTTCCAAGATAGTTTTGCTTGTTTTTTGGCAGTTATGGTACAGTCAATACTCTTTCCCAACACTACTATTCTTCTTTCGTCTCCATTATTCATTGTCCAACTTTCAAATACATAGGAAGCAACTGGAAAGTAGTATGGCTTGGGTTAGGAGCACCTTAGTCTTTAAACTGCACCTTCAATGGGTCCATGATAGAAAAAAAAAAAGGTGCCTGACAGCAGATTTCCCCAGTTCTTCATTGATACTGCCACACATCTGAGCATCATTGATCCAATAAAATAAAATCATTGACAATTTAATCTTTTCTTCATTTGTCATTATGTTGCCTATAGGTTCAGTGATGAGGATTTTTGTTTTCTTGATGTTAAAATGTAATCCATATTGAAGGTTTTAGTGTTTGATCTTTGTCAATTAGTGCTTTAGGTCGTCTTCATTTTCCACAAAGTTGTGTCATCTACATAGCACAGATTTTTAACAAATCTTCCTCCAAACCTGATGCCACATTCTTCTCCATGTATTCCAGCTTTGCAAATGATTTGTTCCGCATAAAGAAAGAATAGGGATGGAGAAAGGATATGCCTTCCCTGATTTTTAAACCATACAATATTCCTTTTTTTTCTGTTTGGACAACTACTTCTTGTTCTATATTTAGATTTCATATGAACACAAGCAAATCCTCTGGGATTTCCTTTTTCTCAGTGTTATCCATAATATGTTATGATCCGCACAGTCAAATGTCTTTGCATAGTCAATAAACACAAATAAACATCTTTCAGGTATTCTATGCTTTCAGCCGAGATCCATCTAACACCAGAAATTATATTCCTTGTTCCATAGAATGTTCTGAATCTAACTTTAATTTCTGGAAATTCTCTATGTATGATTCCAGTGATTTTTCTCTTCTTCTTTTTTTTTTTTTTTTGTGAGAAAAATTTGTATTTAGAGTTAGCCAGCTGGACTCAGTTTAGACGATCCCAATTTTGTTGGCAACATCTAAAGCATCATAGTCAGGAGCAAGTCGAACATAGGCCTCCTTCTCTCCATCAGGCCTAATCAAGGTGTTGACCTTGGCCATGTCAGTGTCATAGCGCTTCTTTACAGCTTGTTTATTTTGGTGCTTGTTGGTCTTGACGTCCACAATGAACACAAGTATGTTATTATCTTCTATCTTCTTCATGGCTGACTCAGTGGTCAGGGGAAATCTGATGATGGCATAGTGGTCCAGCTTGTTTCTCCTGGGAACGTTCTTCTGAGGGTATTTGGACTGCTTTTAGAGTCTCAGCATCTTAGGCCACCGGAAGGTGGGTGATGTGCGGATATTCTTTTTTTTTTT
>NW_006399888.1:5057452-5068286 GCF_000299155.1 Elephantulus edwardii | reverse complement strand
TTTGGCTTCAGTTTTGGGAGGGGCAGGGGCTTCCTTCTTCGCTTTCAGCGCCATCGTAGAAAGGCTCCAGTGATTTTTTAAAAAAACTAATCTTTAGCAAAATTTTACTTGTAAATGATACTCATGATATTGTTTGATAATTTACAATTGTGTTGGATCCTTTAAGAAAAATATACTTTAGAACAAACTGTCCAATAAAAAAGGTGAATAAACTTGTGAGATAATTTGCCACAGATTAGTAATAGATTAGTAAATCTATTCTTACTTCACTAAGTGAGGATTCTATTTCTCTCAGGGATTACACATTTGAAAAGAGGCTTTTATTATATGAACGGGGTTGTCGGGTTAGAAGAATGGTAGATGCCAACCATCCCAAGAAGGACAATCCTTGATGTGGCAAAAAATTAAGAAAGAATTCACTATAGATTACTAAGGAAGCACAAGTAAAAGAGTGCTTACCTTGCTTATATGGAGTTAAGGTGGCCTCATGGTAAAAAACTGTGTTGCAATCTCCCAAGCGTATAGTTTGAATCCCCCGTCCGCTCAACGGGAGAAGGATACACATTCTCCTCCTGTATGATTTGCTGCTTCTGAAAACCAACTATAGAATCAGCTATGAGTTGGTTCTGACTCCATAGCACACAACAATAAACAACAACTGATGTAGTTCCATAAAATACAATACCATGATGTTTATGGACTTTTAAAGAGTACAGTAACATATATAAAGAAATGACAGAGCGTCAAAACCCATAACCCATTTACGTTCCAAACTGTTTAAAGAAGTGGAGAAAAGGATCAGAGTGTGGTTGTAATTGTTATTGTAGTCATTGTTATATGGCATCGAGTTGAAACTGACTCACAGCTGACCCTCCAGTATGTTTTCAGAGATAGTAAATCCCATAGAAGGGTATTACCCATCTTTCTCCTGCTTTGCAAAAGGTGAGTTTGAACTGTGTGCCTTCAAGTCAGCAGCACAATTCTTTGCCATTAGGCTCCTAATGGAGTCAATAGGATTATAGGAGGAAACCCTTTGGATGGGACTTAACTAGTGCATAACTTTTGCATACCTTAGAATAACTTGGAGGGCCAATTAAAACACAAATTACTATACTCCATCCAAATCGTTCCTTATTCCTTAGGTCTGGATATTCTGCTCATGAGTTCGTGTTTTGCCAGTCACGCTAATGCCACTGGTATGAGGAGCCCCACTTTAAAAGTAGAGGACTACGTGCATAGTTCATTCCAACAGGACACTTGTATTCTGTTAAGACCTTCTATATTTCATAGATGAACTTGTAACACTTGCTGTTGGTTTTGAGAGCATATGGGTTTTGTTCTGTTCTTTTATTTTCTTTCTTAAACTTCATTGCTCTGTGTGCAAAAAAAAAATATACCCTAATAACAAACTTGAGACTATGCCACTTCAAAGAAAAATATGGCAGCAGAAAAGAAAACTGCCTTACTGAGTGAAACCAAGATTGGATGTTCTGTTTGAAACTAGTTCAATCCTTGATACTTTATATACAAACTCAACATCAAAGTGAACTTCCAAGTTCTGTCAGATTTCTTCTTTCTAGTAAGAGATGAAACGTTTGTCTACTGTCATTCTTTTAACGTGATAATTAGACAATGTGATAATACAGTTCTGGTGTTTATAATCCTTGATCGTATATTGTAATCATAAATATAGGCCACAGACTCAATGACTTAATTACAACCTTGATGGTAGACTGATAGAGAGAAACCACATACTATCCTCAGGGAAAAGTCTTTTGAACATATTTTATAATCAATCTATGGTAAGCATTTAGAAATGTATTGAAGTGCTGATGTCTACTACTGTCACAAGTTGAACATATCCTGACATACTTACCTTTAAACTTGTACAGATTCCAATTCTTTAGCCTATACTTCTAAAAAAAATTACGTCTACAATTCTAAAGGCACGCTGTTTGAATCTACTGGCCTATCCCTGGGAGAGGAATAGGCAATATCCCCTGGAGGGTTAGTTATGGGTTGGTTCTGATTCAATGGCACACAACAGAAACCTCTTCTTGGCATCTATTCATTTATTAAATCCACTCCATATGCCAGGCTCTATATTGGTTGATAATAATGCTAAGCTGAACAGACCACAAAGTATAGACCCTGTGGTGAGGGAGATAGGCTTGTAAAAAAACAAACAAACAAACAAAAAAAACCCACAGTGTAAGGAAACCTTAGAAGTGCTATCAGAGAAGTGAAGTCCCTCTGTAGTGCAAACAATTTTGCTCTATTTTTAACCTAAAGGTTGATACTCTGCACCTACCCTTCAGTAATGTAAAACAAAGCCTTGGGAGCCTTCCTGAGGACCACAGTGAAGGAAATCCTTTAAGACAACTCTCTCCAAATGGGTCGGAATCAACTCAATTGCAATTGTGTTGATTTTTGTTTTGTTTAGTCATAACAACATGATAACCACACTTAAACTCTAAACAATCAAGGCTATTTCTAAGTTTTTTCTTAAGTATCAATATAAGTATATTCCGTCCTTCTCTATCAATGTAATAAGTCCAAATGCATCAAACCTGTGGCCAATCAATGGGTGCTGATCCATGCTGACATGGTGGGGCAGAGTAAAACTGTCCCAAACGGTTCAAAAGATTGTAATTCTTACAAGAGCCGACTGCCACCTCTTTCTCTGGAGGCTGGTGCCTTCAATGTTGACGTTCAAGTTCACAACCAAGAATTTAACTACCACTATTTTACTGCCACCAGGGCTGCCTACCAATGCCATCCATTCTAGATAGTCTCAATAAAAGTTTGAACTGTCATTAAAATTATACATTGAATGCTGAAACACACTTAACTAATTAATCTCATGGTTGGAGGTTCAGATGCACTTGGGGCACCGTGAAATGCCTGGCACTCAGCTTCCATGAAGTTTGGTGGTGGTGCTGTGGAGTTTACTGTGACTCATGGTGACCTTACGAAGAATTCGGCCTATGCCGTAACACATGCAAGGGAACACATGAGTCAGAACCATCTCATGGCAATGGTTTTGGTTTGCTTGCTTTACTTGAAGCCAAATATTTAGAAACGTCTTCCCTTTTGCGTGTGTCATCTGACATTGTTGTTACTTGTCTTCTGTTTGAGTCTTTCGCTTTCTGGTCCCTCTTCCTGTCTGGTAAGATATCAGAAATAGTATCTCTGAAAACATTTCCTGGCAAGGACTTTGTCATCCCTTTCTCTTTATTTTCATGCCCTCAACTCTTTCAAGGTGCTCTGTACATAGTAAATTCTCAAAGTGGAGATTGTTGGGTAAATGGAATTCTTGCAAATAGTTTAAGATTCCATACTATTCTGTGTTGTGTGATGCGTTGGACTGCTAACCTAGAATTTGACAGTCTGAATCCACCAGCTTCTTCACAGGAGAATAACTCTCCTCCCATTAGGGTTCTCAGCTTCGGATGGAGGCTTATACAGCTGGAATCTATTCAAGCATAGCAGATAGAGTGGGATGCTCAACTTTGTCAATAAAAATGAGACTTCTTATGTGTCATGAGTAAACTTGGGACATTGTTTTGTGTTTTTAATGGTATTTATGGATTTGGGGCTACTTTATGCCTGACAAATAATTGAATGCTGAGAAAGAAAAGTTAAAGTCTTTCCTTAGATAGATAAATAGACAGGTAGGTTGTTGTTTTGTGACAGGCAGATAGAGCACATTTAAAAATAAATATTAAAGTCCCTCTTGAATACATTTTATTTCATTTGCATCATTATCTTCGAGACCAAAATAGTTGATAGAGTGTGCTCTGCCCAAGGTCACAGAGTGAGACGCAAGCCCCAATCAGGTACCAGTCGATGTGTGTTTCCTATGGTTATAGCTCAGAAGGACCCCATAGGACGTTATTAGTCAGCCAGTAAAACCAAGATTGACTTAGAAATCTGAATCATAGTGGGATTTTCTGAGACTGTCATTTTCCCTAGCTGGAAGTTTTACTGCTGTGTAGCTGAGACCGCTGAGTCATTTTTTACTCCCTGCTATGGACACTGATTTGAGTGGGGCCTTGCCTTGCCCTCTTCCAATGGAGGAATCACAAGTTTCACTAAATGAAGAGTGGTTGTGAGTTCAACGCTATTGCTAATATTCCTTGTTCTTTGACACTGGTCTTCCCTCCTCAGAATTAGACTTTAAAAGGAGCAATGACTCAAACATTTATCTAGATTTTTTCATTTGTTTTAATTTATGCTTGCTTTTTGTTTGGGCCCTGTGAAAACATTAACATTAAGATTCTTTGTAGAATGAAGGGTTAAGAGAGATTCTACCATAGGCCAAGTACCTTGGAAAAATGTCTCTCTATAAATGTTCCCATCATTTATTGTTAGGATGGATAATAGTGAAATAAAGAAAAATTAGGTAGTTTAATTAAAAAAAATAGGAAGCCAGGCTCAAGGAAAAGTTTAAGGATTTGGGTATAGAGCTGAGCAATTTAAATTTTACTTCCTATTTTCTTGCATTGTCTTTGAAAAAAACAATGCGCATTTGGACCAATGAATAACTTCAAGACCATTGAAGATATTCATACATAAGAGCAGTAGATAACTGACAGAGTGGTTAGTTAGTAAACTGATTTACGTTTTTCTTTTTTACAGTGCTTATTTCATTTTTAAGGAGATTTATGTTTTGAAGAGAGCATCTGTGAGGAAATTTTACCAGAGGGAAAGAATAAAATCCCCAAAACAATCCCACAACAGGTAAAGACAGAGTTCCAACAACAAGGGCTATCAGGCTCATTCAGAAAATTCTTAAACAGAATCCTAAAAAACTTAGAGCCAAAGAGAGATACCGGAACCAGTTCAATTAGTGGCTGTAGAAATGTTTCTGAAGACCATTGCAAAACTCTTGTAACCGTGATAACCGTCTTGTGAAACTGCCTGTTTACATGTGTGTTTGTTGAAAGGAAGACTTGGTACCAATGTGCACAGACTTTGAAGAGTTTGGCCACTTACAGAGCACTGTAAAAAAAACACAAAACACCACTTTGTGAATAATCATTTGCTTTTGAATCTGCTCTTGTTGTTGTTGCTGCTGCTCTTAGGTGCCACCAAGTTGTTTGTAACTCTTAGCAACTCTGTGAACAACAGATCTGAACCTTGGCCTATGGTGTCTTCATCATCTCTGATGTGGTCAAGCGCATTGTTACAGATATTGTTACAATCCATCTTGTTGGGAGTTTTCCTCCAGCTTTTCTAGCACAATGTCTTTTTTTGTTTTAAGGACTGGTCTCTCCTAATAACATGTCCAAAGTATGTAAGACGAAGGTACAACATCTTTGTCTTTAAGGAGTACTCTGTTTAAACCTCATCCAAGACAAACTTTATTCTCTTTGCTGTCTCTATGAGATATTCAGTCTTCTTCTCCAACACCACAGTTCAAAGGTTTCAATTCTTCTTTTGTCATTCTTGTTCATTGTCCAAATTTCAAATTCATTGGCGGCAATTGAAAATATTAAAGCTTGCATAAAGGAGCTCTATTAGGATCTTAGCTGTCAACACAAAGTCATTCAAATCCACATATGCTCTGCAGGAGTCTCATCTCCTGTGATTTACAACCTCTAGAAACCCACTGATGAGTCAACTGTGAGTCCATTCTGACTTAATGGCACACAACAACGACACATGGCTTAGAATATTGTTGTGTACCATCAAGTTGGAACCAACCCATAGCTGACCCTCCAGTAGGTTTCCAGAGGCAGTTTAATCTCTTGGGAAGAGAGTGCCCATTCTTCTCTCATGGAGCAACTAGTGATTTCAAACTGCATGCCGTCAGGATTGCAGTACACTGTCTCATCACTAGGCCACCTGAGCTCCCTCTTTACCTTGGTCTTTAAACTGACGTCCTTGTTCTTTAGAAGTTTGGAAAGGTCCTTAAAATCAGGTTTCCCAACACAAAATGTCTTCTTGACCGCTGTTAACGAGAGTGTTGATTATGGATCCAAGTAAAAGGAAACCTTTGACAATTTCAATCTTTTCTCCAGCAATCATGATGTTGCCTATTGATCCAGCAGTGAAAACTTTAATTATCTTCATGTGTTGTAATGCATATTTAAGGCTATATAATCTTAAATATTCTAAACCAAGTGATTTCATCTCCACTATGATGGAAACACTGAGATGGACGTGACTGGGCCAATTGGCAGCATTATGATAGAGGGTGAAGAGATTGAGATTGTTAACAGCTTAAATTTGCTTGGCTCCACAGTCAGTGCTCAGCCAGGACGTTAAAAAGCATATTGCGTTCAGAGACCTCTCTAAAGTACTGAAAAGCAATTATGTCAGTCTGGAGACTAAAGTTTGCCTCATCTGGGCAATGGTCTTTTCAATTACTTGCTATGCATCAGAGAGCTGGACAATGACTAGGGATGATAGAAGTATAATTGATGCCTTTGAGTTGTGGTGCTGGAGAGAGTATCGAATATGCCATGGAATGCTAAGAGAGCAAACGGGATCGGCCTGGAGAAGGTGAAACCAGGCTCTTCCTTGGAGGCAAGGATGCTGAAGCTTCGTCTGACATACTTTGGACATGTTGCAAGGAGGGACCAGTCCTTGGAGAGGGACGTCATGCTTAGGAGGGGGGAGAGATAGTGCAAGAGAGGAAGACCCTCCATGAGATTAATTGATTCAGTGACTGGGGTAATGGGGGTAGGTATGTCAGAGACAATAAGATTGACATGGTATAGAACAGGTTTAGGGCTGTTGTACATTGGGTTGCTTTGAGTTGCAAGCGATTCAACAGCACGTAATAACAAGATGGAAATAACTCGAGAGTCAGCATCAATCCCCCTCAGTTGTATACTTATTTGATGTTACTGCTCTGTGCTGAGTCAATTCTAACTCCTATAGAACTGGCAGGAGATAGTAGCATGACCCTTTACGGTTTCCTTAGCTGCAATATTTTTGGGGGCAAACTGCAGGATCTTTTCTCCTACAGTGCTGGGGGAAGGTTTGAACCTCTGACTCTTTGGCTAATATGAACCACTGTACCACCAGGGCTCTGACAGAATGCTCTAATTAAAAACATTGAGTTTGAATTAAAAGTCGAAAGCACCCTTTGAGAATTTAACAAATCCTTAATGTTAGGGAAAGCAACAGACCCAGAATTCATAATTTTGTTCATATGTTACTTTCTGGATTATGATACGTTATTAAAACTTAAAATTCTGAAAAGGCAGAATTGAGTTTGTCTTTCTTCACATAGCGTGTTTTCTCTTTGCACTTCCCTCAGCAGACCCTATAAAATGGGCCTAGGCAGGTTCCTATTAGCTGTGGTCAGCTTTAATTTCTGGTTCTCATGCACAAAGCTGATGGGTGTAAGTTCCTGACCTGGGAAGAAAAATGCCACAAACCCATTTTTGAAATGGCTTTATTTTCTTTAAAAAAAATGCGCCCTGTAATTTACACAGTAAAATTTAAGATAATAAGTCATGTAGACAAATTTCTTCACTTCATAATACCCCTGAAGGACCGCTTACTCATATCCTTCAAAATTTATCATCTAAAGAACCTAACTAAATATTTTACTCTTTTCTCCTTTATCTCAACAAAATTTGCAACATGTCCAGTCTCATGTGATTAAACTAGGACAGGAAGTTTTAAAGTATCTAAAAATTAGAGCCTTTGACTTCCATTCATAGCTAACAGCTCATCACCATATAGGACACCATATATGATGCTGTAAATTGAGAACATATAGATGTTTGTAACTTTCTGGTTAGTACCGTATTGAGAGTAAATAGAGATGAAATCTTATATTAATAGGTGATTTCTTAGTCAATATGAGCATTTAGAAGTTCTACTGGCATTGAAGTTAAAGTAATTAGTTACTAATGAAAAGGTCAGTGGTTCAAACCTACCAGTCACTCTGTGGAAGAAAGAGAAAGAATTCTCCTTCCATAAGGATTTTCAGACTTAGAAACTTTTAAGATTATTCAACCTTAAGCTTTAGCATTGCTATGAATCATTATCAAATCAGGGTCAATGAGTTTCATTTTGTTTGTTTTTGTATTTTTACTGTTGTTACATTTCCAGAAGGAAGTTAAACTCAAATCTGCATTCAAAATGGTGAGAGGGTTCATAGTATTGAAGAATTCTAGTGTGCCTCTGAGTTTCAGACGTGGCTGGATCCATTAAAAAAAGGTCTCTCTCTCTTCCCTTCTTGGTACCTGATATCCTGTGAGTCTGGGACTTGACAAGATTATCTTATTTTTTTTTTTAATTATTAAAATATTTTAATTTTGAGAGGGGTTAACCTTTACAACTTTTAATCTCTTATTTGTGTGAGCTATCACTGAGTTTTCCTTTTCCAACAGTTTGAGACTTACAGGTTCACTTTATGTATTTTTTTTTTTTTTTGGATTAGCTTTTTTCTCGAAAAAAATGCTCTCCTGTTCTCCTGTGGAGGTATAAAAAAAGAGGAATAAGAGTATCATCTTATGCTTAATAAGATAAGAAATTCCAACAGAAAGAAAGTATCTCTATGTAATGGTTTCAGGAAGGCCCGACACTCTCACTGGCTTTATCAGATCACCGTTTACTGTCTCTGAAGCCAAGGAGTCAAATGCTCTGCTGGGCCAGCCTTTGGTTTTGTCTTGATTCCTGTGCAGTTTATTGGCTGGTGCAAGGAACAAAGGTAGATTAAGGGAAGTCAGAAAATACTAGAGGTTTTGTTAAATCAGGTACAAGTAAGAGATTGGATTGTAAACTGCCAGTAATATTCTCCATAAAAGCTAGGACTTCATAATCATCACTGTCACAGAATGGAGGATTTGGAGTTTGTGGCTGTTTCAGTTGTACAAATGATTGCTGTTGTAGTTGTTGTTATGTCCCATCGAGTCGCTTGAGACTTGTGCTCAACTTGATGGCAATCAACACACACACACACACACACACACACACACACACACACACACGCACACGTGTATAATATGCCTGAACCTGTTCTATCCTGTGCCAACTTTCCTGTCTCTGACACACCTACCCTTATATCCCCAATCACTCACCTACCCTTATGTCCCCAGTCACTGAATCAATCCATCTCATTGATGGTCTTCCTTTCTCTCTAGCCGCCACCCTTCCAAGCATGATGTCCCTCTCCAAGGACTGGTCCCTTCTTGCAACATGCCCAAAGTATGTCAGACCTCAGAATTCTTGCCTCTGAGGAGCAACCTGGTTTCACCCTCTCCAGGACAAACCTGTTTGTTCTTCTGGCAGTCCATGGTACACTCAACATTCTTCTCCAGCACCACAGCTCAAAAGCATCAATTATCCTTCTATCATTCCTAGTCATTATCCAGCTCTCTGACGCAAAGCAAGCAATTGTGAAAACTATGACCTGGAACAGGCATGTACAAATGATTAACACACTGATTTTTAGCCAAAAGTTAGTGGTTTAAATCCCAGAAGTGTATGAAAGAAAGGCTTGATGATCTACTCTTTAAAAAAATCAGTTATTGAAAGCCCTTAAAATGCAGAGTTACTGCTGAGTCACCATGAGTCAAAAACAATTTACCATGAAGGCATATGGTTCGAATCCACCAGATGTTCCACTGGAGAAGGAGGAGCAATCTCTTCCTGTGCTAGTCAGATCTGATTCGACAGTAAACAACCAGAAAAACCAAACCAAAACAAGACACACACACACACACACACACACACACACACACACACACACGTATGGATTTGGTTTAAATTTACATACTTTTAAAACTTTTTAGAAGTGTTTACCAGTTGGTGAATTTTTGCTTGGGTACTTCCTAGGTACTTGCTCTTTGTATAAACAGCAAGGGCCACATGAGGAAAGCCACATCTGACCTTCACCAGCTTCACAAAGGAGAACTGTCACCATCCACACCATCAATAATGCAAAACCTGTTTCCATAAGGTCCGACTTTACCCCAAGTTCCCACACTTTTTTTCTACTCATCTACCTCAAGACCAATTTTTCTGCTTTCCTGGGTCTGAAAACCAATGTGATAGCTCACAGAGCACACTGAATTATACTGAGGAAATCACAAGGTTATAACCCAGATTAATAACAGGATACAGTAAAAAAAGCATATGAAATGTAGACACAGGTAGCTCACCCTCAGGTTTCCAGCCTTTAGGCCTGTGGTTTCCAAGTTCTCAGTCCTGCCAATATTGGTTTCCCCACCTCCTAATTCATTGTTGTTGTTGTTGTTGTTATGTGCTGTCTAATCGCTTGCGACTCATAGTGACCCTATGGACAAAAGCCCTAAATCCTGCTCTATCCTGTGCCAATCGCACTGCTTCTGACACACCTATCCCAACTACCCCAGTCACTGAATCAGTCCACCTCATAGAGGGTCTTCCCTTCCTGCGCTGTCCCTCCACCCTACCAAGCATGATGTTCCTCTCCAAGGACTTGTCCCTCCTTACAACATGTCCAAAGTATATCAGATGAAGCCCCAGAATTCTTGCCTTCCAAGGAGCAGCCTGGTTTAACCCTGTCCAGGATGAATCTGTTTGTTTTCTTGGCAGTCCATGGAACACTCAATACTCTTCTCCAGCACCACAGCTCAAAGGCATCAATTCTCCTTCTATACTCCCTAGTCATTGTCCAACTCTCTGATGCATAACAAGTAATTGCAAAGACCATGGCCTGTATCAGACTCACCTTAGTCTCCAGAGAGACACCATTGCTCTTGAGTACTTTAGAGAGGTCCCTAATAGCAGACTTTCCCATCGCAATACATTTTTTTATTTCCTGGCTGCTGGTGCAAAGAGTGTTGACCATGGAGCCGAGCAAACTAAAGTTGTGAACAATCTT
>NW_006399888.1:5009893-5057352 GCF_000299155.1 Elephantulus edwardii | reverse complement strand
TGCTGGTGCAAGTAGTGTTGACCATGGAGCCGAGCAAACTGAAGCTGTGAGCAATCTCAATCTCTTCGCCATCCATCCTGATGCTGCCAATTGGTCCAGTGGTGAGAATCTTTGTCTTCTTGACATTGAGCTTCAATCCATACTTAAGGCTGCAGTCCTTGACCCTCCTCAGCAAGTGCATGATGTCCTCCTCAGTTTCAGCAAGCAGGGTTGTGTCATCAGCATAACGCAAATTGTTAATAGGTCTTCCACCAATCCTGATGCCACACTTCTCCTCATAGAGACCAGCCTCTCAGATAATCTGCTCTGCATTTGTCCTGCCAATATTGGCTATCTACCACCAGTTGTTCAGCAAAGTTCTTAGTTCTGCCAATAGTATCACTCCCCCATCTCACATCAGGTCTCCAGTTTGGCCATAGGCGCAAGAAGGACATCCTACATTATTTTGTTTCTTAAATGGTGCCAGAAGGTCTACATGTCTCCAATGCTGGCTTGCTCAATTCAAGGGCAAGACTAGTCAGTCCCCTTGTAGAATGGTGAGACTGGTCAATCCCCTTGTGCTGTGGTAGACAGGCAGTCAGTGCTCTTGTGGATAGGCTAACATGTCCCATTCATATGTTCCCATCCATATTCATAGCATCCTCTCTCCTTAATACAATAATTACTTCAGTATAAAACAAACAGTTAATTTTGTTGCTAGGAAAGACAATTTTGAATGATAAACTTTAGACACACAAGACTTTTTCTAGCCATTAATATTCACATATGAAAAATCTTGTACATTGGTGGAAAAGTTTTCATCAACTCAAGGGCAGCCCTTTGATAATCATGCTTTCGTCCGCTGTTTTAAGTCAGACTAGTATACAATAGGAGATTCAAAGGGATATGGCAAAACAACAACAGATTCTGTTTCCTTTGTAGAGAGGAAGTGGGAGTTGGCACCTTAGCACCACCTTGACCACATCTAATGAGAACAAGTGTGGAGGAATGCTCACAAAGGAAAACAAAAAATGCTTACCTTAAGAAAAAAATGAGGGAAAGATCTTTAACAGACAAGAGCAAGAGATCTTCTCTTGATTCACAGAGTCCTGAAATGGGCTTTCTCAGTAGAAGTCTGGCAATGCTGGGACCTATGACACAGGGAACAGGAGATTAATGGAAACCGAGCTTGGTCCTCACAGGAATATGGATCATTATTCTTGGGAATTTACTCAATACTTTGGAAACCATGGTGATGTGGTGCAGCCCTAAACTCTCATTCTTTTGTTAATCTGTGATCAAAAAAAAACTTGATTCTATAACAGTTGGAAGCTAATAAGCATTAGTTAGGACAGAATCAATGTAATTGGTGCCTTTTGGGATAAAATAATTAAAAGAGACTTATGGCAAAGACATAAAACTCATCTATAAATGTCTATGGAAAGAGCCCCGTTGGCCAGAAGGAAAGTGGCTATCAGATGATTTTAATCCCTTTGTTTTGGTTTTGCTGTCATCATCGTTACTTGGTGATGAGCGTATTTGGTGCTTGGCACTTTATTCTTTTTTAAAAATGTGTTGCCAATAGCTTTTCCAAATGGGAATCACTGCCCAGGGAACACTGTATAAGCGGCAGTGAGACATTTGCAACCAAAGCAGGCATTAATGAAGTCTGGGGTAATTTCTACTGTGGTGAGCGAAATAATGCCAAACCTGCTAGCTGTCTGGATTTCTGGCTGCTTAATAAATCTTTTCTTTGTGTAGCCTGTGAATGTTGGCTCTCGGTCTACTTACATCAGATTGGCTCTGAAGGGGCTCACTAAAATTGACCCCAACTTCTCCACATCCTAACCTCAAACAAATCAGAATAGGGCTTTTTCATTATTATTAATAGAGAGAGAATTGTTCAGCAATGCTCAAGAGCTGCAGGTCTAGTTCTTTGCTGTGCCTGTGTATATAAGGTTGATATTCTGTTTTTATTTTTTGTTTGTTATTCTGTTTTACATGTTGCCAGATTCCTGAATTCTGTACCTAATGCAAATGTGATGTCACCTCAGTATCAGAGTCCCCGTTAAACCAGCATGCTAGGGAAATGTCACTTCTCAGTTGCCGACAACTACTCTCAAATTCAGTCTCATTTCTGTTCTTCATAAACGCCTTGACCTTTTGACATTAGTCCATAGTCAGTTAAAATAACTTAGCAAACAGAATTCCCTTATTTGTTCTTATTATTCTCCATTGACAAGGAAGACAGGTAAACATCGCTCTACACTTTTACTTTGTAGTCCACTTTTACTTTATAATGAAATGAAGGTTTGAAGTGAAATGAAATTATGGAGTGAAACCGTATTTTTCTAAGGAAATAATTTATCTACAAAACCCAACTCCCCTTGTGATAATAAACCGAAGTAGATGAGGTGGGGAAAGACTCATCACAAATGTCCACAAACTTTGAACTGCAGACGTCTACCATGACGAAAGAGGGCAATCATATGAGCAGTGACTCAATGGTAACCCTGGTGAATTTTGTTCTTAGGCTACTTCCCCGAAGACTAGCTGTCTTTAATGAAAGACCAAAGATATTTAGCAGAAATTTTTTATATATTTGCTCATAAACCAAAAAATAAAATATAACCCAAAATCTTGAGTCAATTCCAGCTCATCGCAACCCAGGACGACAGAGTAGAACTTCCTCAAAGACTTTCCAAAGCTATAAATCTTTGTAGGAGAGCATTACCACATTTTCCCCCCATGGAGCTCCTGGGTGGTTTCAAACCGCTGGCCTTCCACTTCTCAGGCAAGTGCTTAACCGCAGTACCGCCAAGACGTGTTCTTTGCACATAACCATTTTTCTTCAAAAATGCAACATTTGCCATTCACTTAAGATGATTCATCTTACACAGTGACAAACTGCTACACTCACGTTTGACATTTTCTTTGTGTGTGTGTGTGTGTGTGGCTTTGAAAATAGCCAAGGTCAAGGAACCATTAGAGTCAGGAATCCAAACAAACTGACTAATAAATGCCCCTTCAATGGAGAGAATCTCT
The DNA here is from genome assembly GCF_000299155.1 of Elephantulus edwardii. NCBI lineage: Eukaryota > Metazoa > Chordata > Mammalia > Macroscelidea > Macroscelididae > Elephantulus > Elephantulus edwardii. The sequence goes on along the minus strand of NW_006399888.1, from coordinate 5,054,328 downwards.
GAAATGTGGATCCTGGTGTTCTTTAACCAAAGGCCCTTTTCCCCTCCCAAAGTAGTGCTTTCCTGGATAAGTAAAATGTACTAGAATTCAACGGTAAATCCCCCCGCAGCAGCCAAAGAAGAAGATCTGAATCCAAAAAGATGCCTCATCGCAGCCAATTCTAGGCAAAGAAAGAAAGAAGTGGGAAAAAATGAAGGAAAAAAAAAAAACAAACAAAAACCAAACCCCTCCCCCTTCCTTAAACCATTTCAAACTTGGCTGAGGGAGGATATGGAAAAGAGGAAAGAAAATGTTTGGGTGTTTTTCTTTTTTTTATGTGTTCTGTCTTGTTGGCGTCTTATTGCCAGAAGATATTGGAGAGCCAGCAATGTGCAATCTGGAACTTTAAAAATAAATCCTGAGCAATCTAAGCCTCTTGCCATGAATAGGAGGCTCTCCCAGTGTGCCAGCAATGGGCGAATCTACCCCCAAACCTCCCTAATGTCCATATTAAATGTTACAGAGCTGAGAAAAGGAACACAGGGAGCAGAGGCAACTACAGTGAGCAGCAATGGGCCCACAAAATGGGCAGAATGTGAGTGATGGAGGTGGAATGATTGACTGTTGTGGTCAAGTTATTCGCGTGTGAAGAATGGCTTGTGTAGAGTGGAAAGTATATCATTGAGATCTATGACTAGAGCCATTGATTTTTGTGGAAAATAGTCAGTGGTGTAATTTTAGAGAACTTGGGTATTAGTGGATTTTTCGTTCTATTGTTTCCTAGTTCAATAATCATGCATCTCTAAAATTTTATCCTATCAATGATAAATCTTTTCTCTCTTGCAATGGTTACCTTCTTTTCCTGTGAGGGCACTGTGAGTTTAGGTAGCGACATGGTGCTCAGGACCACTGGATACATTTACTTTTTTAAACTAACCAAATGGAATAGAACTGGCTCGATGCACTATTGCCAGAACAATCTTAAGGCAAGAAAGAAAAAGAAGCTTGCTATCAGAAGCCCTGACTCTAAATACTGGCTGTGCTTTGTTAGTTTATCTAATCGTTCTATAGGTCTCAGTTCCCGTCCTTGAAAAAGAAGATTGTGTGTCATATGAAATGGTATCGAGTCAGTTAATAGCGACAACACCATTCAAAACATTGTGGGAATAAATTTAAGTTACATATGTGGCAAGGTTACCAAGAAGAGATATTAGGCGCCATTACATGGAAAAAGTTAAAAAGACTTCTGTGAACTCTAGTTCCTTAAGCCTCATGGATACGTCTCAGTATTGATCTTTGTTGGCCTCTCAGAAACATCAACATTAAAGACCGCTGCCTTCTTGAAAGAATGAATTTTCTTGGCTCTCATAGTACATACTCATGGTTTTCCTCTTGTTTTTTCCAGGTTTGTTTGTTTTTCTTCTTTTTCTCCTTTCTCTGAGAACCCTCCTTCACCATAAAGGATGAATAAAGCATGCAGCCAATAAAGGATGCAGATTTCTGAGCCCTGGCTTTCAGCCCTTCAGTCTCCTCCTTAGGTGTTAAGAGTCCCACCCTTGATTCTAATTGCCACCTGTAAGTGATAATCATGGATTTTATTTGCAGCACAGATATTCTCTATGGCCTCCTCCAAGATAGCCCAAAAGTTTTACAATGCCATTAAGTCTAAAGTCACACTCGTTTTCCTGGTCTCATCATATGCACTTTATTTATTTGATGCAAACCAGTTCTTTAGAAGGGATCCTAGAAGACATTTTCTTCTGCGTTGCACATACATAATTCAGTAATTGCCAATGACTTTGACAGTGTCAATATGCCTTAGATGTATCCATTTCCTCCACCTCTTCAAGAACCATTCCCTCAAGCTCTTTAGGAGGATACTTGATTGACTTCTGGTGACTAACTAATTGACTAACTTTTAACTACTGTAGTCCTTCTTTCAATGACTATTGTTAACTATTGTTGTTGTTGTTGTGTACCATAGAGTCAGAATGGACTGATAGCTGACCCTCTGGAGGACTTTAAGAGGCATTTAATCACACAGGAGGAGATTGTCTATCCTTCTCTTGTGGAGTAGCTGGTGACCTGGCCTTGAACTGCATGTCTTCAGGATTGCAGTGCAGCTTCTTGCCACTAGGCCACCAGAGCTAACTCCTCTAGTCCATTTCCAGCACCTTCTCCCATAGTCTAACCATTACTTCTTTCTAAGTTCTACTTCATTTTAAAGCATTTCAATAATTTATTTTCTTTCTTCATAAAAAGAGGAAATAACTGTTCATATGCCAATGATCTAAGAACTATCTTCTAAACAAAAATCTTCCTCTATTCCAGGTAGGCCCGTTAATGACTTATTTATGTGTATTACTTGCAGCATTAATTGTTAGAATTCATTTCTAACCAACACTCAGTGGTAATGTGTGGCTTTGACCATATTACTAAACTTTACTGTGTCTCAGCTTTCTCACCTGAAATATGTGACTCACAACAGCCCTCACTTCATAGGGAGATTGTAAGGATTGAATATGTTAAGAAATACAAAGTTTCTAGGAGGGTTCAGAGCACATTATATAGTAAGGACTATATCGGTGTTAAACTCCTCACTGTTGAATCTATTCTGACTCATGGAAGCATCATGTTTATAGCAGAGATTTCTTGACTGGAGACTTTTAGAAACAGATTGCCAGGCTTTTCTTCCAGTTATTATCCTGTGCAGTTATTATGCTAAAAGTTGAGTGCAAAACACATGAGTGATTCAGGTACCATTGTTGGTTGCTGTTATTTTGTATTATGTTGCATTCCCCCCCCTTGCTATTAAAAAAATAGTTTCGCATATTTTACAGTTATGAATTATTTTTTAGTCAAGAAAAGTCTTTGACTCTATGAAGGGGGAAAAAATTGTGTGGTGAGAAAAGCTCTCTTGGTCCCGGTGCAAACATACCGGGACCAAGTCATGAAATTTCCAATTGTCTCAAAAGTATGTGAAAGATGGACAATAAATTAAGGATGGCCAAAGAAGAATTGATGCACTTGAATTATGCTGCTGTTGAAGAATATTTAATATAACATGAATTGCCAGAAGAATGAACAAGTCCATCTTAGAGAAAGTACAGCCAGAATTTCCTTAGAACTAGGGAAGATGATGAAGATGATGAGACTTTGGACGTGGCTTCAGGAGAACTAGTCTCAAGAGAAGGACATCATACTTGGTGAAACAGAGGATCAATGTAAAAAAGGAACACCCTCAACAAAATGGATGAATACAGTGCCCACAACAATGGACTTAAACACAGCTGTTTCTTTTGAGCATGGCATAGAACCATGCTGGCTTTCATTCTGTGTATCTAAGCTCCCTATGAGACAAAACCAATTCAATGAAACCTAGCAACAACAATCATATCCTTCTTAGAGCATTCCCGGATCAGCAGTAATGCCTCAAGAAATGCTTGTTTAATAAAATAACAAAACCATTAAATAAAAATGGTTTCTAGAAGGAGGAATTGTCCAATGGAGTCTCATAAAGCAGTTGAACACTGGAAGAAATTGTCTATGTTATTCATGAACACATAGAAAATGTCTATCGCTGCACATAAAGACTTTAATAAAGCTCTTTCAGTGCAATTGTTGTTGTTGTTGTTATGTGCCGTCGAGTCGCCTGCGATTCATAGCGACCCCAATTAGTGGGGCTAAAATGCAGACTGCACTGACATGAAAAGTGAATGATAGGTAAGCAGCTGAGAAGAGTCTAGTAACCAGTCCTTGATCAATCTATCTCAGGAGTCATACAGTCACACAGCCCTGGCTACATGGAACTCAGCTCACAAGACGGACAGCTTTCCGAATGATCTCTGCCTTGTTCTGATACAGTAACCACTAGTCACAGTAACTACTGAGCACGTGAAATGTGGTTAGTGCTGTAGATACACATAATTACATACTGGATTGAAAAGATTTGATGACTAAAAGTGAAGATTCCCCCCATGTAACTGAATTCTTCCCCCCCCCCCTTTGAAATTAGGAAATGAGACCATTCTGGAAGGGAGAGTAGGTATGGTCTTTGATATAGCTCTAATGAAGATGAGGGTAAGGGACCAAATAAGGCAGAAGACAGCACATTCAGGATTTGTTTGAGCACACGTATCTGTGCATATTTGTGTGCGTGTTCTTAAGAAACAATCAACTATCTACCTATAGACCTAGAGAAAACATTACTTCAAATTTACAGTGTTAAATTCAGTTATAGAGGTGTTATAAAGACCAATGAAAGAGATTTGAAGGGAGAGTGGTAGAGTACAGTCATTCAGAGTGTGATTTTCCCCCTGGTTCTCTTCAAAAATTATTATTGTTTGAAAGATTATAGAGAAAATTTACTCCAATAATTCATACAGATTTTGTGTCAAAGCATCAATTGTTGTTGTTATGTGCCACCGAGTCACTTGCAACTCGCAGCAACCCTATGTACAAGAGTCCTAAATGCCATTCTATCCTGTGCCAACCTCGCTGTCTCAAATACACTCATTCCCACCACTCCACTCACAGAATCGATCCATCTCATCGAAGGTCTTCCTCTCCTGCGCCATCCCTCCACTCTCCCAAGCATGATGTCTCTCTCGTCCCTCCTTGCAACATGCCCAAAGTATGTCAGACGAAGCTTCAGAATCCTTGACTCCAGGGAGCATTCCGGCTTCAATTAGCATCTCCAAATTGTAAAAGCCCTCTTCCTTCTTCCTCATTAACATTTTTTTTCTCTTGATTCTTCTATCTTATCTCTTCCTGTCTTATGAATTTTTCCCTTAGGCAAATGTTCTTATGAACTTGAATGAGTCATTGATCAACATGAATACCGACCAGGTATTACTGTTCACCTGAGAAGCATGTTTATTGGTTGGCTGACATTTGGATCACAGGGCTGAGCTGAGTTTCGGGCTTAAGGATTTACTAAACTCCACAGTATCAGGGGTTCCACTAGTCTCTATTAGTCCAGCTAGCCTGGTCATTATTGTGATTTTTAGTTCAGTTTCACAGTTGTTAGTTTTGTTTTGTGTTTTTATGTTGAGGTGTAATCCATATTGAAAGCTGTAGTTTTTTGATATTTAATAAACCCTTCAAGTCCTCACTTTCTACAAGCAATGTTTTATCATAGGAAGGCATGCTTGGAAGGGTGAAGGGACAACAAAAGAGAGGAAGATTCTGGATAAGATGGACTGACACAGTGACTGGGGCAATGGGGGCAAGTGTGTCAGAGACAGTGAGATTAGCTCAGGATAGGGCAGAGTTCAGAGTCGCTGTGCATACGGTCACTATGAGTTGCAGGTGACTAGATGGCACTTAACAACAATAACAACGACAACAACATGTTAGTGGTTAATAAGCCCTCAAATTCTGATCCCACATTCTTCTTCATACACTCAAGCTTCTCAAATCATTTGCTCAGCACATAGTTTGACTAGGCATCAAGAAGAGATACAATCTATATAATACACATCTTAATTATAAACCACACATTAGTTCATTGGTCGGGTCAAACTACTGCTTCTTGCTCTATGTTCAGGTTTCAAATAAGCACAATCAAGTGTCCTGGGATTGATATTCATCTCAATGTCATCATGAATTTTTATGATTTATACAGATACCTTTTCATAATCAACAAAACACAATCAAGCATCTTTCTGATATTCTGTGCTTTAAACTAAAATACACCTGACATCAGCAAAGATATTCCTTGTTTTGAAGCCTTTTCTGAATCCATCTTTAATTTCTGGCAGTTCTCTGTCAATGTACTATTCTAATAATTTCAAAAAATATTTACCGGTTTTTATTTATATTTTATATTAATGATATTGTTTGATAATTTCCAATTCTAGTGTATCACCTTTTTTGGAATGTGAACAAAATATGGATCTATTCCAGTGTGTTGACTGGGTAGCCATCTTCCAAATATCTTGGCAGAGGCTAGTGAACTTGGGTAATACTGCACCTGTTTGCTAAGACATCTCAATTGGGGGGTAAAACCCACATCTCAATTGATGTTCCATCAATTCCTGAGGCCTTATTTTTTTTTCTCTAATGACTTCAGTGCCATTTGGACTTCTTCCTTCTGTATTACTGTTTTTTTGTTAAATGCTACTTCCCAAAATGTTTCCGTGTCAACCAATTTATTTGGCATATTAACTTTACATATTCTTTTCATCTACTTTTGATGCTTCCTGCATCATTCAATATTTTCTCTGTAGAATCTTTCAGTATTGCAATCCGAGGCTTGAATTTGCTCTTCCGTTCTCCTCACTTAACAAATGCCAAGTGTATACTTCCCTTCTGGTTTTTTAACGCCTAGTATTTACGCATTTTGTTATAATCCTTGGCTTTGTCTTTTTTATACAATCCCTTTTCAAATCTTCTATTCCGTTCTGCTATTTCATCATTTATTCCTTTTTTCTTTAGCTTCTCTGTGTTGAAGAGCTAGTCAAAGAGTTTATTCTAAGATTCATTTTGGTGTTTTCTTTCCATCTTGCCTTTTTAATGATTTTTTTTTAAATGTTATTTCTTTCTCTTGTCATATTACACTAGCAAGTACTTCCAACACGATGCTAAATGGGATTGGTTCATCACGGATGATATCCTGTGGTTAGGCCACAACTCCTGTGGTCTTAGATCATTAGCGTAAAATATATCAAATCTATTCTTGGGATGGATTTTGAAAGCAAGTAGGATAAACTTAAGGTCATATTTTGGCTCCCAAAGACTAGTTTTCATTTTTTCCAGCTTCAATCGGAATTTGCCTGAATAACTGATGCTCTGTTCCATACTCAGTCCCTGGTCTTGTAGGATTGTTGATACTGAGTGGAATCATATTTGTCCTTTTGTGTTTGACTTGTTTCACTTAAAAAAAAAGACGGTTCTGCTGGCTTTAAACATCACAGAAGGATGCTTTGTTACTCCTCCCTCCCAGGACCTGCTGGTAGATTTGCACCCCAGAGAAAAGTCACTTTGGGTATAGCTGTGCAACTACCTACGGACTACCCTGTTCAGGAAGTCTCAGGGGTGACAAAGAGAAACCCATAGGAGATGGTTGATAAGTAGTTAGATCTTGTCAAAATGGAACTCGGTGAAAGTCCTGGATGTTGTATTGCTGTCCACTGGGCTACAGGGCTCAGATGAGCTCCAGTGCTGCTCCCGCTAGCCTGGATTGAAGGTAGAATGATGTGAAGAAACAGTGTAGTTCATCAGACACCAGGTTGTGGAGCTTTTAACCCCAAGCAGCTTCCCTGCCTGGACAATTATCATCCTAAACTGTGCCTATGCTTCAGAAGCAAAAGCACCTGCCTCGTTCAGTAATGGAGAGATGTCTGCTGCTTAGCCTTCAAGATGAAGTTGACCTACAATTGGTCATGTATAGGAGCCAATACAGAAGCTGGCCGAACACTAAATCTAACTAGATTTTTGCATCAGTTTTGAAAAGCCACATGAGTAGACTCCAAGCTTGCCAAAATTTGTCTCATAGTCAATGCTTTTTTTCACTAAGTAAAAGAATCTAACTTTTCAATATTAAAAAAAAATCTCCAGATTCGTTTTTATTAATAGATAGTTTCATTAACTTTTGTTATTCTTTAACATTGCATAGAATTCCATTTTGTGTATGCAAAATAGATTTATTCATTCACTCAGTGATGAACACTTACTTTGTTTTCATCCCTCTGTTTACACACTGGAAGGAGGAGAGGCATCCACTTCCATAATAGCTGGCCTCTGGAAACCCTATGAACCTGGAGAGAGGATGAAAGGCTCCAAGTGTCGAGGACTCTCCTTCATAGGGTTGCTATGAGTCACCTGTGACTCAACGGCACTTAACAACAACACAATTTATATACTGCTACAGTGACTATTACTTGCTATGCATCAGAGAGCTGGACAATGACTAAGGATGACAGAAAAAGAATTGATGCCTTTGAGTTGTGGTGCTGGAGAGGAGTCTTGAACATACCATAGACCGCCAAGAAAACAAATAGGCCTGTTTTGGAGAGGATGAAACCAACTTTCTCATTGGAGGTTAGGATTTTGAAGCTCTGTCTCACACACTTTGGGATGTGGCCAGAAGGGACTCGTCCTTGGAGAAGGACATCATGCTCAGAAGAGTGGAGGGACAGCACAGAAGAGGAAGACCCCAGATGAGATGGACTGATACAGTAGCTAGGGCAATGTAGGTAGATATGTCCTAGTCAGTGAGACTGTTGTACATAGGGTTACTATGGGTTACGTGTGACTCGACAGCACATAACAACAACAGTAACTATCTATGGCTGTGCATTCATCGGTTCATGTCCCACCTCTTATTTTGTAAAGATATGTACTAGTATATACTAGATATGTGTACTAGTGAGATTGCTGGATCGAATGAAAATTCTACTTTCAACTTTTAAAGAGAGCATCAAAATGTTTTCCATAGTGAGTGTACTATTTCACACACCATCGGCAGTGTATGTAGAAGAATTCCAATCTTTCCATATTCTCATCAGTCTTTATTCTTTTCTGTCTTTTTTTAGTACTACCACAGTTATTGGGATGAGATGGTAACTCATTTTATTTTTATTTTCATCTCCGCAATAGCTAATGTTGGTTCACATTCTTTCATGTGTTTGTTAGCTATCTATATGTCTTCTTTGGTAAAGTGTTTTTTCATGACTTTCTCCCATTTTTCTTGAATTGTTTTCCTTGTGGAGATGTTGCACTTTTCTATAAACTTTGTACATTAGTCAATTGTTGGATATTCCATTTCCAAGTGTGTTGGGTTTTTCTGTGTGTTGTGTTTTGGTTGTGTTTTGTTTTTTTTTTCTCCCCAGAGCGGGACATTTTAATTCTATAGTTTTAACGGAGATGAGAACTTGCTAGTCACAAGCCTCACCATAGATAATGCATCTGAAGTAGTACAAAGGAGAGAAATTAAAAATTAAATGAAGGATTGAATCTGATGTTTGGATGAGTCATACATGTGGAAGACGAATTCTCCAAGTATGATATCAGGGATGGATAAGAATACACGCATCTTCAGTGGAAAAAGTTCATTCAACAGACACAAAGGGAATGAAGAGAGACAGTAAGCATAGAGCTGGGTGAGAATGGGATGTCATTCTGGGACAGCAATACTGTTAGTGTGTAGGGAGGAGGGAGTTCCAATCTCTCTTTATCCCTTGGAACATGAGGATAATTAGAACAGTGTTGGTGGAGGAGAAGTAACTAGAGATTATAACTTTTATAAAAAAATATGTATCTGAGGAAAGATGTTCAACTTGGAAGTAGTAACAATTTTTTTTAAAAAGTAACAGTTTGCTTCTAACACTGTCGGAGTATTCACAGTTGTGGTTAAGGGGAAGACAGAAAAAAAGGGGGGGGGATTTCTTTGATGAAGTGTGAAGGAGTTTCCAAGGGCTCACCAGGATCTGCAAATCAAGTTTCTAAATTTATTCACAACTTCTCTCTCACTATTACTCCAAAATTTCCAAGAAGTCTTCTGCTTTTGAGTCCAATTTTCTAGAAACTTAGGAACCAGAAATTGGGGAACAGCTTAAGGAACAGGTGTGGAGAACATGAATATTATGCTTGATTGTGAGAGAAATCCATATTCCTATTTGTCAATTAGCTCTCCCTAAATCTATTTATTCTCTGTGTGTGTATGCAGTGAACTAAGCAATATGGCCCTTCAAGTCATAACTTTCCATTTTGTAATGCGTTTTCAATATGTTGGAAAGCCCAGCCCTTTTTTGTCTGTGTAAATAGCTTCATTCTGGAGCATGCTGTTTGTTGTGTTAATGAGGTGGGGTCAAGGTAGGCTGTATCTTGCATCTCACCTTACTAGACGGGATGATCTAAGTCTCTATCCTTAGTTCTCTTGGGGATGTGCTTTATAGCCCTGAGATCCTATCTGAAGGCACGATCTTGGAAGGTTCCATGGCTTGGGTTTTTTGGGGTTTTTTTCTTGTTGTTCTGAACACTGCATCTAACCTGATCCACTGCTCCAAGAGCCACAATCTACAGCCCATTGTTCATTAGCCTCTGTAGCCATGTACCAGTCTATACCAGCAATTCTACTGTGACACTGTTGAGTCAAAAGCGAGAATGTCCCCCATGGTGGACAGTGTTTGGTGGAGCTCCCCGACTAAAACAAGCTTGGAAGCAGGAGTGGTATCCATTTCCATAATAACTTGCATGTGGAAACCCTATGAATCTGGAGAAAGGATGAAAGTTATACAGGAGGTATCCAGGACTTTTGTTCATAGGGTCGCTATGAGTAACCTACAACTCGACAGCACTTAACAACAATAGCATAGAGAGAGAGTGAGAGAGAGCAGTTGGCTTAGCAGACAGAAAGTCATGCTCCATGCCAAAGGTGGGTGACTCTACTCTGCAGCCCTCAGGCCTGCTTTTAATTGTTTTTAGTGAAACATTCTTCTAGGTCATGTAATCCTGGTATGTCCACTTGCTGTACAGAGGTAACTCGTGGTTGCTGTGAAACCAAACACTGTGACACTAATGAGTCAGATGCAAGAATGGTTGCCCATGGTGGACAGTGTTTGGTGGTGCTTCCTGATTAAAACAAGCTTGGAAGCAGGAGTGGCGTCTACTTTCATAATAGCCTATGAACCCTGTGAACCTGGAGAAAGGGCAAAAGTTATACAGCTGTCCAGGACTTTATTCATAGGGTCACTATGAGTTGCCTATGACTCTACGGCACTTAACAACTAGTTTATTAACAAATTCAAATACATGGTTTTCAAGAACAAATTCTTTCAATTTCCCTCATCCTCCCACCCAACAAATTGTACAACCCCATGATTAACCCCCTCTCTTCCTGCACATCCTCTTCACTCTTCTTCCAACCTCTCCCACCCATCTTGGATCCTTATACTCATTCTACAATAATGGTTTTATGCAATATTTATCCTTCTGGGACTGAGTTAGTTCACTCAGCATAATGCTCTCTAGTCCCTCCCAAGTTAGGCAGTAGTTTACAAAGTCATTGCTCCTGCATGCTGTGTAGTATTCCATAGTGTGACTGTACCATAATTTCTCAGTCCATTCATTTGTAGTTGGACATTTGGGCTGTTTCCATGTTCTGGAAATGGTGACCAGAAATTCTTAAAGTCTGATCTATGAAAGTGCAACATGTCAGTTTCACAATGGGGAAGCCATCTCTCTGATTTGAGACTTTCTAGAAATTTATGGAACCCAAATACATAAGAATACAAAAAGTGAGAAGAGAAGAAGGAACAGCTGATTTTAGAGATGATTGGGTGGTAGAGATCTTCAGAAAAGTTGAACTTTTTAGCCTCATTGGAACCAGTTTTGTACTAATCCTCATCATTTATAAGAAGTTGCACTGCTAACACTCTGGAAGGCTGAATCCACAAGTGGTTCTTGAGGGAGAGAGATAGACACTCGCCTCCCATGTGATTTACATCTGGAGAGTCAGTTCTGACCCCACAGCAACAGATTTTTGAGATTATATAGGAACTGACAAAAACATCATAAGAAAATTATATCCTGGGATGAACATGTTTCCAAAATATTAATGTCCACCTGGACCTTGTTAATGTGATCTTAAGTAGAAATAGGATTACTGCCGATGTAATCAAGTTAAAATGAGGTCATATTAACTAGAGTGAATTCTTTCAATCACTGATGTGTTTAAAAGAAGGAAATGTGAACACAGAGGGAATGAAGCCACATGAAGACAAGTTGAGATTGAAGCTACATTATCTACAAGTCAAAGAAAGCCAAGCATTTTTTTACAAGGATCCAAAAGTAGGAGAAAGGCATGAAATCAATTCTCTTTTACACTCCAGAGAGACCAAGTTTATTGATATCTTTATTTTAAACTTTATAACAGCACAAAATAGATCTCATTTGTTTAAGCCAATGAGTTTGTAATACTTTCTTAGAATAGCACTGTTTTTTGTTTTGAACCATTGAGTCAGACTCTACCCATAGCTAACCTTCCCCTGGGCTTTCAGAGTCAGTAAATCACAGAGTAGGAGATTGTGCATTTTTTTTCCCTGTGGAGTAGCTGGTGGGTTTGAACCTCCTGCCTTCAGGTTGTGAGGGCAGCTCCTTAGCGTTAGGTTACTATATCTCCCTAACAGCACCAGAATCGCACTGTTGTGTGCCGTGAAGCTGGAACTGACTCATAGCTGACTCTCAAGCACATTTTCAGAGGCAGCAAATTGCAAGGAAGAAGAAGATTGCTCATCCTCCCTTAAAGCAACTGGTAGATTCTGCTTGTTTGTTGTTGTTATGTGCCATCGAGTCGTTTGCGACTCATAGCGACCCTATGTACAGCAGCCCTAAACCCTGCTCTAATCTGTGCCAATCGCACTGTCTCTGATACACCCATCCCGATTACCCCAGTCACCGAATCATTCCATCTCATAGAGGGTCTTCCCCTCCTGCGCTGTCCCTCCACCCTCCCAAGCATGATGTCCCAACAGATTCTACTACCACTAGAAAATTAATATACAGGCCATCGTCGGATTTTTTCTATATGACCAATGTTATAAAATATAGCATTGCTATTGTTTGTTATATGTTGTCAAGTCATGTGCGACTCAACTATGTACAATAGCCCTATACCCTGCTCTATCCCGTGCCAATCTTCTTGTCTCCAACACACCTACCCCCATTACCTCAGCCATTGAATCAATCCATCTCATCGAGGGTCTTCCTCTCTTGCACTGTCTCTCCACCCTCCCAAACATGACGTCCCTCTCCGAGGACTGGCCCTCCTTGCAATATGTCCGAAGTAGGTCAGACAAAGCTTCAGAATGCTTGCCTCCAAGGAGCAGCCTGGTCTCACCCTCTCCAGGAAGAACCTGTTTGTTCTCCTAGCAGTCCTCGGTATATTCAATATTCTTCTCCAGCACCAAAGCTCAAAGGCTGATATCAACTCTCCTTCTATCATCCTTAGTCATTGTCCAGCTTTTTGTTGTATAGCAAGTAATTGCAAAGGCTTTGGCCTGGATCAGGCATTAGATATATGTTTGTTACTGTTGTTTACCGTTGGGTCAGAACCGACCCATAGCTGACCCTCCTTCCCTCGGGTTTTCAGAGGCTGTTAATCATGGGGGGAGATTGCCCATCCTTCCTCTGCAGTGCAGCTTCTTGCCACTATGCCACCAGATACATAGATAGAGATGAGAGAGAAAAAATATACATATACATACATATATAATATAGCAATAGATATGTAAATATTAAATATTAAAAATACTAGATATTTGTGCAAAACTTACAAGCTCATTTCCACTCTCATTTAATTCTTAATATGATGCCTCTGTCAGTGTTTCCCTTTTTTACAGGACAGAAAATTTAAAAATACCATAGAAATACAATTCAAAGGATCTGTAACATATTTTCATTGCAATTGTAGCACACCAGTTACTGACATATATTTTAAATCCTGTATACTTAGGTAATTTCACAGAACACAGTAACAAAGCTGAGTTAACAGTCTACTGTGAAAATGTGCACAGTCCAGTGCCAAGGGGCTAATGTTTACTTAGAATGCAAGATCTCCTGGGGTGGGGGGTCGTAGGTAGAACCCAAGAGGAGGCTTGGGAGTGTGAGTTTACCAGTATGTATTTAAAGTAGTGGAGAAAATAAAACCTCTTGAATTATTTATTATTGAATTGGGAAAGTCTGGAAAAAATCCAGTCATTATTCTGGAATGTTGTTAGGTTAATTCTGTATATATCATATTGCTGCAATTTTATTTTAATATGTCCATCTAAATTACAGGGAGCTGTGGCAGTGCAGTCCATGGGGAGCTGTGTTACTAACCCAAATGCAATGCCTAGCTGGCAATTCAAATCCACCAGCTGCTCAGCGGGAGAAAAATGGGCAACCTCCTCCCATGGGATTTACAGCCTCTGGAAATTCAGCCATGAGTCAGTTATGACTTTATGGCAAGGATTTTTCTTTTTAGATTATCTAAAATTGCGTATGTTAGGTTGTATTATCCAATTTAAATGTTATTGGAAAATTAAAAACAGTTAGTTGCATTGTTGTTTACTGTTGAGTTGAAATTGATTCATAATTTACCTTTTAGGGGGTTTTCAGTGGTCATTAATTGCATGGGAAGAGATTGCCCATCTTTCTCCTGTAGATTCACACAATTACTTTCGGGTTGTCAATGTGACTCATTACCACTAGGTCACCAATCTCATTCAACAAATCATCAATGAGTTGGTAACTAAGATAATATGTAATGTTATGGTGGAGATTGTGAGGATGGCGCAGGGTAGGGCAAGATTTCAATCTATTGTTCTTTGGGCCCCTGTGAGTTGTAGCTATCTGATTGGTACCTAAGTACAACAATGTCTAACTTATTGAAATACATGTTATCCTTCATTTCTTCAATTTCTACAGGTACACTTCAGTGACAGTGATTGTCTAGTCCTACTCCTAAATCTCTACCAGAGAAAAATCACTGAACAATCAGAACCTTAATGGAATATCATTCACAAATCAGAGCTTTTCAAAAAGACAAACTTTGCAGCACTGGTCTGTCAGTTTGCTGTACTGAAGCAACTTGGGGTTGCCGTGATGTTGAACACTGGTATGTCAAAGGCCATAAAGGTTACCCATCATGAACAGCGTTTGGTGGAGCTCCCAGATTGAGTCAAGTTTGGAAGCATGAATGGCATCCACTTTCTAAACCACGTACCTCTGGAAACTCTATGAACATAGATAACTGATGATAGTTATAGGACAGGGTGTGTGTGTGTGTGTGTGTGTGTGTGTGTGTACCATCAAATTGAATCTGACTGGTACAGGAGGAGATTGTCTGTCCTCCAGCAGAGGATCTGGTGGATTTGAACCACATACTTCAGGGATTACAGTGCGGATTCTTGCCGCTAGGCCATAACAACAAACAGTACAGTGTTCAAGTCTTGTGTTCATAGGGTCATATGAGTTGTGCTTGACTCAATAGCACTTAACAACAACAATGATATTAAAACACAGGACATCAATATTGTCTAGGCATTTTGAACAGGAAAAGATGATTCTATAACCAAGAAAGAGTGATACACCCACCTGCTCATTAGCTGTATGTTTATTTTTATTTTCTTGTTGTTGTTGACTGCCATCAAGTCAAGCATGACTCATAGCAGACCTATGAACAAAAGGTCAAAGCTCCTCTACAACTAGTGACATTTACCAAAGTTCATAGAGTTTCTGGAGGTTGTTATTTAGGAAGTGAATGCCACTCCTTCTTCCAAACCTGTCATAGTATGTTATTGTTGTTATCTGCTGTTGAGTTGCCTGTAATGTGTGGTGACCCTATGGACAGAAAGCAAGTCTGAAGCCGCCCTGTCCTGAGCCAGCTCACTGATTCCAACACACCAACCCCCTTTGCCCCAGTTACTGTATCAATCCATCTCATCCAGGGAGTTCCTTAAAATATCTCATTTTGTTGTCTGACTCAAATTTGCACCCTTTTCCATGATGCAGACTCTAAAGGCCACATTACTAATAATGCCACTGAGAAACATATTTTTCCCTACTCTATGATCTTTTATTATATGTATAGCAAAATACAATGAATCATACATTTCTTCAATTTCTACATGTACACTTCAGTGGCAATGATTACGTTAAGTTGTACAATGGTTCTTGTTTTCTTTTTCCCAATTACTCCACCATCATTAACATAACTCAGTGTTTTCTAATAAAATTCCCACTTAGCCTTCCCCTCCTATTCCTGGTAACCTCTCATTGCTTACGATCTCTTTATATTTGCGTATTTCATATAAGAGATATTATGCAGTATTTACCCTTTTGGTTTTTACTTACTGTGCTCAACATAATTGCTATGGCATGAAATGGAGTACTTCATTATTCTGCATGAAAAAGTAATTTCCCATTGTATATACACCAAATTTTGGTTATCCACTTATAAATTTGTTTTGTGTTTAAGGTACTGCGAATTGTGCTGCAACAAGCATTGGTGTATGCATGTTAGCTTTGCCATTTTTGTTGACATTTTAATGGAAAATTAAATATAAATAACTTATAACTTATTATTATTTTTTTAAATTTATTATTAATTTCAGTAAACATTTACAGAGACTTTGGATTTCCATTCCTTCATTGTTGCACTTTTCTTCCCTCCCAACCCTCCCCCTAGTACACTACCCTCTTGGAAAAGTAAAAGAAAAATTCTTTCATTGTTTTACAAACCCTCCCCCAGGTCCACTCCATCATGTAGCCTTCGCTCTTGACTCCTGTCATGAAAAAAAGACCTAATCACATATCCCTTTTGAACAGTTTTCTCTCTCATCTGTTTCAATGCAGCATACATTATTGAACCCATCATTCTCAGTCTCTCCCCAACACCAAGGTCAGTACTGTTTTACAACAGTGGCACCATGCAGTATTTGTCCTTTTGTGACTGAGATACTTCACTCAGCATAATGTCTTCCAGAGTCACCCATTTTGAATAATACTGCATGAGTTGCTTGTTTTTCAATGCAGTATAGTATTCCATTGTGTGAATATACTACAGCTTCTCTATCAATTTGTTTGTTGATGGACCTCATGGCTTCAGTCTGCTCAGGCCAGTGTTTCAAGTTTCTACGACACAGGAGAGGAAGGCCCTCTATGAGGTGGATTGATTCAGTGACTGGGATAATTGGGATGGGAGTGTCAGAGACAGTGCGATTGGCACAGGACAGAGCGGAGTTTAGGGCTGTTGGACATAGGGTCGCTATGAGTCGCAAGCGACTCGACGGCACATAACAACAACAACAACAACATCACCTTTGCCAATTATATGCCAACTCTCCTCTACCAGTAAGATTTGGTTCCTTCAGGCAAGTGCCTAAGGCAAGAACTGCATTGCCAACAGCTCGTCAGTTTTCTCATCCTGTGGGTCAGGAGCTCATAGATCTGTCTCACACCATTCTCTGATTTTCCACCACTGTCCTGACCATCTTGCCTTGTTCCACACTGTCTAGATCTCACACCATATCTCCACCATTATGGTTCTCCATCTCTTTGCACAGTGATCTTTGACTCTGCTTTTTAGATAGTAATGAAATTCCCATTCTCTGCCTTGAGAGAGTTCAATTTAAGACTGACAGAATGGTCAAACTGACCGGCTCCCATATTATATTCTATGTGTCTTATTTGCAGGAGGATCCCTCCCTAATGTGTTATCTACTTTATTTACGTTCTTAACAAACCATCCAAACCACATACTGGGGCTCATATGCCTCACATTCTCATAGTCCTAGCAACCCATGTGATGAGAGTAACAAAGAAAATTACTAGAAAACATCGTTAAATGATTTGTTGCACACTAGTTTAAGATAGAGATTCTTAAGGATTCAAATGTTGTTGTTGATTGCCTTAGAGTTGAGCACGACTTGTAGCGACCCTATGAACAAAAGGCCTGAAGTCCCTCTACAGCTACCAACATTTATCAACGTTCGTAGAGTTTCCGGAGGCATGCTGTTTAGGAAGTGGATGCCACTCCTACTTCTAAACCTGTCATAGTATGTTGTTACTGTTGTTATATGTTGTTGAGTCACCTGCGATGCATAACGACCCTAAGTACTTTCACAAAAAAGATCTTTGGATCCAGTGCCTGTCTGTTCAAATCTACTAATTACTCAACTTTTCTCATCATCAATATTCCTTATAAAGAATAATATGTACACTATAAGGATGTTTTACAAATTTAAGTTAATATAAAAAAATCTTACAATGGATAACAGCACAAACATAATAAAAGGATGCTTCATGACCTAATAAATGTCTCTCCTGATTTTTCTCTCTCTTAAACCAAATTTGCACTTACTACCTATAAAATAAGTTCCTTTCTATTGAAGTTTAAGGAGGTGAGAACCACAAGACCTTCTCCTGTAGCTAATTCCCCATCGCTTTCATATTGTTTTTTTTCTTCTTTCTTCTCTAGGAGGATGTATCTTCTCATTCTTGTGCATGGAGCTATTTGTCCATGAACTTGCACTTTTCAGCTGTTATGTGGAATACGTGAGGACTCTAGTAATTGATTTGTATGCCTTTCTCTTAAAGCCAAGCACTTGCCATACACTAGAAGAGACCTGTTCATTATAAAAGGAGTCCAGTGCAGATGGCCACACTACCTAGAAGGGAAGTAGGAGCAGCTGTGTTTATTTGAGCTTCTCTCTGCCAACTCTCAAGATCTCAGCTGGAAGCACCTCAGGACAGAACTAACAACACTCACATGGCCTTATGTCAACTCTACTGCAGTAGACCCCCTTTCCTTATTGTCCTACTTGATGGGGGAAAAAATCCAAATATACAAGAATTTCCCAACTGAACTATAGGTTTCTGTTCCAGTAACTCCATCATAAGTTCATCCATTTTCTTCAGTTTTTACTATTACTATTTTTTATTGTCAGTACTTCTATAAATATGATTTTTATTTATCTGTATGGTCAGAAACATTATATATAAACTGACAGATATGTTTTAATAAATACACAAACATTAAAAACATACAAATCATTAGAAAATTCTCTCCTAATGAAGAAAAGTCTAATCTCCTTTCACTGTATTTTCATTGCTGTGATACATACAATATCTTACTTCTGCGAGATGTTCTAGATCATATGGATAATCTCTGGGAATGGGGATTAATTCTCTATCAGAAAAATGATTGAGAGTCAGCTATACAATGTTTTCTTTTTTTCTCCCCAAGAACTTTGTGTTCCCAGAATTTGCCTATTGACTTTATCAATTTGGGCCCATGGTTTCAAACAACTTAAACTCCAGGTTTAGTTTAGGAAAAGCTGCAGCTAACCCATTTGCTGTAAAAATTTTGATTTTTTCCCCCTCTTTTTCCTCATCATTTTGTCGTTCCTCATTATTTCTTTCCTCTTCTAAATCCATTAATTCCTTGTCTGTCAATTCTCTTTCTTTATAATCCATGTACTGCACAGTTCCACACTGAAATTTGTTACTGTTATGTACTGTCCAGTCAGATCTAACCCATAGCTGACCCTCCAATGGGTTTTCAGAGGCTATAAATTTTACTAGGGAAGTTTGCCAAATTTCTCCTGTGGAGCAACTGGCAGATACCAACAACCTTCCTTTGAGTTGTCAAAGAGCAATTTCTTATAGCAAATCCTAAATTGAATGTTCTTATTATGTGAGCATTTCTTAAACATCTGTATCTTCCATTATAATACCTCTATTAAACTCATAGTGTATATTTACATAACAGCATTTTTTTTTCTCAATATGCCCTTCGTACATTAACCTTAACTTCTCCCTGGGAAGATGCACTCAATGAAAAATAAAAAATAAACAAGAGATTGTAATAAGAGAATTTTGTTGTATAAAATTTTGTTGTAATTTTGAATGTTTTGTAAGTCAGGAACTTTCTGTCCATTTAGGTATGACAAGAATGGGAACTAAGAAGGTAAAGACTTAGAATCATTCCTAATTATTGATCATGTATCATAAATATGATCAAACATTGTTGTTGTCATGTGGTGTCGAGTCACTTGAGATGCACAGCCACCCTACGTACAAGAGCCCTAAACCCTGCTCTATCCTGTGCTAACCTTACTGTCTCTGACACACCTACACCCATTACCCCAATCATTGATTCTTCCTCTCTTGCGCTCTCCCTCCACTCTCCCAACCATAATGTCCCTCACCAAGGACTCGTGCCTCCTTGCAACATGTCCAAAGTATGCCAGAAGAAGCTTTAGAATCCTTGCCTCCAAGGAGCAGCCTGGATTCACCCTCTCTAGGACAAACCTGTTTGTTCTCCTCACGGTCGAGGGTATGTTCAACACTCTTCTCCACCATCACAGCTCATAAAGTCAAAATTCAAAACTATTGTCATCAAGACAATACTAGCTCTTAGCAATCCTTTAGGATATAGTACAGCTGACCTATTGGGTTTCTAAGGATGTAAATCATAGTAGGAAAAGAATGTCTATCATTCTCCTGTGGAGTTGTTATTATTAAGTTCAAACTACTATCCCATTAATTTCTCAACTCTTAAGTAATACCTTAATCATCCATCATGTTTTGTACCACTGAGTTGAAACTGACTCTCCAGTGTGTTCTCAGAGCCATTAAGTAACATTAGAGAAGACTACCCATTTTCTGTTCTGGAGCAGTGGGTGGTGGATTTAAACTGGGTGTCAGAGAGTTGGACAATGACTAGGGAGGATAGAAGGAGAATTGATGCCTTTGAGCATCGGTGTTGGAAGAGTTTTGAGGGTACCATGGACTGCTAAGAAAACAAACAGATTTATCTTGGAGAGGGTTAAACTGGGCTGCTCCTTGGAGGCAAGGATTCTGAGGCTTCATCTGACATACTTTGGTCATGTTGTAAGGAGAGACCGGTACTTGGATAAGGACATCATGCTTGGGAGGGTGGAGGGACAGCACAGGAGGAGAAGGCCCTCTATGAGGTGGATTGATTCGGTGACTGGGGTAATCGGGATGAGTGTGTCGGAGACAGTGATATTGACACAGGACAGAGCAGAGTTAGGGCTGTTGTACAAGGGTTGCTATGAGTCGCAAGGGACTCAATGGCACATATCAACAACAACCACCACCACCACCTTTGAGTTGGCATCACGACTCCTTACCAGTAGCACGCTAGAGCTTTCTGACCATCTACTGTAGACCATCTTTATTCTCAGAGAAATCATGCAAAGATGATATGAACAGTCTCATCTTATCAATGAATAAACTGAAAGCCAGAGTTCTGATGCCTTTAGGAAGTCATACTCTAGTAAGTAGAAGAATTATATTTTGAACTAAGGCCTATTTGAATCAAATAATACATGGTCTATATATACTGACCCAATTGACAAAATAGGGCAAGCAAAGGCATTTGACTGTGTGGATCATATTAAATTATAGCTAACTTTGAGAAGAATGGTCCTCAGGTGAAATCTGTACCTAGACCAAGAAGCTATGGCCCCAAAAGTGCAGGGAACAGAGCAATCAGGAAAGGTGTGCTTCAGAGTTGTATCCTTTCTTCATATCTCTTCAATCTGTATGCTGAGCAAATCATTTGAGAAGCTGGACTCTATGAAGAAGGTGGTTCCAAGGTTAGAGGAAGACTCATCAACAACCTGTGTTATGTAGATGACATAACCTTGATTGCTGACAGTGAAGAATACTTGAAACACAAGCTGTAGAAGATCAAAGACTTCAGTCTTCAATGTGGATGGATTGTCAACATCGAGCAGACAAAAATGATCAATACTGGACCAATAAACAGCACAACACATGGAGAATAGATTGAAATTGTCAACAATTTCCTCTTACTTGGATGTACAATCAACACCTTTGGTGGAAGCAGTCAGGAGATTGGGAGACATATTGCATCGGGAAAGTTTTCTGTCAGGGATCTCTCCAAATTATTGAAGAACAATGTTATCAGTTTAAAGACTAAGGCACACCTGATTTAAGCCATTATTTTTTTTCAATCACTCGCTATGCATCTACGAACAAGAAATGAATAAGGATAACAGAAGAGCTGATGCTTTTGAACTGTGGTTTAGGAGAACAGTACAGAATAGCTCAGACTACCAAAAAAACAAACAAATATGTCTTGGTGAAAGTGCAGCTGGAATGCTATTTGGAGGCAAAGATGACAAAGCTTCATCTAGCACACTTTGGCATGGTGCTAGAAGAAAATATTCCTGGGAGAAGGTCATCATGCTAGAAAAGGTAAAGGGTCTGAGAAAGAAAGGAAGACCCTCAACCAGATGAATTGAAACAGTGACTGCAGCAATTGGCACAAAAGTGTCAGAGATGATAAAACTGAATTTGATAAGATAGCGTTTAGATTTTTTGGCCACAGGATCAGTAAGACTCAGACTCAATTTGATGGTACTTAACAATAACAGCTTGAATAAGAGAGTCAGAAAAATAGGACCTCTGAGGCATGTGTGAGAGAGATGGTCAAGTATTAAAATGATGGCTCTAAATAGTGCCATATTTTCTAGAACAATGACCATGCACAAGTTATAAAAAGCAAATAATTCATTGAATTTGAAGTTACATGAATCAAAAGGCCAGTTCCACATAGAATGTAGAGATCAACAGATGCACAAATGACATCACTGTGAAATCAAAATTCTGTGGGTTTTGCTCACACAACCGCAGTTTTGATCGATCCCCAAATTATGAAAACCAACCTCTGTGCATAAAAATGAAGGTTTATAATTTTAGTAGGAGGCAAAGAAGTTGTCTTTTGAGTGTGACGCCAATATAAAAAGTTTTCTTTGGTGGAGATTGAAAGGTCAATTGACTTTACAGTGAAAGAGCACTGTTTGTGGCTGTGTAGGAGTGAGTAATTTTCCAAAATTTATAAAGATGCTTACATATACATTGAGACATTTGATTCCAAGTTGTTGTGTCATCTGTCTCCTCTAATTTTAATTTTAGATGAAATGGAGGAAAGGCATAAGTTACAAAGCCCAAATCCCACAGCTCAACCATTGAATAAATAGCCATGAAGTCATCTACCATGTCAGTATGGAGACACATAAATGGGAAGATGACATCTACTGCCATTACATTGATTTCACTGGAATTTCACTAAATGGGATTTCTGAATGAATTGGAAGCCCTGATGTTAGTCTAAAGACTAAGCTGTTCTTGCTAATTGAGGCAATAAACTTATTACAATGTCTAAGCACACCCTTGTTACATATTGCTGTTCCTTTCACCCACCTTCTTTGTTTATGTTTTCTTTTTTTCCACTCTCCATTTAATCTGTAGTGTATGTCCTGTTCCAGATTGTTAATTATAATTACCATAATGTCTGATCATTTATTCATACCAGATTGAGCTTGCCTTCACCTATTCTAATACAGAAATTATCCATCTTCTCCATGCTCTCTCCACCACCACTCCTTCACCCTCTACAATATTATGTTTATGATAGTAGTGTTATACAGTATTTGTTGTTTTTAACTACCTATTTCATTCAGCATAATGTCTTTCCAGACTCAGCTATGTTGTGTAGTGAATGTTTCTTAAGTTCCTTGTTTTTCAATGCTCAAGAATGCTCCATAGTGTGAATGTGTCACCGTTTCTCTATTTGTTTGTTGAGGGGCTTTTGTTAGTTTTCAAGATGAAAAGGGATATTGTCAAGCACCAAATTTTCTTCCAGAATAGTTGTGCCATTTTACAGTTCCACAAGCAATGCATGAGAGTTCTAATCTCCTCAATATCCTCTCCAACATTTATTGCTTGCTGTCCTGTTAAACTTTGCTACTGCTACTGGGGTGAGATGGTATCTCACTGTCATTTAGATTTGTATCTCTGATAGGGAGTAATTTTGAGCAATTCTTTATGTGTCTGTTGGCCCTCTGAATGTCTTCCTTTGTGAAAAGTCTTTTCATGTCATTTTCCCATTTTGTTATTAGGTTATCAATATTTTTCTTGTGGAAGCCATATAGGATTCTGCAAATTTTCATTGAGACTGTTGTCTGAAATGTAATTGATATTTCCTCAAAAAGCTGAATATAGAAATTCCATATGACCTCTCTCTTTCACTGTTAGCAATATACCTCAAGCAAATTAGAAGTGACACAAGAATTGAGACATATGCACCTATGTTCATAGCATTATTAACAATAGCAAGAATATGGAAACAACTCAAATGTCCATCAACAAATTAATGGATTGAAAACTGTGTTACATTCACACAATAGAATGCTATGCAGCACTAAGAAATAATGATTTTTGCCTTACAGGGGAGATTCCAGAAAGCATTATGTTGAATGAATTAAGTCAGTCTCATAGGACAATACGACATAAAATCCTTAATGGAAAAATAATAAGATGTGTCTAAACATCTGAAAGAGGAAGGATAAAGTTTAAAGTGGGGGGGGGGGAAGAGTGAAAATCACTTGGATAATTGAGTTTCTTGGGCTGTTTGGGGGCAGGTGAGGGAATGGGAATGATTCAACGGGGACTTGAAAAATGGTGTTGAAATAGGCATAGATTAATGATAATGAATTATATAGGACACAGTGTATATGAGCAATTGGACGGAAAACACTGTAAATGAGGGATTGGGTAAAACACAATGTATATGAAAAAGTATTGTAAATTAGCTTTTGTATGAAAACCAAGAATTTTTTTTAAAAAAATAAAGTACTAAATTTTCACTGTGTTTGTCTTTGGATATTGAAAATATTGTATATATTTGATTCAACACAAAACAAACATATGTATGGTTTTCTTTTAGTTATTTTATATGTCTTCTTGTCTTCTTTTGTTTGTAATATTTCTTTTTTAATCTTGCACCTGTAGACTTCTTCTTGGGTGTTTCTTCCTTTTATATTCCATTATTCTGTTTCTTTTCTCTCCCTGCCTCTGAAGATTTTATATACTAACACCACAGCCCTACTTGCTTAGAATGGTAGTTGAATCAAACCCTGAAATCAAGTCAAGGAGAAAGATCTACAAGGGTGAGAAATGTCATTGACATTATGGGACAGAAAAGGAACAAGGGCAAAAAGCTCAATATAGGAGAGATGATCGTTACATAATTAATGCCAAATATAAAGGAAAACTTAATGCTCATTAGAGATCATAGTAATATGCATTGGCTTAATAAATCAAATATAATTGATGGAATTGTCCCTGAATATATATATACATTTGAAAAACATTGATTTGGTAAGTATTGTGTTAGTTTTTGCAAGAATTGGGAAATATAAATAAAGAAAATAAATAATGGAAGAAAAGTTTATAGGGCTTTAAAAAATATAAATCTACAAATATCCACACTAAGACACACACTCAAACTGCTGAAAATCAAAGGTAAAGATCAAATCCTAAAAGCAGCAAATGATAAACTACCACATATAAAGTAAGATTATGATTATTTTTTTTTTGCCTCAGAAAATTTTCATACCTAAAGAAGGTAGTGAAATTACAAAGTTAAGTGCTGAAAAAAAATTGTTGACCACAAAGTCTACGTCTGTCAAAATGATCCTTCATTTGACATTTTCCCTGGGGTCCTCAAAGATCTTTCTAATGAATTGGTCTACTACCAGTAACTTCTCTCCACTAATAAATAAAGGAAGGCTGGGAGATATTTATAGAGATTCTAAGGAAAGATCTAGAAATAATTTGGTGCTGCATTTCTATACCTACTAGATTATCTTCACAGGAGCAAAAGTAAGCTTATTTTTGGGAGACTGATTTCACCAATTGAGAAGAAGGACAAAGCTAATGTCTTTTTTTTTTTTTAGAAATTATTTTTTTTTTAAAAATTATGCTACACTGTTTTATTAAAAAGTTTATATATACTGTTTTTCACACCAGATATTTTCCATTCCCTTCACCCACTGCTACCACCCATCAAATTGTGCAACTCTATGATTTATCATAAGGCCTGTCATTGGCTTCTGATTGAACATATTCCAGTAGATGATAGCTCCAGAATCCACAATACCTAGATGCTGTGGACAAATTGTGAAATTCTACTCGATAGTTATGAGGGGATGGAAAGTCATGCTAACAGTGAAGTGACTTCAGTTATTCACATTTGGATTTTCTTTCCTCTGTGCATTTGTAGTTGCCAATAATTCAATGAGTGTGTATGTGTGTGAATGTCTCTGCTACAAGATCTTGAATATACCATATATCAAAGAAATATGTCTAGAGAAAACTTTTAGGCCAAATCTCTTGGAAAAAATAACCAAGACAGAAGCTTTGGATTAACTATAACAGATTCCCCCACCCCCTCCCATTTCAAGTAAAGGACATGAAAAGTAAGATCAAAGAATAAACATTGGGAACGCTTCACGAATTTGCGTGTCATCCTTGCGCAGGGGCCATGCTAATCTTCTCTGTATCGTTCCAATTTTAGTATATGTGCTGCCGAAGCGAGCACAGAATAAACATTGGGAAACACAGTCTCTCTCCTTTTCTTGGCACCTTCCCCTTGCTATCTCACCAGGTACAATCATGTCCAGCCAAAAGTATCAAACTCACAGCCAAATGCTGTACAACGGCCTATGGGGCAAAAATGAAAGTGTAGTTATTATCAATGGGCTCCTAACATGACTCTCTATGATCCAGTTTTCAAAACTCTTCCAAATTACACATTAGATAGGACACTTTAGTTATTGTTGCTCTTTTTCTTGTTCCTAAAATAATTTTCCAATAAGAATTCTTACATTGATTTGGACATTTCAGGAGGGAGGATGGAAGTGGTCAGCTTATGAAGTCCACTGGGAGAGACATTGGAATGAGAAGTTATTAGAAGTGTGGCCAGAACTGCCCAATTTACCTCAAATAAGAACAAGAAGCTTTGGGGGGGGGGCGATTAATCAGCTTGACCCCTAGCTACACTTTTCAAAGCAGGTGTGGGTTCATACCTGCTTGTGGAATATCACACAAGATCCAAGAAAATAAAAATCTGAGTCATTGTCTGCTAAACTCCCAAATAAAATATCCTGGTCTCCAAACAGTGGGTACTTGCTAAGTTTAACCTTTGAAAGGCATAAGAAGGATGTAATTGCCAGCTCTCCCTGCAAGCGGTAACCTCAACGTACTCTCCTCAGATAGATTTTCTGGAGTTGTTCATCTGTTTACCTGAAAGCAATTAAATGTGACTCAAATCAAACACAGTTGAAGGTCAAAAGAAATTATTCTAAAACAGACAGACTCAATACCACTTCCTCTCATGCCAGGAACTAATGATGCAGAAATATGAATAGGAGGTCACATTTTGAGGAAAATGTCTGCATTATTATGGCAAAGATACAGGTCATAAAGGAAACACAACTGAACACCAGCAGATGGAGCTGGTTAGAAGAGTGTTAGAAGATGATTTACAGTCTCAAAAGAGCTTATTCATTCCTCTCCACTGAGTTGATTCCAAAGCAAGACAGCACTCCATTGGGTGATGAGGGCAAGAAACTATGCTGAAATCCCAAATCCACCAGCTGTTCTGCTGGAGAAGGATGGGTAATCTCTTCCTTATGATCAACTGCCTCTGAAAACCCACTGAAGGATCAACTATGATTCAATTCAAACTCAATGATACACAATAACAACAACAACCCACCTTTGAGTGTCCAAGGCTCTCAATCTTAACTCAGAGTGACTGCTAATTTTTCTCATTCAGAACAGCTGGTGGATTTGGACCACTGGATACATACAGTCTTCTGGTTAGCAGCACAACACACAATGGGACCACACCACCAGAGAGTTCAACTATTTAAAATACTGTAGGGGGAAATGGGCACAGTACTCTAAATCATTTATTCAGAGTTCGTTTTGCCCCTTTTACCTTGGGGAGAGTGAAGTCCATTCACATCTTAAGGCACTTGCAGTTATAACCCCTCAGTAACTAGTGAGGCTTTTGAGTAAAAAGTGAACTCAATATTTTGCCAAAGTTGACAAAAGATTTCAGAAGTTGAAAGAAAATTTCAGGAAAGGTGTGTAACAGCATTATACATTTTCACCATATTTATTGAATCTGTATACTGGGCAAATAATCTGAGAAGCTGAACTATATGAAGAAGGATGTGGCATCAGGATTGGAGGAAATCTCATCAAGGATTTGCATTATGCAGATGATACAATCTTACTTGCAGAAAATGACTGTTTTGAAGCACATGTTGCAGAAGATCAAAGACTACAGCCTTCAATCTGGACTGCATCTAAAAAACAAGAAAACAAAAATATTCATCACTGGACCAATAGGCAACATCATGATAGATCTAGAAAAAAAAGTTGTTGACAACTTAACTTTACATGGATCCACAATTAACACCCGTGGTAGCTGTTCTGTGCTGTCAAGTCACCTGTAACTCATAGCGACCCTATCTATGTACAATAGTTCTGAAGCCTATCCTGTCCTGAATCAGTCTCACTGACTCTGATACACCTATTTCCATTGCCCTAGTTACTGTACCAATCCATCTAATCTAGAGTCTTCCTCTCCTGTGCTGTTCCTCCATCCTTCCAAGAATGATGTCTTTCAACAAGGATCAGTCTCTCCTGGCCACATGCCCAAAGTATGTAAGAGCTTCAAAATCCTTGCCTCCGGGGAGAAACTCGGGTTACCCTCTCCAAGACAGATGTATTTATTTTCTTGGTAGTCCACTGTTGGAGATCAAGGACTGCAGCCTCCTATATGAATTGAGGCTCAACATCAAGAAAACAAAGATTCTCACCACTGGGCCAATTGGCAGCATCAGTTTGGATGGTGAAGAGATTGAGATAGTTAACAGTTTTAGTTTGCTTGGCTCCACAATCAACACTCTTGGTAACAGCAACCAGGAAATCAAGAGACGAATTGCATTGGGAAAGTCAACTGTGAGGGACCTCTCAAGAGTACTGAAGAGCAACGATGTCAGGCTGGAGACTAAAGTGCGCCTGATCTGGGCTATAGTCTTCACAATTACGTGCTATGCATCAGAGAGTTGGACAGTGAATAGGGATGATAGAAAGAGAATTGATGCCTTTGAGTTGTAGTGCTGGAGAAGAGTGTTGAATATGCATGGACTGCTAGGAGAACAAACAGGTTTGTCCTGGAGAAGGTGAAGCCAGAATGTTCCCTGGAGTTAAGGAAGCTTCGTCTGACATACTTTGGTCATGTTGCAAGGAGGGACTGGTCCTTGGAGAGGGACATCATATTTGGCAAAGTGGAGGGGCAGTGCAGGAGAGGAAGACCCTCGATGAGATGGATCAATTCTGTGAGTGGAGTGGTGGGAATAGGTGCGTTTGAGATGGTTAGGTTGGCACAGGATAGAATGGCGTTTAGAGCTCTTGTACATAGGGTCACTATGAGTCTCAAGCAACTCGATGGCACATAACAACAACAACAAGTCCATGGTATGTTTAAGACTCTTTTCCTATACCACTACTCAAAGGCATCAATTTTTCTACTATAATCATTATTCATTATCCAGCTCTCTGGTGCATAGCAAGTAATTGTGAAGACCATGGCCTGTATCAGGTGCACCTTAGTCTCTAGACTGACATTGTTGCTTCTCAGTACTCTGGAAAGGTCTTTGACAGCAGATTTAACTAATGCAATTTCCTTGCTGATTTCCTGACTGCTGGTTGATTGTGAAGTCAAGCAAGCTGTAACTGTTAACAACTTCAGTCTCTTCTCCATCCATGATGGTCCTGCCCCTGGTCAGAATCTTTGTTCTTGATGTTGAACTTCAATCCATATTGAAGGCTGCAGTCCTTGACCTTCTGTAGCAAGTGCTTCAGGTCCTCCTCAGTTCAGCAAGCAGGGCTGTGTCATCTGCATAATGTAAGTTGCTTATAAGTCTTCCTCCAATCCTGATGACACATTCTACTTCATAAAGCCCAGCCTCTCGAAGGATCTGTTCTGCATATAGATTGAAAAGGTATGGTTGTTGTTGTTATATGCCGTCGAGTCGTTTGCGACTCATAGTGGATTGACACAGTGACTGCAACAGTGGACTTGAGTGTGTCAGAGATTGTGAGGATGGCACAGGATAGTACAGGGCTCAGATCTGTTGTTCATAGAGTCCCTGTAAGTTGTACTCAACAGATAGCACCTAAAAACAACAAATGAAAATTGTAGGGTCTTGTTCTTTAAAATTCCGCTTCTTGTTGAAAACAAGACCCATTAATTTCCATTATGGGTGCCTTCTCCATATCTCTTGGTCACACAGTTTGAATAGCATGACCCAAGCTTGTAAATCAAAGCTGAATACACATGACCACAAAGGTCAGCTCACAGCAGGTTCTGAGCATGTTTTGGAGGAGATGGGAAGGGAAGCCTTCCTGCTTTCTGCCGGACTTGATCCTAAGAAGATGGCACCCGTTCCTAGAGTCTGGAGGTAACTCCAACATAAAGCCAGGAGGTGAGGAAAGATTAGGAAAGCCAGCACGTGTAAGTGTCAGGATTTAAGCCACATTCTACTCTTGAGATTTCTCAGTTGACTCTTCCCGTACCAAATGCATTCTCTTTTTTTCACCCTTAGGACGGTTAAATGGCACTTTCTGTGATTATGAACTGAAAGACTTTCGATACAGCTTCTCAAAGGTTCCTGCTAGACATGACTGCCTCTCTGTCTTGCTTTCTCTTACCTTCAGAATTTTTGCCACAGGTAATCTTTCGGTGGTTAATTTTTTTCTGTGTAATCCTCACTACCACCAATGTGTTTGCTGTGGTTTGGTTTGGTCCCCAGACCCTCATCATCTCCTATCAGCAACACTACAATCACTTTCTAGTCAGGCTCACCATTCTAGGTTCAACTTTCACGTCCTGATACCTTGCACCCACCTAATCTGGAGACAGAACTAGTCCTTTCTCTTATCAACGTATCTCTCATTCTCTCTGGTTAGCTATTATCAAAACAAAGAGAATTGTAATAGTTAACTTGATAGAAAGGCCCTAATTTCTCCCCTGCTCTTCTATTTTTCTAGATATTCCTCCCCTGATTGTGTGATCAGGCCACACATCGCTCTCCTTATTCCTGGATGATAGAATGCTGCTTCACGTCTCTGTTTCATTTCACACCAATTATCTTCCAACAGCAAGGCACTTTTTCCTGCCTTCTTCTTTCAATGTCAGCTCACATGTTCCTTATTTTCCTGTTATATTTTTTTAAAGAAATGGTTTGCATATAATAATTTATATTGTGCTTAATTCATGTACATTGTGTTTTACATAATCTTTAATTGACATTGTGTTTCACAAAATGATTCACATAGATTCTAATTTATATAATGAATTACTATTGATCTATCCTTATTACAACTCCATCTTTTC
The DNA here is from genome assembly GCF_000299155.1 of Elephantulus edwardii. Taxonomy (NCBI): domain Eukaryota; kingdom Metazoa; phylum Chordata; class Mammalia; order Macroscelidea; family Macroscelididae; genus Elephantulus; species Elephantulus edwardii. The sequence goes on along the minus strand of NW_006399888.1, from coordinate 5,023,547 downwards.
GAATTCCCATGGAATCTTTCCTATTCCTTCACCTGCCCCCGTCTGCTCACTAAACTCTGCTATCCTTATTTTCTATGAATTTTTTGTTTTTTAAAAAATGTTTTAATTTTATTTTATAATTTTTTTGTGTGTGCACCATCCAATCGGATCTGACTGGTACAGGAAATTGTCCCTCCTTCTCCAGCAGAGCATCTGGTGGATTTGAACCGCATACCTCTGGGATTGCAGTGCAGCTTCTTGCCACTAGGCTACCAGAGCTTCCTTCTATGAAATCTTTCTAAAAATTATGTTTATGAGAATTATTTATGCAACTTCATCATATTTAACAACACAGTCTAGTGTCTTAGCGGCAAGAAGCTGTGCTGCAATCCTGAAGGCATGTGTGATTTGAATCCACCAGCTGCTCTGTGTGATAAGGATAGGTGGTCTCCTCCTGTGAGATTAACTGCCTCCAAAAACCCGCTGGAGTGTCAGCTCTAGGTCGGTTCCAACTTGACAATACACAACAACATTATAATTAAGGATCATTTTCTAACTAGTGATGATTTTTCTCTCCCTAAATTTTTAAGTCCTTAAGAGGAGAAACTAGACTTTACATACATTTCCAGCTTCCAGTTGAAGAAAAAACAAACGAATGTTATTGTCATGACAAGAGTCCAGTATGAAAGCTGCATAGCGCAGTGGACGGGGCAGGGGGTGGGGAGATTGTATAACAATGAAAGAATTATTTTTTTTTACTTTTCAAAGAGAAAAGTGAACTGGGGAGTGGTGGGCAGGGAGTAAAGTGTGCAACAATGAATGAATGGAAATCCAAAGTCTCTGTAAACGTTCATTAAAATAATTTTTTTAAGTCTACTATGTTTTGTATAAGGCATTGAACCAGCTACTGCTTCCTGAAAGCTTGAATTACAAATAAACAGAAAAGATCAAAGTTAAAAGACTTTTTTAAAGTGTCACCTATCATAGACTACCAGGGGAACAAACAAGTTTGTCCTACAGAGGGTAAGACTGCTGCTCCTTGGAGGCAAGGATTCTGAGGCTCTGTCTAACATACTTTGGACATGTTGTAAGGAGTGACAGGTCCTTGGAGAGGGACATCATGCTTGGGAAGGTGGAGGGACGGTGTAAGAGGGGAAGACCCTCTATGAGGTGGATTGATTCAGTGACTGGGGTAATCAGGATGGGTGTGTCAGAGGCAGTGCGATTGGCACAGGATAGAGCAGGGCTGGTGTACATAGGTTTGCTATGAGTCGCAGGTGACTCGACAGCACATAACACAACAACAACAATACCTAAAAATTGTACATTTCCTTGGCATTAGAAAATGTGGTTGAGAACATAAATAGGTTTTAATAATGCGGCATGGCTAGCCATCACTTCAGTTAAAGCAGAGATGTTCTTGTTTGTTCTATTCAATATACAGACAACTAGATCAGAAATTTAAGAAACAAACAGATTGGAAGTGATTGAATTATCATCAGATGTGTTTGTAATTGCAGGACTTATGATACTATTCCATTTAAAGTTTTGATCACATTCTATTTTATGCTTGTACTAGTTTCATCTCAGCCCACTTTCCTTCTCATAATTAGCACCTACTTGTTTGCATGGCTATTTCTGAGTAAGCTCAGGGATATTATTGCTTTAATTGTGATCAAGAAAATCTTTTCTGTACCTTATACACAAGCCCACGAGGCAGCTTTGTAGCCATGTGTTGGGATGGTGTGAGAAACTATAAAACAGTGAATGAGCCTGGTCTCAAAAGAAGAGACTTGAGAAACCTATTCTCAGAACACTGGGTAGTACCAGCAAAAGGCCAGCCAATGGTTAACCACTCTTTGTGGTCTATGACTCAGTTGAGCTATCTGAAGTTAACTTTAATGAGCTTGGAGGCTCAATAGAGCTCCTGAAAACCACAAGAAGATTTGGAGTTGAGCAATTGGCCACCACCAAACTTTCCTATACCAACCATCTCAAAATGGCATGCATTGTTGTGTTGACCCATCTCTTTCCTTGTTAAATCTTCAGGCTTGGTAAATCATACTTGGATTTGGTTGAAGTGACTGTATTTCAAGTGTTTTGTTTTCCTGTGTATAACATTGACAGTTCTACTCTTAATTCTCAATTATACTTGGTCAAAAGAAGGTAAAGGTCCAGAAAGCCAAATTCCTATATATCACGCTCTTCCTGCTGGGGTCAAAAGTCTTTCTCTCCTTGATGTCAGCTCTGCTGTCATAATTGACCCTCCATCTGCAGAGAGATACTACCTTTGATTTAGCAGCACAGCTCCCTACAGAATAAGCCACCAGAGCGTAATCAAGAGTAAATCAGTTTGACATTCAGTCCTCACATTTCTTTCATCATCAGGTTCCCTTCCAGAGTTATGATTTGCCCACACTATTTCGACACAGAGAGCAGACTTTGTCTCTAAGTCATTCAGATAACTCAAAGCTTTAATACAAATGTCTAGCAACTTTTGAACACCAAGTAAGGCAGATCAACTTAAGCTGAGTAGAGTGAGAACTCAACCTCAGGTACCAGGAGAAAGCATTCCATCTGCTATTTGAAGCAACCCCAGGCCCAATCCCATTATTTTCTGTTATGAATCCTTTTCTTTATTTCAGCAAGTTAGAACTGGACAGGGGAGAGAAGTCAGCAATATTCATGGAGGCATGCATTGTAATTTAGAGAGAGAGCTGTTTTAGAAAACACTGGAAGTGTCACTTCCATTTTTTCAAAGTTAACTTATTAATACGAGCTATCAAAATGTGTACCACGGTTTTTCTAAATCTCTGCACAAAAAAAAATATCAAAGAATAAAAAGAGGCACAATTCTTCCAGCGTACTAATATGTAATTTTTTGAAATGTAATGTATGAAAACAGATTAAGTTATAGACATCTGAATCACAGGTTTAATGTCTGAATTTTAAAAGTAGTAGGATTTAAGGTACAAAAGTATAACAGTATTTCATTGGCTTTATAGATCTGAATTACTAATGTGTCTAATGTAATAATTATTTTAATCTATGAGATCATAAAGTATTAAGGATGGAGAGTAGACCAATAAAAGGATATCAATTAACAAAAACATAAAAAATTCTTATTCCTATTAACAGAAACAAAAAAAAAACATTAATAATAAAGAAGGTAAAAGGCATTTAAAGATATGTTGTAAAAATATGTTGTTGTTGTTGTTGTTAGGTGTTATCAAGTCAAATAGGACTCATAACAACTCTGTGAACACCCAACCTGTACCTGACCCTACACTATGCCATAGTCATCACCTCTGACACACTTTAGACCGCTGCTGAGGTCACTGTGTCAATTAATTTTATTGGCTGTCTTCCTCTCCTTCTCTGAGCCTCCATTTTTCCAAGTGTGTTGTCCCTTTCCAAGTAATAATAGCAGATTGGTAATCAAAATAGGAAAGCAACCTCATGTTATTTGCCTATATCCAATTAAAGCTTGCTCAGTTCCACAGTGAAAACTTTTGGCATTAGCAGAATTGAATTAAGACAAATTGAACTGGGAAAAATCTAATATCAGGGGCCATTCCAGAGTACTGAGAAGCAACTAGTCTAGAGACTAAGGTGCACCTGATTCAGGCCATGGTCTTCATAATTACTTTCTATTCATCAGAGAGCTCGACAATGACTGAGGATGGCAGAAGAACTTATTCCTTCAAGTTGTGATGCTGGAGAAGAGTCTTGAACATACCATGGACAGCCAAGAAAACAAATAGGTCTGTCTTGGAGAGGCTGAAACTGAGTTTATCCTTAGAAGCTAGGATTTTTTAAGCTCCCTCTCACATATTTGAGCATGTGGCCAGGAGGGACCAGTTATTGGAGAAGGCCATCGTGCTCCAAAGAATGGAGGGACAACACAGAAGAGGAAGATCCCGGGTGAGATGGATTGATACAGTAACTGGGGCAGTGGGAGTAAGTGTGTTAGAGTCAGTGAGACTGGCTCAGGACAGGGCAGGCTTCAGAGCTTCTGCACATAGGGGCCGCTGTGAGTCACAGGTGACTCAACAGCACATGACAACAAGATATACTTGACTTGTCACACCAACAGTCTCTTTCTCAATAAATATTAAATCTTCTTTCTAAAAATTTTGAAAATATTTGCAGAGCAAATAGCTAAATTCTTTTTTTCCCCTTTACCAAATTAGAAATTAAGTAGAATTAAGTTGTATTCATTGTTGTTAAATGCCATCAAGGCAAGTAAGACTCATAGTGACCCTGAGAATAACAGATCTGAAGCTACTTCTGTTCTGTGCCATCCTTATCATCTCAGACACATTTGGTCTCAGTGTTACAGCCACCACTGTGTCCATCTCTGTAGTTGAGGGTCTTTTCTCTCTTTCACTGACTCTTGACCTTTCTAAGCATGATGTCTTTTTCCAAGGAGTAGCCTCTTCTGACAACATGCCCAATGTATGTGAAATGAAGCTTCACCATGCAAGCCTCTAAGGCTGCAGTGTCTACAAGACATATCTGTGTGTTCTTTTGGTAGTCTATGAGACTTTCAGCACTCTGCTCCAAGACCACAACTCAAAGACATTGATTCTTTTACCATAGGAACACTGATACAATGCTAAGACAGGTCCTTTAAGTCGGAGGACACACAAAATGTAACTAAAGAAGAGCTGCCTCCTCCATGGAGAGTCTTCCTTCATGATGTGGGGACTCAAAGCTTTAAAAACCTTCAATGCTGATATAACTCACAATTATGAAAAAACAGCTGGAAACATTAAGTAATACTCAAATACTTCTAATAGTGCTGGATGTCATCAAAAAATGAAGTGGGATTAAAAAGAAAGGATTAATATCTTGAGCACTGTGGACCTAAAATATTAGATAATTTTGAACTGAACAATCATATAGTTTACCATGCCAAGGATGACAAATTGAAGATATAGTGTGTTACATGAATTGTCTAAAAGGATATTTCAAAATCTATTTTGAATACCCTCCATATGCACACAACAAAACCAGTTAATATGATGATTTTTCAAATATATGTGCCAAACAACAATGTCAAATTTAAACTACACAAATTTAAAGATTTTTACCAATGTCTACCAGAAGAACGTCTATCTGTGCTTCATTGACTATGCAAAGGCTTTTGACTGTGTGGATCACAACAAGCTGTGGCTGACTCTGAGAAGAATGGGAATCCCAGAACATTTGATTGTGCTAATGGGAAGCCTATACTTGGACCAAGAGGCAGTCGTCAGAACAGAGCAAGGAGACACTACATGGTTCAAAATCAAGAAGGGGGTCTGTCAAGGATGTTTTCTGTCTCCATACCTTTTCAATCTGTATGCAGAACAGATCATCTGAGATGCTGGGCTGTACAAAGAGGAATGTGGCATCAGGATTGGTGGAAGAGTCATCAACAACCTGCGTTATGCAGATGACGCAACCCTGCTTGCTGCAGAAGGTCAAGGACTGCAGCCTTCTATATGGATTGAAGCTCAACATCAAGAAAACAAAGATTCTCACCACTGGGACAATTGGCAGCATCAGTATGGATGGTGAAGAGATTGTTAACAGTTTTAGTTTGCTTGGCTCCACAATCAACACTCTTGGTAACAGCAGTCAGGAAATCAGGAGACGAATTGCACTGGGAAAGTCAACTCTGAAGGACCTCTCAAGAGTACTGAATAGCAACGATGTCAGGCTGGAGACAAAGGTGTGCCTGATCCAGGCTATAGTATTCACAATTACGTGCTATGCATCAGAGAGTTGGACAGTGAATAGGGATGATAGAAAGAGAATTGATGCCTTTGAGCTTTGGTGCTGGAGAAGAGTGTTGAATATACCATGGACTGCTAGGAGAACAAACAGGTTTGTCCTGGAGAGGGTGAAGCCAGAATGTTCCCTGGAGTCAAGGATTCTGAAGCTTCGTCTGACATACTTTCGGCATCTTGCAAGGAGGGACTGACTGGTTCTTGGAGAGGGACATCATACTTGGCAGAGTGGAGGGGCAGCAGAGGAAAGGAAGACCTTCGATGAGATGGATCAATTCTGTGACTGGAGCAGTGGGAATAAGTGGGTTTGAGATGGCTAGGTTGGCACAGGATAGAACAGCATTTAGAGCTCTTGTACATAGGGTCGCTATGAGTCGCAAACGACTCGATGGCACATAATAGCAACAACAACAACATAGTCTTAAAGTAATCAAACATACAATCAAGATGATTCTTTTACCAAATTAGAATGTGAAAGTTGAGAACACAAAAGAAAACACAATAGTTGAAAAATACTGCTTTGATAATAAAAATAATGTCAGAGATGGCATTGTAGTATTTTCCAAGATCAATGACTTATTCATTAAAAATACCTTTTCTCATAACATAATTGACAATCATATACATAGACTTCAATAAAAGGGTTATACAGAAATATAGCAACTACATCCCTAGAAAAAGATTATTGAGAAGTTCAATATCATTAGCAATCACTCTCATAACAGACCATAAATTGCACATATTGTCTGTTCAGGTTGAAGTTGACAATAACCTACAACAAGTCCCACAGAGACAAAGTATAGACATGTGTTTATTCTATTCTTTCTGTGTGCATGTGTGTTTATTCTATTCTTGGGGTGATCTGTTTGAGAGATCATTTCAAAATAAGTTTCATGCACTGAGCTCTGATAACTAATGACTAAATAAGTTTTGGGATGTACATATCATGACATCATATATGAAGAAAATAAAATTTAAAGGACAAGAAGTAAAGAAATAAAAGGCAAAAATGGATGTCAGAAGAGACATTGAACTTACTGTTGAAAGTAGAGTAGTTAAACACATAAGAGTAATGATGACAGAAGAGTAACAGAGCTGAAGAAAAGATTTTCAACAAAATAAAGTTATTATAAAAGATAGAGGGACTTATAATTAGAACGTCAAAAGTGAAGAACATGCTTAGCATTCCTTAAGTTGAAAGAACTGAAGAAAAAATTCACAACTTGAGTTGTAATATCAAAAATTTCTATGGACAATATTTAAATTGTGCAGGAAGCCTCAAAGGAAGAGGAAAGAAATATGTAGAGTTATTGTACAGGCAGAATTGTTAACATTCTACCATTTTGAGAAATATATGATCAAGAGCTGTAGTTTAGATGGAAGAAGTCCAAGTTGTATTAAAGGAACAGATGAAAAGCAAGGCTCAAGGCACTGATAGAATGCCAATTGAGAGCTTTCAAGAAGTGAATGCAGTACTGATAGTGCTTACTTAGCTACTGCAAGAAATTAGAAAGACAACTATCTGAACCATTAACTGGAATGGATCGGTATTTGTGCCTGTTCAAAAAAAAACATGATTCTACAGAATGTGGAAATAACTAAACAATATTATCACAATGATACGTAAGTATAAGTGTTCTGATGATAATATTAATAATGGTTGTAATAATACACAAACAAGAAACGGCCAGAAATTCAAACTCAATTCAGAGAAAGATCTAGAATGAAGGCTAACATTGTTTCTAAAATCTTGGGTAAAAGATGGATGGATTTTATAGGAAAGCAGAAATCACCAGAATGATATTTACCTGTTGTTATTGATTATACAAAGTCATTTGATCAGGTGGAACATAATAAATTACCGATATACTGCAACATTCAGTATGGATTGAAGCTCAATATCAAGAAAACAAAGATTCTCACCACCGGGCCAATAGGTAGCATCATGATAGATGGTAAAGAGACTGAGATTGTTAACACCTTTAGTTTGCTTGGCTCCACAATCAATTCTTAGCACCAGCAGCCAGGAAATCAAAAGATGTATTGTGATGAGAATGTCTGCTGTTAGAGACCTCTCAAAAGTACTAAAGAATAATGATGTCACTCCAGAGACTAAGGTGCACCTGATACAGGCCATGGTCTTTTCAATCGTTTGTTATGCATCAGAGAGCTGGACAATGACTAGGGACGATAGAAAGAGAACTGATGCCTTTGAGTGGTGATGTTGGAGAAGAATATTGAATATACCATGGACTGCTAAGAAAACGAACAGGTTCATCCTAGAGAGGATTACATGAGGTTGCTCTTTTGAGGCAAGAATTCTGAAGGTTTTGTCTGACATACTTTGGACATGTTGTGAGGAGGGACAAATCCTTGGAGAGGGACATCATGCTTGGGAGGGTGGAGGGACAGCACAGGAGAGGAAGACCCTTGATGAGATGGATTGATTTAGTGACTGGGGTCTTGGTGGTAGGTTTGTTGGAGACAGTGAGATTGGCACAGGATAGAGCAGGGTATGGGGCTGTTGTACAAAAGGTTGCTATGAGTCTCAGGCTGCTTGACAACACATAACAATAATATTTTGAAGAATGGGAATTCCAGAACATTTGCAGTTATCATATGGGAGTACAATGACCAAGAAAGAGGCAGTCATTCAAACAGGTCAAGGGGATTAAAATCAGGAAAGGTGTGTGTAATTGTTGTTCACCAAATTAGTTATACCTGTATGTTGATAAAGTAACCTGAGGATCTGGTTAAATTAAAAAGAAATCATCAGTATTGGAGGATTACTACTGATACAAGCTATTATATGTAAGTGACACACCTTGCTTGCTGAGAGCAAAGAAACCTGACAGATGGAGATTAAAACTAAAGATTTCAGTTGTATCAAAAACTCTAACTCAGAAAGAGAAAATATTAGTAGACTGATACTATGGATTACACATCAACATAAAGACAGTAAAAATATTCATAGCTGGGCCAGTAATCAATACCATGATAAACAGAAATAATAAATAAATTAGTTTTGTTTGTTGTGTACCGTTAAGTCAGAATGGATCCAACCCTCCAGTGGGTTTTCAGAGGCAGTTAATTGAATGGGAGGAGATTGTCTATCCTCCTCTTGCAGAACAGCCCGTGGCCTCAAACCACTGGCCTATGGAACTATAGCACAGATTCTTGCCTCTTAGGCCACCAGCGCTCCAATAAATAAATAGCAGTTATCAATTATTTAATTTTACTTGGATCCACACAAACCCATGCGCACATGTGTACACACACACACAAATCTGCTGCAAAAGATATAGAGAGGGACATCATGCTGGGTAGAGTAGAGGGACAGCGCAGTAGGGGAAGACGCTCTATGAGGTGGATTGATTCAGTGACTGGGGTAATCAGGATGGGTGTGTCTGAAGCAGTGAGATTGGCACGGGATAGAGCACAGTTTAGGGCTGTTGTACATAGGGTCGCTATGAGTTGCAAACGATTCGACGGCACATAACAACAACAACAGTCTAAAAAGCAAAGTTACAACCTTGAGGATTCAATGTTCCCATGACTCAAGGCATCATTTTTAGAATCACTTTTGCTGGTAGGAGCAATGGAGTCGATGACCCGATGAACAACAAATCTGAATCTTGCCCTATCCTGTACCATCTTCATGATCTCTCTCATGCCCAAAGTCACTGTGGCATTCATTGTACCAATCCAGCTGTTGAGGGTTTTCCTCTCTTTCTCCAACCCATCACCTTTCCCAGCATGATGTCTCTGTCAAAGATTGGTAATTTCTGAGAATGTGTCCAAAGTAACTGAACAAGCAAATCTGTCTTGAAGGATGTGCAACCAGAACTCTCCTTGAGGCATTAATAGCTACAGTTTGTCTCACTTTTTTAGGCAACAACACCTCATGCACATGTTGTTGTTGTTGTTAAGTGCCGTCGAGTCACAGGCGACTCATAGCGACCCTATCTATGAAGGAGAGTCCTCGACGCTTGGGTGCTTTTCATCCTCTCTCCAGGTTCATAGGGTTTCTGGAGGCAAGCTATTATGGAAGTGGATGCCACTTCTCCTTTCAAGCTTGTTTTAATCAGGGAGCTACACCCCACTCTCTGTCCGCATTGGGTAGTCAACCATGAATGCATTTGACACATCAGTGTCACAGCATGCACATATAAGAGCTAGATAATTAAAAAGAATTCATCCCCGTGAATGATGGTATTGGTGGAGAATATTGAACTATTGCAGACTGCCAGAACAGAGTAATCTTTCATGAAACCAGTATAGTCAAAATGATCCTTAGAAGCAGGTAGGACAACCTTCATTCATTTCATGTACCTTGGACATGCTCTCCGAAGGCAACAGTACCAAAGCAAGTGGTTATGAGATTGGACAGCATAACTCCAATTGATTTATTCTCATAATAGAACTTAGCCAGAAACCTCTCCTCAACACTAGTTCTGAGATTCCATTGACTCAATAGCACCTAACAATAAAAACAACAACAACTTGAGTTTCTATGTCGATAAGTACATCAATTTTTAATTCCCTGGACCTCGCATATACCTACCACTTAACAGGTTATCTGTACTTATAGTAATGCCAATCTGTACTAATTGTTGTAAAGTCAGTTCTGATTTGTTAAAATTCTACAAACAGCAGAACAAAATCCTGACCAATTCTGTACCATCCTCACAATCTCTGCCTAAGTCCACTGTTGGAATCACTGTATCAGTTCAGCTTGTTTTGCTACTGGGATGAGATGGTATCTCATCATGGTTTTGATTTTCATCTCTCTTATTACTAGTGATTTTGAGCATTTCTTCTTGTGTCTGTTGGACTTTGAATGTCTTCCTTCTGTGAAAATACTCTGCCCATTTTGTAATTGGGTTGTCAGTCTTCTTCTTCTGGAAGCCATATAGTATTCTGAAACTTTTGTTATTGAGGCCTTTTTTTTTCTGAGATACTATTACAGACCTTTTTTTTTTTTTTTTCTGCGATACTGTTGCCAAAGCTGTTTTCTCAGTTGGTAGGTTTTCATTTCACCCTACTGGAAAAATTTTTTTATGAGCACAGGGATTTAATCTTTAGAAAATACCATTTATCAATTTAATCTTCTCCAGATTGTGCATTTCTGGCTGTATTTGGCAGTCTCTTTATACCATGGAGTAGGCCTTCTAACCTAGGTCCCCATTTGTCTCTTATGATGAACTTCATGGTTTGGGGCTTTACTTCCAGGTCTCTGATCCACCTTTAGTTGATTTGTGTGTGTGGTGTGGGATGTGGATCCTGTATTAGTGAAAATAAGGCTTACATCCTAAGAAACTCCATCACTTGTCTGTCAGTTCATTGCATTGAGGTAGCTTATATATTGTTATGATGCTGCAAGTTAAGCAGCTTATATTTCAAATATGGGATTTTCCACAATGGACAAATTACAACAGAGCTTCCAAATTAAGACTAAACTAGGAAGAAAACCTGATAATCTAATTCTAATAATTAGCCAATGAAAGCCCTGGGAATCCCAACAGAATATTGTCTGAAATCGTTCTGGAAGATAAGTCAGCTATGCTGAAAGACAACAATGGATTTATCATCATAAGAATGGAATAGAACCAGGAGGTCATTGAGCAATTGAACTAACTAAAAATCCAGTGAAAACAACTGTCACTTAATGGACTTAAATTTACCTAAGGTTAAAGAAATCTGTTTGTAAAGCATGTGCTCAGAATTATATAGCAAGGGAGCTCTGGTGGCCTACTGGCAAGACGCTGCACTGCAATCCCAGAGGTACACGGTTCAAATCCACCAGATGCTCTACTGGAGAAGGAGGGGGCAATCTCCTCCTGTACCAGTCAGATCTGATTTGACGGTACATGTAAAAATAATACAATAAAAATAAAAAAAAAGAATTACATAGCATTGGTACCAAGAACATACTATTATTAATTAGTATATCAGTGGTACAATATTCTAGGAAAAATAATCTTTCAGCATAACATCTGACTTCATTTGTCTTTATAAGTTGACTCTAGGTAGGGATAGAAGTTCATTTTTCATCCAGGGATGATTATCTTCAGCAAGTCCCTCTTAAAGTCATTAGCACAGAAGTAAGACAATGCAGTACTTAAAAATAAAACCCAAACATGTGAGTTCGAGCATGTTAGTTAAGGCTATTAAGACCTTTAAGCCTCTCTTTCCTCAATTGTAAATCCAGGAAAATGTAATGCCTAACTCAGAGCGCTGTTTCAGATGTTAAATTAGATGACTGTTGCTTCAGATACTAGATTTGATACGGTATTGACAGTGCTTACCACAGGAAAGAGGAAGTGGTAAATGATCAAGAAGTAGTAGCTACTCATATAAACTTATTTGTTCTTGACATAAAAGTAGGGCAGGATAATAAGAGATAATTTATCTGGTATTTCCCAAAGATGACCAAAAAAATGTGATTCATGTTAATGACTGTCATTTTACAAGAATAAATATAATTTCAGACATACTCTGATTCTCAAAGGCGGTGATGATTCTTCTTCCTGTCAAATCATTGTGTATAGATGACATCACAGTCCATATTCTTTGCAACATCCTCATTTACTGTCTAACATGTGTTTTCTGTTATTTTCTGTTGGTTGAGACATCTATGTTGACAGACAAAGAGGGGAAAACCCAGTGGCTGAAAAAGAAAGTGTGGCAGGAAGGTAAGGGACTAATGTTCTATTCTTGCCACATAATCTCAGAATCAGTTTTAAAAATCTCATTTGAATCTAGATACTTCAAACTTCCTCACTCAACTCTTAGTTTAATGCCTTTTTTGTTGCTCAAAAGCTTAAGAATACAATGGAAACATTATATGATGACCAGTATCAACACATGCAAGAACTTACCAGAATTTTAACACACGAACAATTGCAGAAATGACCTTTCTGTAAAAAAAAGTTTACGTTACAAGAAATTTTTAAAAGAATAAAGTATATTTCTTCTCATTACAACATGACCATAAGCCGATTGTACACATAGTTGGAGCAAATGTCACCTTTTAAAAAAATCCATTCTAACAAATGGACAATGAATGAACAAGTTCATGATATTTTTTTCCTCTTAAAATTGTAAGAGATTCCATCTTTCTAATCATATTATTTTTAGCAAATTAATTTCTTGAATATAGCACAATAGTTATCTGTTAGTCAATTCAAGACAAGGTATTACACACAGAAAATTAATGGAAACAGATAAGTTACTAAATGCACTATTGATTGCTTCGAAGCAACCTAAGTGCCCATCAACAAATGAATGGATATAAAAGTTGTAGTATATTCACACAATGGAATACTATACTGCGTTGAAAAACAAGGAACCTATGCAATATTATTCAACTCGAGGACATTATGTTGAGTGAAATATCTCAGTAACAAAAGGACTTAAACTGCGTAGTGCCACTGTTGTAAAATGGAACTGACATTGGGTCTCAGGGAGAATGAAAAAGATGGGATAAAAAATGTATACTGCATTGAAACAGATGAGGGAGAACACTGTTTAAAAGGGATACATGATTAGGTATTATTGTCATGACAGGAGCCTAGATCAAAGGATGCATAGTGGAGTGTACTTGGGGGGAGGGATTGTATAACAATGAAAGCATTTTTCTTCTCCTTTTCGAAGAGAAGAAAAAAATGAGGGAGGGATGGGCAGGGAGAAAAGTGTAACAATGAATGAATGGAAATCCAAAGTCGCTGTAAATTTTCATTAAAACTCATAAAAATGTTGTTATGTGCCATAGAGTAGCTTGCGACTCAGCAACCCTATGTACAACAGCCCTAAACTCTGCTCTGTCCTGTGCCAGTCACACTGTCTCCAATACACTCATCCCAATTACCCCAGTCACTGAATCAATCCACCTCATA
>NW_006399888.1:4973102-5005757 GCF_000299155.1 Elephantulus edwardii | reverse complement strand
GAAATTCCGCTTCCATGGAATGCAGCAATTCCACTCGTAGGTATGCACACAAGTTATTTAACAGAAGTAACACCAACAGACATGTGAACACTTACATTTATCACAGTACTATTTGTGGTGAGGAGTGTGTATTGTTTAAAATGGCTTCCCTGGCCATTGACTGACTTAGTCGCATGGAACGTGGAAATATGTGAATAGAATATGTTAACCTATACACAAGGAGATTGGCTAGTTTCACCAACCCACAAGGGGAGTAGCTAGTTTTGCCATTCTACAAGGAAATTGGTTAGTCTCACCATTCCACAAGGGGATTGGTTAGTCTGATCATTCCACAAAGGGAACTGGCTAGTCTCACCATTAAATTGAGCAGGTCAAACAGCACAATGAAAGAACCTTGCTACCAGCAAAGGAGAAGCAGGCATATTGTAAACTAGACTTACAGCAGCAGGAGTTGTGTCCAAAGCAGAAGCCTAGAGACAAACTTGACCTTGGGACTGCTATCCCCATAGAAGCAGAGCTAAGAGCCTTTCCCCAAGTTTATTGAACAACTGGTGGAGAGGAGGAAGAAACCGTAACTGGTAAGACTGAGAACTTTGTAACATTGGTCTGAAGCCTTGAGGCTCAAAGCTGAGGTGCATGCTAGCACTTTTCAAAAGTTATCCTCACTATATTCTGCTACTCCCCTGAATGACAGCCTTTTGACTTCCCTAATATGGTTTTGTGTGGTCTGTGAACTCTCACACTGGATTTTGTACCCAGTAGAGCAGTAAGATGAGGTGAATTGATTCAGTGACTGGGGTAATAGGGATGAGTGTGTCAGAGGCAGTGTGATTGGCACAGGATAGAGCAGAGTTTAGGACTGTTGTACATAGGATCGCTATGAGTCACAAGCGACTTGACTGCACATAACAACAACAACAACAACAAGGCAGTAAGATTGATTTTGAGATGAATAGAAAGAGGTATGGGAGCATCAGGGACATGTCTAACCTCATGGGAATTGGTTTTGTGCTAATGATGTTGATGGGGACAGTTCTCCATTGTGAAATTGGTAAAGGTCAGATATGGCAATTCTCATGTCATCCTTGCTCTTTTGACACTATTCACAATAGCAAAAAGATAGTAACAACTCGTGTGAGCATCAGTGAATTATTGGATAAGTAGAATGTAGTATGCATATACAATGGAATTGTATTCAATGATGAAGAAAAAAATAGATCCTAAAACATCATGGAACACAGGTAAACCTGGACATTTTTTTTTAGTGAAATCAATCAAAGAACAAATATCATACTTTCTTTTATAAAATTATAAGAATAGAAAATATAAAGAAACTAATAAGTCATTAGTGATTACCATACATGGGGTCAGGGAGAGAAAGATTCACTCTTTAAAGAGTTGAAAAGTATTATCTTTGGTGCTAGGAAATGTTAACAGCAAATGAGGGTGAAGTGTGCACAGCTAGACAAAAATGAATGATGTTATCAAACAGTACATTAAAAATGTACTGGTGGTTACTGGTATGTCCTGCATAATTTTTAAACAATAGCAAGAATAACTAAGATGTATATGTATATGTGTGGATATATATGTGTGTGTATGTATATGTCTATTCATGTAAGCATGGCTATTTGCATATGCATATGTAGACGTATGTACATAGATCTTTACATATGCACTGCATGCACATATATTCATCAATATAATAAAGCGCATAGATACTTACAGTTACTTCCTAGATACAACCAAACACCTTATAGGACTGGCTTGTTGGGTTTGAAGGATTAGGAACATTGTGTCATGGAGTATCTCTATCCGTTGGCATACTATAGTTCATACACTTTGTTCTACATCTTAGTTTGGTAAGTAGTGTCTGGGATCTTAAAATATTCCAAATAGTTTATGTAGAATATGAAAGTTAAGCTCTGACTTTAAACTATGGTTTTGGAGAAGAGCACTGAACATCCCATGAATGGCCAAGATAACAAATAGACATGTCTTGGAGAGGTTGCAGCTGGAGTGGTCTTTGGAGGCAAGAATCTGGAGTGTTCTTTGGAGGCAAGAATGAAGAGGCTTAGCCTCATACACTTTGGGCATGAAGCCGGGAAGGGTGGAAGGTCAGCAAAAGAGAAGAAGACCTTCAATGAGGTGGATTGACACTGCTACAATGGGCTCTTGTGTGTCAAGGAATGTGAGGATGGTGCAGGATAGAACAAGTTTCAGATCTTTTGTTCATAGGGTTGCTATGAGTTATAGTTGACTCAACAGCACCTAACAACAACAACTCTTTAAGAGCAAAAGAAAAAGGAGAAAATTTTTAAAAAAAAAGTATCAAAGAAGAAACTTAAATATGGGAATAACAGTCTATAGGAACCATCTATCCTGAGACCAGAAAAATTATGCAAAGGAGAACCCCCAATAAAATGGATTGCCACAGTGACTGCGGCAATGGACTCAAGTTTGTCAGAGATGGTGAGGATGGCACAGGATAAGACCAAGTTCATATATGTAGTTTTTAAGGTTACTATGCATCTTACTAGACTAAAAAACACCTACCACAACAGTAAGTTTTCACAAATGGTTAAACACCTCACAGTTAATGGAAAGGTTGTGGTTTGAGCCTGACTAGGGGCATCTTCTAAGAAAGTTCTGGGAATCTACTTCTAAAATATAAGGATTGACAACCCTGTGAGCACAGTTCTGTTTTGACATCTACGGGGTCATCATGAATCAGAATTGATTTGATATCATTGGTTTGATATTGAGTTTTAGATAGATGAACCAGAAAATTATATAAAAATACTCTCACTGGCTTCCACAGAGTCAACTATCACTCATAATGATATACATATAATTTAATAAACCATTGCCTGATCATATACTATCTTTTCAACCTTCAGTTACGTCCATGATAATAGCTACTGTATATTTTAAATGACTTCCAACTCAGAGGACTGAAGTGTAGCATTCTATCAGGCTAACTATTCTCTTGTGATCTGTTAGTTTTCGATGACTAATTTTCAAAATAGATTATCAGACCTTTTTTTTTTTCCTCTGCCAACAGCCTAGAAGCTCTGTTAAAATCTTTTGACCTAAGTGTTATTTTAAATGCTGACGAGAGATCTTTAAACGTCACAACAACAAGCTTTCAGTGACATCGAGACAATTCTGACTCAAAGCAACCTTCCATGGGATTTCCAAGATTGTAAATCTTAATAAAAGTTGGCTGTCTATTTTTCTCCCTTGGAGCAGCTCTTAAGTTCCAACAACGAGGACACACCTGCCTGTGGTTAGCAATGAAAGCTGCTACGGACTATGCCACTCAGCCTCCTTCACAAGCCACCACAACACAAGCAATTGAGAGACAAGTGGTGGGCAAATTAATCTCTACTTCAATAGTAGGAGCTAAAGAGTGCACTGAAAAATAATATGTTCATATTTCATATTTTGTTGTTGATCACTTACATGCATGACTCTCATTTCCTTCATGTGATCCATTAAAAGTAAATAGTGCAATAGTGCAAGCCTTATTATTTTAACCATGCAGATATAATAACTGAGACCAAGAAAATAAAGCAACTATAGAACTAAGCTTCAATTTCACTAGACAATAACAACAATGAAAACGGCCTTGCAAGAAACTTTCATGCTCATTTTCTTCCATCATAATTTTTCCAGGGTCAGATTCTTAAAGCAATTTTCTAAGATCATCATTACTTTAGTTCCATGCACAATTTGGGTAGTTAAGTAATTACTTGATTTGCACATGCAAATACTGCAATCATTGGCACATAACATTAATGTCCTTTAAACATTTGGGTCTGGTGGAGGACAAATGGTCAGAAGAATCAAAATTCCTGTGGTTCCCAGACAGGATAACTATGAAGGCATTCGAAGCCATTCTCAAATGTTTAGAAAAATCAGCTTACTTTAACACAGAGAAAAGAAACAGCCTAGTGGCATTTAGATGTCAAACTCCTCTCAATTTTCTATACATTTAATTCCTTCCTCTAAAAATGTATGTTTACATTCCAGAATCCTAGATCCCCCAGATTCTGTAAATGTGATGTTGTTTGCAAAGAACATTTCTGCAGATGTTTGCAGTTAAGTTCAAATGAGGTCATACAAGAAGAGAATAACTACTAATTCCATGTGAATGGTGCCCTTAATAAAAGAGGAGAGAAGATCCAGAAAGGACTGAGAATAAAGATGCTCCTATCAAGATGGGCTTCTAAACCTAGAATACCCAGAGTAATAAGAAATTGAAAAAGACAAGGACGTATTTTCCCCTAGAGTAGGCAGAAAGAATGTGACCCTCCCAGCACTCTAAGTTCAAACTCACTACCTTCAGAACCGTGACATAATAAATGTATGTACTTACAGACTACCCACCCACTTTGTAGAACTTGGTTACGGCTGGTCTAGGAAACTAACACGCCTTTTAAATAGCGATAAAACATATGAATTCAGATGAGAACACTTAAGTATAAAACATAATCTCGTTATTGAAGGATCTAAGGAGATTTAGGGCAAATCACTTAATCCCTAGACCTCCCAATAACTAATCTGTAACATGGGATGATAATAATGACAATAACAACAATATTACAGGGCTTAAAAGGAGAATAAGTGAGATAAATTGCATAGAACTACTCTGCAAATGGTGAAATCCTGGACAAATAAGACTATTATCGGATTTGAAATGTGCATAATACTGTAAAATATCCCAACAGAGATAACCAGTAAAACGTGTATGAAGATACAAGGGAGGTAGGGCAGAGCAGAGGGGTGAAGATGGGTGGGGGTCGAGGGGGTATGCAATCATAGGGTGGCACAATTTGGTGGGTAGAGGAAGGGGTTGGTAAAGGAAATTGGAAAGATCTGGTGTGAAAAACAATGTACACGAACTTTGTAAGTAAACCAATGTAAGATAAATATTTTATTTTTTAAAAAAAATCCCAAAAGAGCAGAAACTGTTTTTTGATGGAAAAACAAATCATCTCTAAGGGAACTAACTCATTTCAGCACATTTCTCCTTCCACTGAAAAGGAGTGTAGCATGAAAAGGGAATAATCTTCCCTTTGTGCTCTGAGTTGATGTGGGTTTGTGTTGGGCTCCCATCTAGGTTTTGATCCTCTAATGGAGGGTGGATGACAGAGAAACTGGCAAGAAGTTTAAGAAGGGCAAAGATCCATGTCTGCAATGTGAGAAACTAGGTCCTTTGGGAAGAAAAACAAAAGTAAACATGACAATTTCTTTTCAATATTTTTGTGAATTTTGAACATGAACTTGCTCTGATTTTTAAGGGTTGTGGTGGACCCTTATTTCACACAAGAGTGATTGATAAAGTCTTGAAAATATAGTCAAATAAATGTTTCCAAGTCATTGTTCAAAAGAGCCTAAATTTAGTTACAAGGTATCAGCATATATTCTCCTTAGTATTTGCCTTGTGTTCTTGGGGACAATTAGCAGAAATGGACACAAGTTTTGATGGGATCAACCTTTCTCTGAGAAGCTTAATCAAAGGATTGCAGAATTATCTGAGGCATGTTTCAGAGCTGTGGTTTTAGAGTTGTCAAACGCCATTCCATTTGCTTACAAAGAAAATTCGTATGAGTGAACCTGTCCTGTCTTTCTGTTCCAACAACTTCTTGTTAACTCACAGAGTAGCATTCATTCCACGGAAAAGGAGTGGGCTTGGAAGGTAGGGATTCATTCCCTCACTCTCATCCCATCGCTATGAGCAGGTATTCCCCATACTAGTAGCCATTACTATCGAGATGGAGAGGTGTCGCAGCAGACCCTTCACCAGGTTTTCAGAGGCTCTATACTGCAGCTGCAGGTGGTATAGTACTGGTCTGTGTGTTGCTTTACAGAGGTAATTCGTGGTTGCTGTGATGCTGAAGCCTGTGACAGTGATGTGCCAATCGTGGTAATGGGCACCCATGGTGGACAGTGTTGGGTGGAGCTTCCCGACTAAATCAAGCCTGGAAGCAGGAGCAGCATTCACTTCCAAAATGGCTTGCCTCTGGAAACTCTATGTACGAACAGTGCTCAGGCTGTTCATTCATCGGGTTGCTATGAGTCGTCTACGACTCGACGGCATTAAACAACAACAACAACAACATACTGCACTGGAGCAGATTTTCCATCTTTCTCCCACAGAGCACATGGTGGGTTCTAATCGAGTGTCTTTGGGTTGGCAGCATAACTTGGACTCATTTAGTTGAAAATATCTAAAACTTTCTCAAATGCCTTAAAGGGCACAGTAGGAGTTAATACGCAGCTTGACTATGATACCAACAGGATACCTAAGACCTAGGGTTTTGTGGGGTATTTTTGTTCTGTCTTTCAAATTTTTTCTGATGATTGTTTATGATAGCAAGATGACCAGAGTGGCTGCAGTTTATAATTCCTGACTCAAAAACAAAGGGGAAATCTAGAAATTTCTAGAGGTTAAAAAAAAATGCAAAGAAGTGAGAGTTGGTTCTGATTGGGTAAAAGATACTCCACTGGTCAAGGATCCTGAAGGAGTCTGATCTTTCCATGACATATGTGTTAAAATTGGAGGATGGAAGTTATTCTAGAGGAATTATTCATGTATTACTCTAAAACTCTAAGGAAGACATTCTGGGGACGGAAACAATTGATATTCATCACAAGTGGTTTAGGGATAAATCTATGAAGGGACATGGGAGGGATACTTTCATAACTTTTCTAATGTTTATGCTTCTTGATTCTCACCTTCACTTTTCGCACCTGCTCCCAAAGAGAGTTTACAACCACCATATTTTGTCCTGGTGTCTCCCTGACACAAAATTCCACAGGAAGGTTGAACACTTTCCTGTAATGGGCAAGGCAGTAGAGTCAAGGGGGTTTTAAGCTATAGCCCAGATATTTTCTCACTCACCACCTCTGTCACAGTCACATTAGCTGTGAAACAGAGATAAATCCCAAACCAAACATGTTGCCAGCAAGCTGATTTCAAGGCCATACAACAGAGCCGAATTACTCATTTGAGCATCCCAGGTGATAAATCTCTACTGAACTACCACAGACTGGTTTAGAACTTCTGACCTTTCAGTGAGTATCAAAGTGCTTAGCCACTGTGCCACCGGGGCTACTTTCAAGCAGAGATAATAATCTTTATTTAACAGTCATGATAAAGAATGGAAATACATCTATGAGAAGCTTCTAAAACAGGTTCAATGGTGTGTTTTGGGTTCAAAGGCTGGGACACCACCTTGCAGAGACCAAGTAAGGAAGGTTTGCCATCAGAAAACAGATCCCTCTCAGCCTTCATGGTAAAACTCTCTCAAAATCACTGAAATTCACAAATAACATTCAGAGAAGAAAAAACCCCAATTCAAGTGTTTTATGAAAGGAGACTCCTGTAGGGAAGTTGGCTCATGAACAACTAGCTATTTCTTATTTATCAGACAATGGCCAGCTGCAACAGGTCTGCCTGAAACCCCATGCTATGTGACCTCATCAGCAACCACTCTACAATAGGTCACCCTTGCTTAATTAGACCAGAGAGTTTTCAAATGTAATCTCTTTGCACTCAGCAGGGCCTGGGTCAAATAGAATCTGACTAACCTGCAGCTTGTGTTTACACAGCTTCCAACAGTTCAAAAAGCCAGGGGAAGATCAGAAGCTTATCTTCCAGCCAATTGTGGTGGGGGGTAGGTGGAATTTGACAGAAGGTTGTAATCAGCCACTTTGGGGGATAATGGGAAGGCCTGCTCCTCTGTTTTCAAGCGTGTTGCAACAAGATGTTACCTTTCTGGAAACCCGGAAGCAGAACAAAGTGAGCAGATGCCATTCTTCTTGTGGTTTCATTAAGAAGAAACACAGTGAAGCTTTACCCTCAAGTCCAGCTCTCTCTGCTGGGTCTCCCCTCAGAGGGAGCTGGGCCAAGGTGAGGGAGGCTGTGACAGGGACGAGGAGCCCAGTGGGATGTGTTGGTCAGCTCGTGGCAGCTGTTCGGGGTGAATCCTATTCTAGCTCATGGTGATGTGTTCCAACCCTGCTGGAAAATTACCTCCAAATAACAGATCACGAAAGAGTAACTCCGAGGAGCCCTATAATTTAGTCCCGAAAGGAAATTCTTCATTCATCAAGGGCATGGGAGGCTAAATTAGTTCTATACCCTTGTGGGACAAGGTTGGCAATTTTATGCAAGGGTGAGCCCTACCTGGGCTGGGAGGGGCAGTGGGCAAAGCCAGCCTGATGGCAAGCAGGGTCAGACCACAGATTGCACCACTGTTCTAATCTGGGCAGAGCTCCTGGCCAGTATCTCTAGCACTCAGTCCTTGTCTCTGTCCTCCTTCTCTTCCTCCTCCTCTTTCTTTGTCCCCTTCCTCTTCCTCTTCTTCTTCCTCCTCCTCCTCATCCCCTTCCCGTTCCCCTTCGCCTCCTCCTCCTTCTCTTCTTCCTTCTTCTTCTCTTCCTCCTCCTCCTCCTCCTTCCTCTTCTTCCCCACTCTTTCTCCTCCTCTTCTCCTTTTTCTCCTTTCTTCTCCTTCTTCCTTCCTCTCTTCCTTCTCCTTCTCTTGCTCCTCCCCCTCCTCCTTTTTCTTCTTATTGTTGGATATTTATGAAAAATTACTAAATCAACTTTTTCTCAGTCCAAGATTGTTGTTGATGTTCTTTCCAGGTGACTGAGACTAGATTTGCCAGAATTGCAAGATGGGATTGGAGGCAAATATAATCTTTAAAAGGATATGTCAGCTTCATGGTCTGCACTAAGCCTATGTACATAATGATTACAAATACTCCCATGTATCATATGCCAATTTTTTGTTGGTGGGGATTGGTAGGCTTTGGTGTTCATTTGTATACTTAATGCCAACTCTGGTGGCCTAATGTCAAGAAGCAGCGCTGCAATCTCAAGGACACATGGTTCGAGGCCACCAGCTTCTCTGCAGGAGGATGAGCAATCTCCTCCCATGAGATTAACTGTCTCTGAAAACTCATCCGAGGGTCAGCTACGGGTTGATTCTCTATTGTACAAAGCAACAACGATGCCAGCCTGGGGACTACCTCCACGGTTGATGTTCATTGTAACAAACAAAAACCCAGATAAAAAAACCAAACAGGAATACCTTACCACACTACTTTAAACTGGATCACTGAAACTTGTGAAAGGAATGGGAGAAAACGAAAAACAAAACTCAAAATCGTAAATAAAGACTTAATGGTTGACTAGAGATCAGTGAAACTCCCAAGACTACAGGGTTCTTAGACACCTTTAAAACTAGGAGTGGATTTGAATGCTCTCCTGGGATCACCTTTAAACCAAACAGCAGAATTTAAAATAGGACCTTGAGGGTAGTGGTGGGCACGGTTCAATGATGATTAACTTTACAAAATACAACGAATGGTAATGATTCTATGAAACACAATGCGAATGAAGGAGAATGTGAAACACAATGTTTACTAATTGTATATGCACACACACACACACACACACACACAAAAAGTAATAAAAAAAAAACAAACCAAACTACCTTGGCAGCAAATTTTTTCAATGCAACATGTCTTTTGATTTTTTGACTGCTGCTACCCTGTGTATTTACTGTGAATCCAAATAAAATAAAATTGTGATAATTTCAATTTTTCCTCCATCTCTCATGACCTTGCCTGTTGGACCAATTGTGAGGAATTTTTATTTTCTTGATAGAAAGGTGTAATCCATATTAAAAACTATAGTCTTTGATCTTCTGTAAGTACTTCAAGTTTTTGTCACATTCTGCAAGCAAGCCTGTGTGATTTGTAGAAAGCAGATCACTGATAAGTCTTCCATCAAACCTGATGCCACATTCTTCTTCATATAGTTGAACGTCTCAAATTATTTGCTCTGAATACAGATTGGATACATACTGAGAAAGGATTCTTGATGAGTCCTTAATACCAAGAGTTAGGAGATTTCTACCTGTCACAGTCATTCAGATATGAACAAGATTATTCAAAGTATGACCCAGAGATACATTGACTCATGCATTTAGATACTTGAGTGCCAAGCACATCCAGCTAACACCACAGGAGAAACATATATCCTGAGAGAGAATCAAAGAACTCCTACCTTTGTAAAATTTGGATCCTTCTTGTCTCAAACTGGACATCTGGCAGTAAACACAACCTCCAAATATTGCTTTTTTTTTTCCCCAGGGAGAAACCTCACTGACCTGTGAGAAGACATGAGAAATATTGTAACATGACATCTTGAACTACTAAGAGGAACTTGTGGATATAGAAGTAAGTCACAATTTGGCTCAAAATACTTGCTATTTTTTTATATGTATTACTTTCCCAGAGCTGCTTTAATCACTTGAGGTGTACTATATACCAGGTACTGTTCTGTTTCTGATAATATGCTAGAGAATAAGACCAATAAATTCTTTCAAGTTTTCCTTCAAATAGGAAAAAAAAAAAGAAAGATAAGACTATTTGGAAAAACAGACAATAAGAAAGCAAGGGTACCTAATTATATATCCCTTTTAAACAGTTCTCTCTCTCATCTGTTTCAATGCAGTATACATAATCTATCCCATCTTTCCTAGTTTCCCCTCAACCCTGAAGTCAGTCCCATTTTACAACAGTGGCACTATGTAGTATTTGTACTTTTGTGATTGAGATATTTCATTCAGTATCATGTCCTCCAGGGTAACCCATTTTGTATAATATTTAATGAGTTCCTTGTTTTTCAATGCAGCGTAGTATTAGGTATTATTGTCATGACAGGAGTCCAGAACGAAGTCTTGCAGGGTGGAGTGGACCTGGGGGGAGGGATTGTATAAAATGAAAGGAGTTTTCTTCTACTTTTCAAAGAGAAGAGCAAACTGTGGCGGGAGAGGTTGGCAGGGAGAAAAGTGTAACAGTGAGTGAATGAATGGAACTCCGAAGTCTCTGTAAATTTTCATTATAATTAATAATAACAATAATGAATAAATATTTAAAAAAAAAAGAAAGCAAAGGTAGATCATACAGTGATATGTATATAAGACTGAAGGGTCCGTGACCGTAGTCTGTAGTACTAATGTGGTTCACAGGTGGTCACAATGGCCTCTCTTACTTGGATAACAAGAAGGTGCGGACTATGGAAGAACTAAGGGAAGAGATTCAAGCAAAATGTAGAATATTGTACCATAAGTGCAAGAGCCAAGATGGAAATCAGTTTGGGTTTTTCTGGGGGGGAAAGAACATGTGACTTGATTATGGAGACATGATTTCCAGGTGAAGATCAAGCCCAGAAAGAGTAAGCAGGCCTAGAGCAGGCAAACTCCCCGTACCCCATGGGTAATGGCTTCAGTTTTCCACTAAGTGTAGTTACAAAACATTGGGGGAATTTAAATGGGGAAATAGCATGATATCATTTGGGAAATCATTTTGGCAGCTCAGCCAGAGTGTACTGAAGGAGTGGAATAAGAATGGAAGATTCCAGTAGTCATCAGGCAACTAAAGGGAGCTCTGGTGCCCTAATGGTAAGAAGCTGCACTGCAATCCCAAAGGTACACGGTTCAAATCCTCCAGCTCCTTGGCAGGAGAAAGACTGGCAATCTCCTCCCATGCAATTAAACTGCCTCTGGAAACCTCCTGGAAAGTCAGCTATGAGTTAGTTCCAACTCAAAGTACACAACAACAACAACAACAGGCAAGTAAAGATAGTACTTTGTATGGAACTGTGGCAGAGGACACCTAAAAGCCATCGTGATGGGATACGGTGGATTGAATTCTGCCCCTCCTAAATGGCGTGTAGATTGTGGACCTAGTTTCTATAACATGATCCTGCTTGGAAATAGTATTTTCTTTTTTGTAATGCTAATGGTCTTGTTACAGGTGCAGAAAGAAGATGGATATACACACATACAAAGGAAGGTATATGAAAATGAGGACCTTCTACAGTCAAGGACCCAGGGAAACCAAGAAATGTACTGTCTGGGCCACCAACAAGTAAGAACTCAGCCAGGCTAAGATCCTGATTTGGCCTTTTCCCCTCAAAACTGTGAGAAAGAAATTGCTGTTCTTTAAAACTGCCCAGTGCTGTATTTCAATTCTAGAAGCCATAGAGATGTAAGACAAAGGATATGCTTGATTTTAGTAACAAAGATGATTTGCATAAATAACTTGGGTGTCTCACAGGAGGGAAGTAGTCAAAGGTTTCTGGGTGAGAAGAATTGGTTTGACCCTTTGCTCTCTAACTGAGTCTAGCCTTTCTACCAATTTGCAGGCAGAAAGTTAACAAAGTCGCTTTCTTCCAATGTTCAGCAGGCTATATTTCAACAGATTTCATGTCATGCAACATCTCTCAAATAAGAAAGGTATGTTTCTTTTAAGAACAATAAAATATTATGATCTATATGAATGTTTAAAATTTTCTAATAAAAGCTTGGCAGTCAGCACAAGACACAAGCAATTTCCTCTCCCAGTACATTCCTTTAAATGACACTGCGTTGACTAGGAAGATTAACCACAATGAAGCTCACCCCAGCCATAAATTGAAGGAATTCGAGAACATTCTGCATGTAAAGCTGGTCAGCATCATACCACACAGGACATGCCATGAGTATAGCTAGTGGAAAAGAAAGAACGTATGTAATTTGGACCCGTGGATTTCTATTTTAACCCACAAAGAGCTTGTGGATGGGAAGATACTTGACCATACACTAAACTATCCGCTTTCAAGATGTTTCATCCACTGTCTAGCCACATAGCAAACCCTCCAGAATAACATCATCCAATAAAAATACAATGTGAGATCCACATGTAAACTTGCATTTACTAGCAGCCGTACTTATAATACAAAGAAACAGGTGAAATGAATTTTAATAGTCTATTGTAGTTTAGCCAAGGTTCTAAAATACTATCATTCCAAAATATAATCAATATAAAAATTATTAATGACAAATTTCACATTTCTCTTGTGCTAAAAACTTTGAAAGCATACTTCAAAGTTCATTTGAAATTTCGTTTCAAAGTTCATTTGAAATCTCATTTCATAGTTCTTTTGGGGTCACATGTCAAGTACTCAATCACCATGTGTTGTTGACTGCTACTGTTTTGGACACCACAGCGCTAAGAATTTATAGAGGAACCTGGTGGAACTGACGTCTGAGCAGTTGGCTGTTAACTGAGAGGCTGACAGTTTGAACCCACAGCTTCTCCTGGGGAGAAGGGGAGGTAGACTACAGTCTTTGAAATGGACTAGTGAACAGTTAGCTCTACTCTGTCTTATAGCATCATTGTGACTTGGGATTGTCTCAATGGCAGTGGCTGCACTGTTTTGAGTTACTATTGATAGGGGTCATTAAGTTGGCCTCAGACCTCAAGATGACCTCATGCCAAACAGGAGTTCATGGTTATTATCTGCATGGTTTGCACTGACTGTTTTTCAGAAGATAGCCACACCTTTCTTCCTGGTCTGTCTTAGTCTGCAAACATTATTAAAACATGATCAGCGATACAACATCATGAAAGCCACCACTGGTGAATGGGTAATGGATGCATTTGAGGTGTATTGTATGATAATAGAAACTGGATATCCAACATGTAAGATAAAAATCCTCCAGCTGAAAAAAAAATATATATTGTTGTTGTTGTTATGTGACATTGAGTTGCCTGTGACTCATAGTGACCCTATGCACAACAACCTGAAACCCTGCTCTATCCTGTGCCAACCTTATTGTCTTCAACACACCTACTCCTATTATCCCTATCACTGAGTCAATCCATCTCGTAGAGGGTCTTCCTCACTTTAACTGTCCTTCCACCCTCCCAAGCATGATGTTCCTTTCCCAAGACTGGTCTCTCCTTTCAACATATATATATTGTGTTGCTAGGCACTTCCAAGTTGAGTACAACTCATAGTGACCCCATCTATGAACAACAAATCTGAACTCTCTGTTCTATCTTGTGTCATCCTTTCTCTTCCATCATTCTTTATGCACTTGAGAACATTGCTGCAAAAACAATGTCAATCTATCTTGTTAAGGTCCTTCCTGTCTTTCACTTACCCTTCACCTTTCCAAGCATGATGTCCCTCTCCAAGAAATAGCCTCTCCTAACAATATGCCCAAAGGATGTGATAAAAAGCTTTGTTATCTTTGCCTCCAAGAAGCATTCTGGCTGCATTTTCTCCAAGATACAATGTGTTTGTTCTTTTGGCAGTCCATGGGATATTAAGTAATCTTCTCCAGCACCACAACACAAAGGCTCCAATTCTCTTGTTATCCTTATTCATTGTCCATACGTATACACACTCCTTTACATACCTATATAGCTCTGGTGGCCTAGAGCTAAGTAGCTGTGCTTCCAACTCAAACATCTGCGATTTGAATCCACCAGCAGCTCAGAAGCAGAAAGATGCTTAATCTCTTCCTCTGCCATTTACTGCCTGTGAAAACCCACTGAAGGATCATTTATGGCTCAGACCCAACCCAACAACATAAAACAATAGCAATAGATGTGTGTGTGTGTGTGTGTGTGTGTGTGTGTGTGTGTGTGTGTGAAAGACTTTATATATTTGCTGCAAAATAACAAAGATTATCCACTTTCTAAACAACTTGCCTCCGGAAACTCTCTGAACTTTGATAAATGTTAATAGTTGTAGAGCAGCTTTAGGCCTTTTGTTCATAGGGTCACTATGAGTCATGCTCTACTCAAAAGCAATGAACAACAACAACATACCCCTTAATATTAATTACAGCTCATTTAAACAAAACAAAAATCCTCACCACTTGGTCAATAAGCAACATCATGATAAATGGAGAAGATATTCAAGTTGACAAGGATTTAACTTTACTTGGACCCATGAGCAACACCCTTTGTATCATCCATTGGTCACAAAATCAAAAGACCTATTGGATTGGGAAAGCCTGCTGTCAAGGATTTATGCAAAATGCTAAGGAGCAATGCTAGGAAAACAAACAGATTCATCCTGGAGAGGGTTAAACCGGGCAGCTCCCTGGAGGCGAGGATTCTGAGGTCCCGTCTAAAATACGTTGGAAATGTTGTAAGGAGCGACCAGTCTTTGGAGAGGGACATCATGCTTGGGAGGGTGGAGAGACGTGCAGGAGGGGAAGGCTCTCTATGAGGTGGATTGATTCAGTGACTGAGGTAATCGGGATGGGTGTGTCAGAGACAGTGAGATTGGCACAGGACAGAGCAGGGTTTATGGCTGTTGTACATAGGGTCGCTATGAGTTGCAAGCGTCTCAATGGCAGATAACAACAATAGCAACAAGGAGCAATGATGGCAGTTTAAAGACTAAGGTGCCCCTGATTCAAGCCTATTGTTTTTAATAACTTGATGTGGATCTGAAAGTACTGAACATCCCATGGACTACTAAAAGAGTAAACGTGCCTTAGACAAAGTGTTGCCCAGGAGGAGCTCCTTAGGGGCGAGAATAAAACTTTGTCTCATATACTTTGGTGACATTGTTAGGAGGGGCCATTTCTTGGAAAAAACACATCATACTTGGAAAGGTGGAGGGTCTGTAGAAGAGAGGAGGCCTCTCAGTGGGTTGGCCAAGCACAGTGACTGTAACAATTGACTGAGGTATGTCAGAGATAATAAGACTGGCACAGGGTGACAGGGCAAAGCTCAAATCCATTGTTCATAGGATTGCTATGAGTTGTGCTCAATTTAGAACACCTAACAATAACAACTCTCTAGGAAGAAGTTTATTCTCAAATTTGCTGTTGTTGTTGTTGTTATTTTTGTCGTTATATGCCATCAAGTCACCTGCGACTCATAGTGACCCTGTGTACAGAAGCTCTGAATCCTGCCCTGTCCTGAGCCAGTCTAATTCCAACACACCAACCCCCATTTCCCCAGTTACTGTATCAATCTATCCCATCCGGGGTCTTCCTCTCCTGCCCTGTCCCTCCACCCTTCCAAGCATGATGTCCTTCCCCAAGGACTGGTCTCTTCTGGCCACATGCCCAAAGTATCTAAGCTGGAGCTTTAAAATCCTAGCCTCCAAGGAGAAACGTTTGAATTTTGGAGATGATAGTTTTCAACAGCTGGATAACAATCTACACACTGTTCAATGAAAAACCGAAAAAATAAATGGCATCTCAAGTCACAAGGAATCTTTGTAATGTATAACTAATTAATCACACCTAAGGGCACTGTTGATACCATGGCCTTGCATTAGGTCTAAAGAAGCTGCATTATAAGCAAGATGCAAGATTCAGTTGATGTCACCTTTCTTGTTCCTTCTTTACTGTGGAATGTCCATGGTGATGACGTTACTGACTCCTAAGCAGCCAAGTTTATGATTGGGAGAATTTGACGGTAAAGATGACGCTCACTCATACCAAAGAGGAACTTTCAGCTCAACTCAGCTCACTGTCTTTGAGTAGAAACAGACTCAGCTCCTTTGCGATTCTGAGTCTATAAATCACTCAGGAAGAGATTACCTATCTTTCTTCCACTTAACTGTTAGTCAGTTCAAACCTCCAGAGAAACATGGACTGTGGGTTTGCAACTCAACTTCCTATGAACTATACCACTAGAGCTCCTTAGACATAAAATTATTCTATCATTGAAGATTTAGACCTTAGACAAGAACAGATGTAACTCCTAGAAAGCTTACAAGAAGGAAGATAAGTTTAGATAGTTGAATTTGGACAGCTCTCTCCTTGGACATAACAAAGAGCTAAGGAAATTGCAAGAATTTATAACAACTGCAAGTCAAAACAAAGTTTTACCTGTGACAAAAACTGAATTCGTTATCAGTAGTATACTGTGCTTTGCTCATTGAATATATGGTGGGTCTAAAGAGTACCAGAAGAATGTCTGTATGTTTTTTTGTAGAATATGCAAAGGCATTTGACTGTGTGGCTCACAACAAATTGTGGCTAGCCTTGAGGAGAATGGGATCCAGCGCACTTGATTGTGCTCATGTGAAAATTATACTCAGACCAGCAATCAGTTCTCTGAACAGAACAAGGGAACACTGCATGGTTCAAAATCAGGAAAGAAGTACATCAAGGATGTGTCCTGTCTCCATACCTTTTCAATATATGTGCAGAACAAATATTTCATGAGTCTTAGCTTTATGAGGAGGAATGTGACATCAAGATTGAAGAAAGACTCATCAACAACCTACATTATATAGATAACACAATTTTGTTTGCTGAAATGGAGAAGGACCTGAAGCCATTGCTGCAGAAGGTCAAGAATTGTAGTCTTCAATATGGATTGAAGCGCAACATCAAGAAAGCAAAAATTCTCACCATTGGGCCAATTGGCAGCACCCTGACAGATGGAGAAGAGATTGATGTTGTTAGCAGTTATAGTCTGTTCAGTTCCACAACCAACACACTTGGCACCAGCAGTCACGAAACCAAAAGATTAATTGCACTGGGAAAATCTGCTGTCAAGGATTTCTCCAAACTACTGAGAAGCAATGATGTCAGTCTAGAGACTAAGGTGTGCCTGATCCAGGTCTTTGCATTATTTACTTGCTGTGCATGAGAGAGCTGGACAATGACTTAAGGATGCCAGAAGAAGAATCAATGCTTTTGAGTTGTGATGCTGGAAAAGAGTCTTGAACATACCAGGGACTGACAAGAAAACAAATAAGTCTCTCTTAGAGAGGGTAAAACCAAGTTTCTCCTTGGAGACTAGGATTTTGAAACTCTGTCTCACATATTTTGGGTATGTTGCCAGGAGGGACTAATCCTTGGAGAAGGACATCATGCTCAGAAGGGTAAAGGAGCAGCACAGGAGAGGAAAACCCCAGATGAGATAGATTGATACAGTAACGGGGGTAATGGTGGTCAGCTCAGGATAGGGGAAGCTTCAGAGCTGTTGTACATAGAGTTTCTATGAGTGACAGACAACAACAACAAAGTATTTTAGGAACATTTTTTTTACAGAAATGCAATACCAATTTAATACAAGTATGACTAACATTGAGAAGTGTAAGAATCCCGAAACACTTAATTGTGCTCATATAAAACCTATACATACACCAAGAAGCTGTTACATGAACAGAGCAAGGGAACACTACATGGTTTAAAATTAAGAAAGGTGTATGTCAGGATTATATCCTTTCTCCTTACATGTTCAATCTGTATGCTGAGCAAATCACTCGAGAAGCTGGACTTTATGAAGAAGAATGTGGTATAGGATTGAAGGAAGATTCATCAATAACCTTCCTTATGCAAGTGACTCAACCTTGCTTGCTGAACGTGAGAAGGACTTGACACTCTGCAGCAGAAAATCAAATAATGCAGCCTTCAATATGGATTGCATCTCAGCAATCCATGTTTTGTTGTCAAGAAAACAGAAGTTCTCACCACTAGACTGACAGGATGACATCGTGATAGATGGAGAAAAGATTGAAACTGTCAAAGACTTCGTCTTACTTGGATCCACAATCAATATACTTGGTACCAGCAGTCAGGAGATCAGGAGACATAATGCATTAGGAAAGTCTGCAGTTAAGGAGGGATCCCTCCAACCTACTGAGGAGCAGTGCGGTTAGCTTGAGAACTAAGGTGTGCCAGATGCAAACCATGAACTTTTTAATCACTTGCTGTGCTGGTGAGAACTGGACAATGAACAAGGATGAGAGAAGAAAAATTGATGTCTTTGAACTATGGTGTTAGAGGAGAGTCCTGAATATCCCATGGACAGCTAAAGGAATAAACAGATATATCTTACAGAAGGTGCAGCCACAGTGCTCCTTGGAATCAAGGATGGTGAGGCTTCATCTCACATGCTTTGGGCATGTTGCTAGGAGAGGCTATTCCTTGGAGAAAGACATCATAGTTGGAAAGGTGGAGGGACAGTCAAGGTAGAGGAAGAGTCAAGGAGAGGAAGATCTTCAACCACGTGGATTGACACAGTGACGGCAGGAAATGGGCTATAGTGTGTCAGAGATTGTGAGGCAGGCACAGGACAGGAAAGGCTTCATCTCTGTTGTTCATAAGGCTGCGGTGAAACATCTTCGACTTACAGCATTTAACAAGAGCAGCAGCAATAGTATATGTAGCTCAGTCCTATTTTTCTATTGGTTTTACTCTTGCCTATCTCAAAAGCTATATAGCACACTTATCAGCCTATATCTAATTGTAAACTAGGCTCTTATGGACCAGTCCTAGAGGAGTTTTGCTGCTAGCTCAAAAGCTGTACCTCCCTGGTGCTTCGAATCTGCAAGTAGCTCTAGGGGAGAATGATGGATAATTTAAATCTTGGAAACTCAGGAAGATGAGCTATGAATAGTTTCTGATTTGACAGGAGTGAGCAAGTTAGTAAATCTTCAGCTGCTGACCTTTGTCTTATCCAAAAATCTTCTTCAAACATATTTTGTCATCTTCAATACCAGTCAGCAGTTGTTGTTATGTACCATCAAGCTGCCTGCGACTCATAGTGAATCTATGTACAGCGGCCCTAAACCCTGCTCTATCCTGTGCCAATCTTACTGTCTCTGACACACCCACACCCATTACCCCAGTCACTGAATCAATCCGCCTCATAGAGAGTCTTCCTCTCCTGCGCTGTCCCTTCACCCTCCTGAGCATGACGTCCCTCTCCAAGGGCTGGTCCCATCTGGCAAAGTGTCCAAAGTATGTTAGATGAAGCTTCAGAATTCTTGCCTCCAAGGAGCTGCCCAGTTTAACCCTCTCTAGGTTGAATTTGTTTGTTCTTTTAGCAGTTCATGGTATATTCAATACTCTTCTCCAGCACCACAGCTCAAAGGCATCAATTCTACTTCTATCCTCCCTAGTCATTGTCCAGCTCTTTGATGTATAGCAAGTGATTGCAAAGATGGTGGGCTGTATCAGGAGCACCTTAGTCTCCAGACTGACATTGTTGCTCTTCAGTACTTTGGAGAGGTCTCTGACAGCAGTGGATTCCTAAATTTCTCATTTTACTGTAAAATTTGGGGATATTATGTGAACTAAAGAAGTTGTAGTCAACCTGATTTTTATTTGAAAGGTCAGCTCACATTTCCCTCAGGTCCAGCACATCTGGCTAACATGACAGGAGTCACGTCCACCACAAATATACGCCATGAATGCATGCTAACTTGTATGTCCAAAAATATGTCCAACTTTTTTAAGAAATCTGTTTTGTAGCTAATCTCCCAGCTCTCCACTCAAAGTCAAGTGGCCCATGATATTTCAAGGTCAGCAGAAATACAGATAGATACACACATTCTAAAATAGCACAAGTTGAAGTAAAATTTTCAGATCTGATGAAATATTTGGCAACTCTAGTATTGTTGAATAACCTACGGCTTTGAGTCAGAATACCTACATTATTTTCATCTATTCCATTTCTTTTTGCTATGAATCAGGTTATGTGAACTCATGCAAGTCATGCCATGAATCAGTCTCCTGGTCTGTACACTGAAGACAAAGCTCATGGTGGTCCCAGAGTAGAACTGAACCCCTTTTGGTTGTCAATAGCTCATCTATCAATAGATTACCAGATCTGTCTTCTGAGGCAATCCTAGGTAGATTTGGACAGGAAACTTTTGCCTATCCATTTAGTGTGCTTGGACCACCCTGGGACTTGACAGAAAATTGTTGTTGTTAAGTGCCATCGAGTCATAGGCAACTCATATAGTGACCTTATGAACAAAAGACCTGAACTCTTGTATAACTTTCATCCTTTCTCCAGGTTCATGGATTTTCCAGAAGCAAGCTATTTTGGAAGTGGATGCCACTCCTGCTTCCAAACTTGTTTAATCGGGGAGCTGTGCCAAACACTGTCCACCATGGGTTATCACATTTGACACATTAGTGTCACAGTGTTCAAGCATCACAGCAACCATGAGTTACCTCTGTATGGCAAGTGGACAGACCAGGGCTATGAGATCTAGAAGAATGTTTGACCAGAAACAATTAAAAACAGGCCTGAGGGTCACGGATTAAAGTCACCCACGTTTGGCTTGGTAGCATCACTTTCTGTCCACTAGGCCAACTGATTTCTCTCTACGCTGTTGTTGTTAAGCACCAGGTAGACGATTAGAACACTAAAAACCTCACTGTTATTGAATCAATACCAACTCATAGAGACACCCATTGAGTTTTTAAGGTTGCAAATAATAATCAGAGGGCCTATTGACAAGCTGTGAGGAAAGGCTTGCATTAGGTTTTACAACAGGGAAAGCATAATCATATTTCTAAGGAAACAAAATAATTTCCCTTTCTTTTGTACGCAAGTTAGATTTTCTTCACAAAGTGATAATTCTTTTCTCTAAAATATATTTTCCACTTACCTTGCAATTTTTAATGCAATTTTGACTCTTGTTTGTTATTACAAAGATTTCAGAGAATTATTACCTTATGATCGCAAATCTGATTTGTCCTTCAATTTCTGGCTTCTAAATAGTGTTCGCTATTATCTAAAAATAGTTTTCAATTTATTCTTTTCTTTTCATTGACAAGTCCAATTTTAAAGTCATCCCAAACACGTTAAATTAAATAAAATTAAACAACTTTATTTATAATGAACTTTTTGTTTAAGATTTATAACTCAAAATGTTTAATACAGATTTTTTCGAAACTGTGATTCCTCCTAGTCTTTATATAAATGTTGTTGTTATGTGCTGTTGAGTTGCCTGCAAGTCATAGCAACATTATGTACAATAGCTCTGAACCCTGTCCTATCCTGAGCCAATCTCATTGTCTCCTATACACCTAACTCCTTTACAACAGTTTATATTTCAGATCATCTTATCTGGGGATCTTTGTATCTTGTGCTGTTCCTCCATTCTTCCAAGCATGATGTCCTTCTCCAATGACTGGTTTTTCTTGGCAATATGTCCAAAGTATGTCAGACAGAGCTTCAAAATCCTAGCCTCCAAGGAGCAACTTGATTTCAACCTCCGGGACAAACCACTTTGTTTTCTTGGCAGTCCATAGAATGTTCAGAACTCTTCTCCAAAACCACAATTCAAAGTCATTGCTTCTTCTGTCATACTTAGTCATTGCTCATAGTAAAGCATAGCTAGTTTGAAAAGATCATGATTTGGATCAGGTGTACCTTAGTCCCTACAGTGACATCATTGCATTTTTAGCACTCAGAAGAGATCCCAGATAGCAAATATTCCCAATGCAATTGGTCTTTTTATTTCCTGACTGCTGATACTAAGAGTGTTTGTGGAACTCAGCAAGATGAATTTGTTAACAGTCTCAGTCTCCTTTCTATCTATCATGATGTTGCCAGTTGGCCCAGTGGTGAAAATCTTTGTGTTCTTGATGTTGAGACTTTATGTAAATGTATGTATAAAAATAATGATACATTCACATGAAGCATCCATATAACTCTATGGTAGGAGAAATATTGCACATTTATACATTTACTACTATGCAAGTTTAGATGGTAAGTGGAAAAATTACACAGCTGATCCTAATAAAAGCTCTGAAATCTTGAACTAATTTGGGAAGCATTCCACATCATCAACATTTACCGCTTCCTTGTACAAGGATTTAAAAGGGGAGGAAAAAAATGGAAAGTGAAAACGTTAAAGAACTTTCTGCCATTTCTTTTTTTCCCCCCTTGGTTCGACATAGTGACTTGAGTTGTAGAAATATGTCTTAAGGGGGCCAATGCAGGAAAAGACTCAAAAGTTTCCCCCACCAAAGATCCCGTGTCAGCCGAGGTCCATAACCTTAAGAAGTTAGGAATGAACTTTATCTCAGCCAAACCAACAACGATAAGATTTCAAAAAGGAGGGAAGATGGACCACCCACCACCCTGTGGTCTCAGACCCAGATGCAACCAGATGTGTAAATGTTACTATCACAGAAACAAGTCGTATCTCCAAATGAACTATCAGGTTGAGTGGCAGGGCCCTCAGGGCGTGGGGGTTTCGGGGAAGTTTGATCTAAGATTTAAGAACAGGAAGGAGAGGAAGACACACTCTCATTTTCATTTCAATGTAGACACTTTTTCCCTTTGCGCCTGGGGGAGGGGGAGCGGAAGGGACTCACCGATTTACTTGTTTCTTCTTCGATCCATTATGCCCCAAGTGGCAGATCGCCTATGATCCCCGCCCCCCCTTAAAGATTGTCCAAGAGATACCAAGCTGAGGACCTCCCCTGAAAACCACCAGGAAGCTAAGAAGACAAGTCTCCATTTGGATGAATACTGCCAGAGGTGCCCGGGACAGCTGTCAACCCAGGAAGTGAATCATTACCCTTGTCAGTTACAATTTGTGATGGAAAAACATAAAGATTTATCTCCGGTCTCCCCAACCCCAAACAGATAATAAAAGAACTCTCATCCAGGCCTGGGAATGATAGTTTCTTGATGCCTCCCTCTCTCTCATCCCTATTATCAAGGCAGTCAATTCTGGAAAAAACACTATCTCACAGCATATGAAATCGTCTGTCTCATTGCAAAGGTCCAAACTGGGGGTGGGGGGATGGGGAGATATAAAACAAAACAACCAGAAAAAAACAAAACAAAGTCAACAAAGAACATACTGGCATTAAGAGAAGTGAGAAGGCCAAGGACATGTAATATTCTAACATAATAATCCTACAGGCTGGAAGTCTGTTAAGGACCAACAGAGTACAGCAAAGCATACATGTTAATAAGCTATTTAGTTGCTGAATAACACAGGCAATTCCCCTCTCCCCTTGATCAGATTACTGGAATGACACACACTCTGCGGTTAGCAAATTCTGCTTTTTAAATGTGATGAATATTTATACCTGACTGCTGGACCACGATCAAACCTTTGTTAGCTAACTTTCCCCAAAGTATTCAAAGTGTCCAAAAGGCTTAACAAATAAGTCGTTATGGAAATACTTATACATGCAACACAAGTACTTCAGAAAATAACATTGACACCTTTTCAGACTGAAAAACATTTAGGAGATTTCTTCTTATGTGGCTATGTGGTATGCTACATTAAAAATATTTCAGATTTGTGCCTCCCTACCATTTAAGGCTTATAGATACTATTTTTACTTTCCAAGTTTCCTGGATGACTGAAGTCCTTACTGTTTTAAGTTAGTCATATCCCAAAGTCTCAGGCTGTCCTGAAACACACACTGATTTTCAGATGTTGGAATAATGACAATGATTGAGCTGGTGATGAATTTCTATGGCTTACGGCCTGTCTTTATCAATGAGGACACAGTTACTATTTCATGAGTCACCCCAAACTCCTTCTTGCATCTGGTGGCACAAAACCCAGAGGGAAGACTTTAGAGGAACTGTTTTTGAACTACAGATGCAGGAAAGGGGAAGACTGATTTGTTCAGTTTGGGGTACTCATTTTAATCTCATTTCCCACATAGATAGAAATCTATTCTCCTAAACTGATTGGTTAAACTTTAAGGTGATCATTCTCTAATTAGTTCCTTATGGTAAGAAAATCATCATTAAGAAGATCTCGGAAACTCTCATGTTTGATTCCACTGGAAGTCACAGGAACCATCCGAAGCTCAAGGTCACTTTTTGAGGACTAATCTATAGCCCGTTGTGTGGCTAAACCAAAGGTGACATTTCTCTGGTGGTTCAAATCCTCTCTCACGGAAATGGAGAAAGACGAGTTGTCTCTTCCCATGCATTTTACAGCTTCTGAACACCTGCTGGAGCACCAGCTATGAGTTGGTTCCTACTCAAAGGTAATAAGTTTGAGTTGTTTTAGAGAGGAAAATGACTAATAAGAAAACTTAGAGAGGAAGAAAAGATAAATTAGCACAGTGACTGCCAATAGCGGGTTTAGGCATAGCAGGGATTGTGGGGATGGTCTAAGATCTGACAGTTTTCTACTTTTGTAAGTAGGGTTGCAATGAGTAAGAGTCTTTAACAGTTAACCACCATCTGTGAAGATGATGAGTATTAAGTACAGTTATACTCTTCAAACTGTTTCATCTGTTCTTCTGATTGTTACTGTGAAGTGCTGTCAAGTTGACCACGGTTCACAGTGGCCCTATGAAGAACGGCTTTGAACCCTGTCCATCCTGTGCCATCCTCACAATCTCAGACACACGTATACTCACTGTTACCATCACCAGGTCACAGCGCATCTCATTGACAGTCTTCTCATTCACTGACACTCTGTATCTTTCCAATTATTTCCTTTTCCAAGGGCTGGCTTCTAAGAACACTCCCAAAGTGTATGGGATGAAGCTTAATCAACTTTGTCTCAAGGAAGCACTCTGCCTGTACCCTTTCCAAGAAATATGTTTGCTTTTATGATTTTTTTTTAAATTTAAGTTTATTATTAATTTCAGTAAAAATTTACAGAGACTTTGGATTTCCATTCATTCATCCATTGTTGCACTTTTCTCCCCTCCCAACTCTTCCCCTCAGTATACTTCCCTCTTGGAAAAGTAAAAGAAAAATTCTTTCATTGTTTTACAAACTTTCCCCCAGTTCCACTCCATCATGTAGCCTTTGCTCTAGACTCCTGTCATGACAAAAATACCTAATCACATATCCCTTTTAAACAGTTTTCTCCCTCATCTGTTTCAATGCTGTGTAAATTATTGAACTCATCTTTCTCAGTCTCCCCCCAACCCCAATGTCAGTCCTATTTTACAACAGTGGCACCATGCAGTATTTGTCCTTTTGTGACTGAGATACTTCACTCACCATAATGTTCTCCAGAGTCACCCATTTTGAATAATATTGCATGAGTTCCTTGTTTTTCAATGCAGCATAGTATTCCATTGTGTGAATATACTACAGCTTCTCTATCCATTCGTTTGTTGATGTGCACTTAGGTTGTTTCTAACTCCTTGCTATTGTGAACAAAGCCACGATAAACATGGGTGTGCATATAACTGCTTGGACATCAGTTGTGGTCTCTTTGGGGTATATTCCCAGTAGTGGAATTCCTGGGTCAAATGGTATCTCTATTTGTAACTTTTTGAGAAAGCGCCGCACTGCCGTCCACAGCGGTTGCACCATTTTACACTCCCACCAGCAGTGAATAAGGGTTCCAGTTTCTCCACAACCTCACCAGCATTTTTTGTTTGCTGTTCTGTTAAATTTTGCTGTTCTGTCTGGGGTGAGATCATATAGTTTTAAATATGTTTGTTCTTTTGGCAGTCCGTGGGTTATTCAGCACTCTCCTCTAACACCACAACTCAGAAGCATCAATTCTTCTGTTGTCCTTATTCACTGTCCAGCTTTCAGGTGGAATGATTTCACCAGAGGTAACTATAAATGTCAGCATTCACAATGGTGTTACTAAGGTGCTGCGGTTGAACTTTAAGAACAAAATGGATCTGGCGTTCTCATGAGCAACAAGAGGTAGGCTGGCTGTGCCACAGAAGAGGAATCAGCCAGGTAGTCACTAGATTTGGTGTCACTCATCACCCATTGATAAGTCATCATCACCCATTGATAACTCATCACACCCTCCCTCTTTCACTCACAAGTCAAAGCTCAAGCAGTGGGCAGCCATGCTCACCATTGTGCAGAAAGGGGAATCTCTGCCTCGGTAGATGGCAGAAGAGAGAAGCTAGGAAAAGACAGTCATGCTGGAGGGGCCCTGCGGTCTGTGAGCATATAATGGGAAGGGCTGGGCAACTATGACCACAGACCGAGGCCTGCCTATTGTGGGTGGGAACATGTGACATCATGAGCTACCAAACCGGTGACATGAACGGTAGCGAAGCCATTGAACATTTATCTCTTTTCCAGCCTCCTCAGGTTTTCTCACCATTGATTCTGAATTTGTTTTTTATTCTTTAGGACTTGCCTTTTGTTGGCCCCCACTGATTATTATATGTGGCTTTTTCTTGCATTACAAAACCAACTTCTACTCATGGTGACTTTCCATTGGTTTCCAAAGCTGTAAATCTTAACCGGACAGACTATCTCATCCTTCTTCCATGGATCTTTTTCTTAGCAGTCCAACACATAACACACGACGGCACAGGTTTTCTTGCAACACATGCACTCTTATTTACTGAAGGTTGAAAGCATGTTTCCGGAATGAAACCCTCTCATTCACATTGCTGTGCAGAAAGTTACAGAGTATCTTCTCTTTATTTCTTTCTTTCAGCATTTATCCCCTTTTGTTTTGGCTTCTAGACAAAATTAGTGAAATTTTCAGAGTCTTTTTTGACATCTGTTTTTGATCTTTTCTTCCTCCTCTTCTTTGCAATGACCTTTTGCTCTCTTCATGATGGTCCCCTCTATGGCGTCCTACAACTCATCTTGTCTCTGACTATTAGAGATGAGTTTTAAATTCAGGAGGAACAAATTCAAAGTCAAATTTTTGCTCTTGTCGACTAGTTTCAGTTTTCTTTGGCTTCAGTTTTAACTTTCACAAGAGCAATTAATTATCTATCCCACAATCAGTACCCGGCCTGATTTTGACTGCTGATATTGAACTTCTCCAACAACTTTACCCCGCATGTAGCAGTCCGATTCCGGTGTAATCCACAAGATGAGATTTGTGTGTATAAAGCAGCCTTTGTGTTTTTTTAAAAAAAGCATTTGTGTTAAATCATTGAACTTACAAAATGCAATCATTCACTATCCAACATCATTTCTATCACCAAGATTATACTTTCTGACTACACTTCCTTCCTCATTGTTTTCTACTTTTGCATTCCAGTCACCAGTAAATTGTCAGTGCATCTTAATTGCACATTTGGTCATTTTTGTGTGGCAAAAATGAGTAGAAATTTTCTTTTCTTTGGCTTTAATCATTGGTGCATGTATTTGAATAATAGTTGTATTAACAGATCTTCCTTGAATGCATGTTGCTAGGATCTTATCACTCACAACACTGAATGTTGTTGTTAAGTGCTGTCGAGTCATAGGTGACTCATAGAGACTTTATGAACGAAAGTCCTCAACACTTGTGTGACTTTCATCCTTTCTCCAGGTTCAGAGGGTTTCCAGAGACAAGCTATTTACTGAAGTGGATGTCGCTCCTGCTTCCAAGCTTTAGTATAGCTATTGAAATTCTCTTCTTCATTATGAATGCAGCACCGTTTTTCCTCAGTTTCTCATTCCTGGCATAATAGATCATGTGATTGTCTGATTTAAAATGGTCCATGCCCATCCATCTGAGTTTCCTAAGGCCTAGAATGTCAATGTGGTTGAGGGCGGAGATTCTAACCTCTTAAGGGAACATGATGGTCTTAAAATTGGTGAGTGGATAGTCTAACCTCTTAATAGATTACTGGGGTGTGTGTCTCTGAGTCAGAACTGAGCCACAGGTGAGTCTCCAGTGAGTTTTAGGAAGGAAACTGAAAAGGGAGGAGAGTGACTTTGAGATTGCATGGCAGCTTCTTGCCACTAGGCCACCAGTGCTCAGATTTCTATGCACGTTTAATAAACAATTAGAATGCGAAAGCACTTCATTTACCCAATAAATGAGTGCTTTGATTAATCAGAGTTTTCAGTGTTAATACATAATGTTATCAGGAACTTGGAACAAATTTTTTTTTGGTTGGTGGATGATTCGGAAACATTTCTAGACAGAAGATTTTAATGAAGCCGGTGAATATTGATTGGGTACAAGATCCTTGATGTTTTGAAACCTGACATGTTTCTTTGTTAATCTTGAAAGCTGGCTATATTATTTAATCTTTTTAATCTTTAATCTTGATGGTTTTATGAAAGAAGATATTTTATGTGAAAGTTAATAGATAATAAGGTCATCCTTTCTGATTTCAGTGGTCTAGTAACAATTACATGAGATAAGCAAAGCCACTTCCAAAGGTTAGTGTATATTAAACACCATATATTGTTTATTTATTTATTATAGTGTACAGCTTTCTAGCAACACGGGGGCAAAAAGCTACTTTAAGTGTCATGTGTAAAAGAATTCTACATATTTTATCAAGCAAAACTTAAGACTCTATTTTCAAGGTAGAAATGAGGGCATATAGAACTTGGAAAAAAAACCAAAACAACAGTTGGCCAGGAGTTAAAACTTAGCATAGGAATGTACCACGTGTATTGCTTTATCTCAACACTTGATTTATCAGTCTCAAGTATCTTTTAAACAATGTTATACTCTAAAGCAAGAAGAGCCTAAGGGTAAGTAGGGAGAATTTTAAGAACCGTCAATACAGATGAACTGTTTGAGAAAAGCCAGATTCTAGAAGGGGATTTTCGTCTGTGTATTGTAGTCACTTTAATCCTCTAAGTATTTTCAGTTTCCTATGAGAGTATTGAAGTTTCCTGAATAACAATACTGCCAAGAGTTATTATCCCTGTCACTA
This sequence comes from Elephantulus edwardii, assembly GCF_000299155.1. Lineage (NCBI taxonomy): Eukaryota > Metazoa > Chordata > Mammalia > Macroscelidea > Macroscelididae > Elephantulus > Elephantulus edwardii. Next base: position 4,976,578 of record NW_006399888.1, on the reverse strand, counting down.
ACCAACAAAGAGCATTTCTCTATTAAAATGGCTTAAAACAATGCTTAACATTGTCAACGTTACCTACAGCTCTCTACATATCCAGCTAATTTAATGAGACAACCCAGAAAGAATTTATAGACTTCCAAACGCACAGAATCTATGCTACCAATTAACTAGGAAAAGAAAGTTCATGAAAATACATTGACAAATAACCATTTTCAAACTCTCATTTTTATGAGTACATTGTTGTTATGTGCCGTCGAGTCGTTTGCGACTCATAGTGACCCTATGTACAACAGCCCTAAACCCTGCTCTATCCTGTGCCGATCTCATTGCCTCTGACACACCCATCCTGATTACCCCAGTCACTGAATCAATCCACCTCATAGAGGGTCTTCCCCTCCTGCGCTGTCCCTTTACTCTACCCAGCATGATGTCCCTCTCTAAAGACCTGTCTCTCCTTACAACATGTCCAAATTATGTCAGACGAAGCCCCAGAGTCCTTTCCTCCAAGGAGTAGTACATTATTGTCACTATTATGCTGTTATTGTGTATCAAAGAGTTGGTATCAACTCATACCTAATCCTCCAGTGGGTTTTCAGAGGCAATAAATCACACAGGAGGAGATTGCTCATCTTTCTCCCACAGAACAGCTGGTAGATTTGACCTGTCCTTGGTTGATGATGAAATTCTTTACTACTGAACCATCAATCTTTCGAAGTCTGTGTGTTTTCTTTTCTTTTGCATAGAATTTATCATGTTCAAGCAATTCATATTTGAACTAACTCTTCTCAAGTTTTAAGTCTCTCCTGTCAGATTCTGGATGAAACATTTGTGTGCTGCTCAGTTACAGACAACAGAGAACATTTCATTCTTTCCATAAGCATTTAGGCAATCATATTTTTTCCCCAAAAGAGGGGTTTTTTGGTTGTTGTTCTTTTCAGTGTCTCATCACAGAAACAACAATAAAAACTCATCCCCCTCAAGTCAGTCTTGTCTTGGAATGGTCTTCTAAAGAGTTTCTAAAGGTGTAAATTGAAAAAGGAGGAGGTTGCCCGTAGTTCTCCAGAGGAACAGAATTTGAACCACAGAGACATAATGTTGGGTTAGTCGTCAAACTTGATACAGACCATGCCACACCGTCAGAGTCCTTCTAGAAGTCAGGAATGCTAATGGCACGCAGAAACATCTCCTGAAGGAATGTGAACTAAGAAGATCCAACTGGATGCTAGCTCTTCCCTGAAACCCCCTGAGAATTCTGAGGAGAGGGTAGACCCTTAAACGTGGTGGTGGTGGTTAGTGTTAACACTTTGTCTTGAGGAAGCATCTCTGAGGGAGAACTATGAGTCTTCTTCCTCAATTTTCAAAGGAGAAATTTTTTGTCCCCCCTCCAAGACTTGCTAAACACATTTATCAGTGAATCCAGGGGCCTCTCCTTTCATCTCCCTTCACAGTATGTTGAGTGTTAACTATCACATGAGATAATGTGGTGACAAGACATCAGGGCGCTTAGAAGTCGCAATGGTACAACTTCTCCTGTCTGCCAAGAAGAGGAGGTGTCTTTAGGATTCTTTTAAGTAGCGAATAAAGGAGGTTAGAAAGAAAAGAACTCATGCGTGTCCTCTCCTTTTCTCTAGCATGCTATTCATGATTTTGAGTCCGTGCAGAACCAGATAAGAGGCAGAGGTCACATGAAGAATGAAGCTCGTCTAGATCTAGGGCAGGAGGAGGGATGACCAGGAGGATGTGTTTGCCTCTGCTTCCTGTGTTTCCTTGAGGAATGCTCAAGACCGGGGGCTTGAAGCCCTCATGGTCTCCTGTTAATTGGACAGACAGAACATCCTGCTGTTGTCTTTATATGATATGATACTATGCTGTCATGCCAATACAGCAACACTGGCATCAGCCACAGCTACTCATCACTCATCGCTTCCTAGTCACTCCTAGGACAGAGTGAACACTCACTTTGTCTGGATGTTCCCTACTAATTCCATGAATTCTGTGCTCCACCATTAGGATCATTTTACCAGTGGAAATATTTACAGTCTTTTAGAAAGGTAGGTGCTACATGATTCACAGTAAAATTTTTATTCTGAAATATCATCTCTTAATATTCTTGTTCTTTTAAGAGAAATTCCAATCAAATGTAAACACTTAAAATTTAGAATTATCATTTTTCTTAGAACTGGAAGAGGTCTTTGTGACAACGACCAAGGATACAAATGAGACCTAGTAGAGGAAAAGTACTGACAGCTTTCACTTTCCAGTAAGTTATGGGCTAGATATTTTAATTGTTCTATTTGGTGATCTCCACTTGTCAAGTGTAATTTGACCTTACTGAAGTTATTTAATATTTATTATCTTTTTTATGTCTTGACAGGAAAGAAAATAGGAGAGGCTGACAATGTTTCAAGTGAATTCATGACAGACTTGAAGAAGGAAAGCTGTGGCTGACTTACAAGTAAAGAAACAGATTTGTGCATCGATTAAAACAGAAGCAAGAATTGGACTGCCCAGTTAATGCACATCTAAATCCTTAGCACACACACATAAGACAATAGGAAGCAGAAACAAAGGAAATTTTAGCAAGTATATAAAGGCCTAAGAGGTAGTTTCCAACTCAAGATTAAAGAAAGCCAAGTAGATGTGATTAAAAGTTATACATAAACTATGTCAAAGAACAACAAATGTAGGATTTAGTAGATAATCCAACAGATTTAACAAAAAGAATGTTAGTATGGGTATAGGGGAAAAGGGAAGTTGAATGTAGGAGAAGAGGTGGTCTATCTTGTCAGTTACACCAGTAGACAGCTTCCCAGATAGGAGAGAGAAGATAGAATCCGTGGTAATGAGAGAGATAAGAAGTAATTTCAAGTAAATCTATAAACTTTATTAGTGGCTGGCAAAAGGGACACAAGTACAAAACAGTAATAACTAACAGAGGAAAGATAGAGAAAGAAGAGGGTGAGAAAGAATAATGAAAGAGAGTGTGACTAAATTCTTTCATTCAGCCTGATACTTCCAAGGTTCTTCCAGGTTATGGCAAGTATCAGGACTTCATTTCTTTCTATGGTTGATTAATAATCCATTACATGTATGCATCCTATTTCATGATATGTATGTTGTTGTTGTGTACTGCCAAGTCTGAACCAATCTATAGCTGAGCTTCCAGTGGGTTTTCAGAGGCAGTTAAACATATAGGAGGAAATTGCCCATCCTTCTCCCAGAGTTGCAGGTGGATTTGAACCATGATCCTTCAGGATTGTAGCACAGTTTCTTGCCAGTAGGCCACCAAAGCTCCCTATTGTAAGTATGCAAACTTTATATGTGTGTATACATTGACCACTATGACGGTAATATGTTGTTGTTGTTGTTGTTGTTGTTGTTGTTATGTGCTGTTGAGTCGTTTGCGACTCATAGCGACCCTATGTACAACAGCCCTAAACCCTGCTCTATCCTGTGCCAATCTCATTGCCCCTGACACACCCATCCCG
>NW_006399888.1:4969928-4971805 GCF_000299155.1 Elephantulus edwardii | reverse complement strand
AACTTTTTCTTACTTGGTAAGAACAGAGATTGGTGAAACACATAAGAATGGGGGTGAATTAAGTTGTGATAAATTCAAAATAAGAGCAACGATTGGCTTAAGATCATTATTTCTTAATGTGCCCAATTTTGAACTGCATCTGAACCCAACCCCCTCCTCTTAAAAAAAAATCCAGCTCTTTGAATCCTGACAATAGCTCAGGGCAATTAGTTCTTCTGCAGAGAAACCACCACACCTCCTCCAATCTTGAAGAATTCTGAGCGATAAAGTGCTAAACCCTTTATTACTTTTGCAGGATACTCTAGCTTCCTGAGTTTAGTGTTGATGTGAGCAAAATGGGTCGTATTTTCTACCTTCTGAGACTGATCTTTTGCTCCAGAACACTCTCTTTTAGTTATCAGTGGATGCTCTGCCAAGATCAATGAAATGTCGTCTCTAAATACAAAAATACCTGTTTTGTCACTAGCAGTTAAAAAAGATGGGACCAACATTCCCAGTGAACAGCTCATTAGGAATAGAATTAATTATAAAGAACAGCCATTCTTACCCCTTATTGCTGTAAAAATATTACACCTCCACAAAAACGGAAAATCACTTCAAGGTATGTTCAGTAGAGATCTATTGTGGTTGTCTATGTTAGGTGCCTTTGATTTAAGTACAACTCACAGCGATCCTATGAAGAGCAGATCCGAACCCTGTCCTATCCTGTGCCATCTTCACACTTCCTGACACCCTAGAGCCCATTGTGGCAGTCACCACTCCAATCCACCTGGTTGAAGGTCTTCTTTTCCTTCATCAGCTCTTCAGTTTTCCAAGGATTATGTCCCTCTCCAAGAAATAAACCCTCCTAGCATTATACGCACAGTATGTAAGGTGAAACTTCATCATCCTTGCCCTCAAAAAGCACTCCAGCTGCACACTGTCCAAGACGGATTTGACTGTTCTTTTTGGCCCTCCATGGAATGTTCAGTACTCTTCTGAAACACCACAGCTCAGAAGGATAAATTCTTCATTTGTCATCGCTGTTCACTGTCCAGCTCTCAAATGCATAGCAAGTGATGGGAAAGACCATGGCCTGAATTAGATGCACCTTCGTCCTCAAACTGACATCATTACTCCTCAATAATTTGGGGAGGTCCCTAACTGCAGACTTTCCCAGTGCAATGTATCTCCTTATTTCCTGACTCCTGGTACCAAAGGGGCTAATTCTGGATCCAAGTAAGATGAAGTTGTGGCTACTGTGGCTTCTTTTTCCTGTTTCCTCTTCTCCATTGATTATTGATGAATGCACATTGGAAGCAGGAGTGGCATTCACTCCTGAAATGGCTTGCCTCCGGAAACTCTATTGAACAGTGCTCAGGTCTTTCATTAATAGGGTTGCTATGAGCTGTCTATGACTCGATGGCACTTAACAACAACAACAACAACAGAAGCGGCAGCACATGGAATCAGTATGTTCTCATCTTTGAACGCTGTTGTTCATAGATGTCAGGAAGTCAGTTAACTCCTACTCATGGCCAACCTCCCTTGGGTTCTGAGACTTCAAATCTTTATAGACAGAGATGGCTCATCTTTCTCCCAGAAGTCAGGGGCACAGTTGTAGTTCTAGAGAAATGTCACCTAGTTGTTAACAGCACAACAAACTGCAGACTATGAAGCCAGCCTCCTGTGATAAAAACTCTCTCTCTCTTTGCTATTGAGTCCAAATGAACTCAGTTTACACTGTAGCCAATAGAATCCAATGATACATTAAAAAAAATAATTCATCATGACCAAGTGGGATTCATAACAAGTATGTAAGGATGGTTCAACATAAGAAAAACAATCAACGTCATTCATCACATAAACAAAGCAAAGAACAAGAACCACATGATCCT
>NW_006399888.1:4953691-4954707 GCF_000299155.1 Elephantulus edwardii | reverse complement strand
CAGGCGACTGGAGGCACATAACAACAACAACAACCTATTTTATTGCCTCTTATATTGCCTGTGAGGCTGGGTATGTTTACAGCAGAACAAAGCTAATGACACCTTTTATGGCCTACTACAGCAGAATGACAATGTGTCATTCAAGGGTAATACTGAGCTGAGAAACCTTGTGGCAGGTCCAGACACAGGATCTATGGGGACAAATGACTCCAAGGACTGGCTGCCCACAGGGTTAGAAGTCACAACAAAACTATAAGCAGGCCATAGCACATTGCCCTCGAATTCAGGGAGAAAGTTTTCATATCTACTTTCCTTGGCTTTCTGTTGATTCTTAGTTGGAGAGGACAAACAGAAAATGTGTGATAGGCTGGTGTTTGGAACAGAAGGTCAATGTCAAAAAATGGATAGGACTAAGGTGTATAGGAGACAACATTCTTGGAAATTCTGTGTGGCATCATTTCCCAAATAGCATAAGTTGGCATGAGTGACATCAGAGAGCAATTCATTACTGAGGTTAGTTACTAAAATGCTCCTTTCTAAGTCTACCTGCCTGGCATGAGTCTTTTTATTAATTTTCTGGGAGGCGGAGGGTGTTTTTCCTTAGAGTTGTTAACTTTAAGTCTGTGGATATATACACAGACTTAATATATGTTTCTTGTTTCCTACACAAACATATCTCTCAGGTGAGGGTATTTTTGTGGTATAGACAGTGCACTCTGGTTGTTGATCTGCTCCATTTATTGATTTTATATTAAAGTGAGATGTAGTCTGGCTATTCCCAAGACATGCCTACAAATCAACAGGTTCATTTCTCTAATTACGATTGACACAAATGACTCATCATTGCCTCATCTGTTCCTTGTTGTTTATTCTGCTTTTTAATTCCTTCTGGAATGTCCTTCTCACTCACTGAGTGTGTGGAGGTACACTAGCTCATGGACATTGTATGTATCTCAAAATAGTACTATCTCCATAGAGTTTTCAATAGCTGTGGTGGGTTTTGGGGTTTAAAAAAA
>NW_006399888.1:4951651-4953174 GCF_000299155.1 Elephantulus edwardii | reverse complement strand
TATATATATATAGTCCCTTTGATGGGTAATATTGTGTCTCATCAACGCCATGATTCTCAATATAAGTATTATGTGTTGTAAATTCTAATCTCTATGTTCTTAATTGACCTTTGATGTCATGGTCTATAAGAGGTGATGTCAGGGTCTATAAGAAGTCATGCTGCCTACCCTAAAGGCAACACTTCCTAAAGGCCACACTTCTCTGGCAGGTCAAATCTTCCAGCTTCTCTGAAGGAGAAAGATAGACAGTCTCCTCCCAGGCAATTTATAGGTATGGAAACCCAAATGGAGAGTTAGCTACGAGTTTGTGTTGGGTTAGTTTTTTTCCTTTGGTTCGTTTGTTTGAATGATGGTAATTACGCAATGTTAGAGGTGTTTGTGTAAAGGTATGATCAGCCTTATCTGAATAAGGACAAATTTCCTTGGGGGTGGGGGATGCACTGAATTATGCCTGAACCTTTTAGCAAAACATCCAGAGAGCTTTTTGGCCAGTCCTACAACTGGCTAATGGTCTCCAGATTGGAATCAATGCTGGACTTTGGAAGCCTCTACAAGCAAGCACATGGACCATTTCTTGAAATCTCTCTCACTTTCTCTCTTTGTTCACATCTATATCTATAACCATATCTATACTATATCTACTTCACTGAATTTGTTTCTGTAGAAAACACCCTTGTTTAGGTTGAAGCTTTGGGATAAGAGAGATGTGAAAAACATAAATGCTGATGGCAGACTACATTTGGAAACCAATCTATAGCATAACTATAGTTCACTTTCTACATTTAAAAATGAACTAACTGAATAATTATACAAAGAAAACTCAGCCTAAGGTAATCGCCTACTAAATCCTATGCCATCATTTGTGACAAGGAATTGAAGGTGTCTAGTACCTCCTGTGTTGGGCTGTTAATCAAAAGTCTGGCAGCCTGAAACTTCCAGTCATTCACAGCAGCCCTGAAATCCCAATGGAGGCTCACCAGGCACCAGAATCAACTGGAAAGCCATGGAGTTTGAGTTTAGAATCACTTTAGGAAAGTGAAGAAGGTACAGAAGTTAAAAGAGTAGTAAATTTCATTCATCATTACTTGTCCAGACAAAAGATAACACCTGAAGCTAAGTCTCTATGCTCCTTGAGTAGATAAGCTAATATTTTCATAAAGGGAACAGATATTTATGATGAGAACTTGCTTGATCTAAGCATAGATTTGAATATGGCTTGGCTTGGTGTTTACAAGGATTTATGTTCATGGATGAAACTAACTGATGATGAAGACTCAGATACTTGAGTAAATAAATGAGCGAGAGCGAGAGTGAGAGCCACATCCACAAACACAAACACAGACACAGACACTGACAGACACAGTCACAGAGAGGGAGAGAGATTTCAAGGAAACGTTTCAGTATTGCCATCAGTAATCATCTTATGGTTGTTATACTGTTAAGTATGAAAGTCTGTTCTACAAGCAGGAGAAGATAAAATAGATGAATGGGACCTTCTAAGAATCAAATCCCTATGCGCATCC
>NW_006399888.1:4942915-4950076 GCF_000299155.1 Elephantulus edwardii | reverse complement strand
TTGGGAAAGTCTGCTGTCAGGGACTTCTCTAGAGAACAGAATAACAACAATGTCTAGAGACTAACATGTGTCTGAAACAGGTCTTTGCAATTATTTGCTGGGCATCAGAGAGCTGGACAATGACTAAGGATGATAGAAGAAGACTCAATGCCTTTGAGTTGTGGTGCTGGATTAGAGTGTTGAACATACTGTGGACTGCCAAAGATCAAACAGTTCAGTCTTGGAGAGAGGGAAAAATCAAGCTGCTCGCTAAAAGTAAGGAGAAGGACAACATTCTTGGAAGGCGGGAGGGACTATGCAGGAGAGGAAGACTCAGGATGAGACGGATTGATGCAGTGACTGGAGAAATGGGACTGGTCTGTTGGAGATGATGAAATTGGCTCATGGTAGGGCAGGATTTAAAGCTATTGAACTCGCTATGAGGCTCAGGCGACCTGACAGCACATAACAACACCACCACAATTGGTTTCCATATAAATTCATATCTATTATGTTTCACCCCTTCCTTCATTCATATTGTGTTTCATATAATAATTTCCATACATTGTTTTATAAAATTAATCACCATTGATCCATGCCCACCACTATCTCGTCTTTTCACGTCTCCACTGGATTTTCCCCATTTCCTTCACCCTCTCCCTCACCCACGAAATCCTGCAACCCTATGATTTCCCCTGTGTCCATCCTCACCCCTCTGCTTCCTCCCTCCTCCCCTTGGACCTTCATACACCTATTACAAGTTATCCTTCTATGTTTACAATAATGATCTTATGCACTATTTGTCTTTATGAGACTCAGTTCACTCAGCGTAAGACTTTCTCCCATGTAGTATCTTTCACATTGTTCCTAAGTGCTGCATAGTATTCCATCTTGTAAAGGTACCACCATTTCCCAATCCATTCATCTTCTGATGGATATTTGGGCTGTTTCCATGTTCTTTAAATTGTGAATAACATGGCTGTGAACATCAGTGTACAAATATCCACTGGTAGCTCAATTCTTATTTCCTTGTGGCATATTCCCGGCAGTGGAATAGCTGGGTCATATGAAATTTCTGTGTTCAGCTCTTTGAGGAAATGCCAAACAAGAAGTCTATTCTCATTTCAAGTATAATCAGGGTTTTAGCTCTGCACCTTTTTCTACTTACATCCTTTACTTCTATGTCCATCACTTGTGTCTTTGGTCCTCTGCATACTAGTATTTTCATAAGAAGCCAGATAGAATAAATAAAAAGGAATGGAATCTTTACCTGTGCAAATGACTTCTAGATAGTAGTCCTGGGAAAGAGGCGGAAGAAATATGGTAAAAAAAAATTGAAGCCATTGGTCTGACAAAAGTTGAGGATATTATGATTCCACAAAAAGCATCTTTGAAGCTATGCAGTTATAATTTAAATTTCGTTTCTTCTATGATGTTTGTCTCCTTGTCTTTCCTTGGCAGCCTCTATTTATTCTGACAACTTAGCACGAGAATCATTACCACAACAATTTTCCAACTGAGGAAAATGACAACCAAAAACCTAGAAGTCATAGTACTGATGTGGGCTTTGTGAAGTGTGGAAAGTGTGAAAAATGGCTTTTTTGACAGGTACAAAAGAAATTCAGAATGAAAAACGTGGGACCTATAATTTCGTTTCATATTTTTTTCCACAATAACAGTAGTATAAGCAGCTAAAAATATAATTAAAATCATCCAACTAGCACTTCTCAATATTATGTCTGTATTCTAAAAAAGAAAAGAAATTAAAAATCTGGTTTGCATTTAACTAGGCGAATGTAAACAATTGTAGAATAACTTCTTTTCATGCTTCATCTCATCTTTAAAACACGAATGCAAACAGAGCTTTGAAAATAAAGTTTTCCTAGAAAATCATTTGAATAATGCAGGAACTCTAAAGCAAAGGGAATTTCACACAACCGTATTATCTCTAGGACTCTATTCCTCTCAAAATAATGCTGTTTGAATTTTCACTAAAGGGTAACATAGTTAAATAAAATATCTAAAATAGAAGTTCACAGCTTTGCACAAACAGAACATTCCCATGTAATCACTCTTGGAGCAAAACGTGGAATGTGAGCAGTCCCCAGAAGATTCCATGAGCTCCTTTAAATTTACTGCTATCTCTCCAGGACAGAAGAGTACCTGGATGGCTCAATTTATTAAGCACTGAGTTGCTAAAACAAACGTTGGCAGTTCAAACCCACCCAGAGTCATGTGAAGAGAAAAGCTTTTCCGTTTACTGAAAGATCAGGGGCCTTAGAAACTCTAAAAAATCAGCTTGAAGGTCATTGGTTTGTTTTTCAATCTCAGGTAGAGTGAAATGAAGAAAGCCTTGACACTCTAACTCTGAAATCTTAGACACTGACAATCCCATAGGCACATACGGGATTGACATGAGTGATAGTTGACTCCAGCGTGATATTTAATTGGTTCTATTCTCAGAAGTAACCACTACCAAGACTCCCACACATCGATTAGTATTGCCCAATTTTAATTTTTTTATTAATTGAGTGACTAACTCATTGTCATTAAGTAGGGGTCAACTCATAACTTACTCTCCATTTGTTCTTCAAGGATCTAAATTGCACTGGAGGTAATTGTCCATTTTTGCCCTAGAGCAAAGGGTAGGGCAATTTTTAACAATCATTTCATATGTTGCAATGGTATCCTTAACTCTTGAATAGAAAATTTTATACTTAAAATTGAGCGTGCTACATAATTTAAATAAGTAAAATACAGGCCTGTGCAGAACAGATCATCCGAGACGCTGGGCTGTATGAGAAGGAATGTGGCATCAGGATTGGTGAAAGTCATCAACAACCTGCGTTATGCAGATGACACAACCATGCTTACTGAAACTGAGGAGGACCTGAAGCACTTGCTGCAGAAGGTCAAGGACTGCAGCCTCCTATATAGATTGAAACTCAACATCAAGAAAACAAAGATTCTCACCACTGGACCAATAGGCAACATCAGCATGGATAGTGAAGAGATTGAGAAAGTTAACAGTTTTAGTTTGCTTGGCTCCACAATCAACACTCTTGGTAACAGCAGCCAGGAAATCAAGAGACAAATTGCATTGGGTAAGTCGGCTGTGAGGGACCTCTCAAGAGTACTGAAGAGCAACAATGTCAGGCTGGAGACTAAGGTGCGCCTGATCCAGTCTTCACAATTACATGCTATGCATCAGAGAGTTGGACAGTGAATAGGGTTGATAGAGAATTGATGCCTTTGAGCTATGGTGCTGGAGAAGAGTGTTGAATATACCATGGACTGCTAGGAGAACAAACAGGTTTGTCCTGGAGAAGGTGAAGCCGGAATGCTCCTTGGAGTCAAGAATTCTGAAGCTTCGTCTGATATACTTTGGGCATGTTGCAAGGAGGGACTGGTCTTTGGAGAGGGGCATCATGTTTGGCAGAGTGGAGGGGCGGTGCAGGAGAGGAAGACCCTCAATGAGATGGATTGATTCTGTGACTTGAGCGGTGGGAATAAGTACTTTGGAGATGGTGAGGTCGGCACAGGATAGGATAGCGTTTAGGGCTCTTGTACATAGGGTTGTTATGAGTCACAAACGATTCGATGGCACATAAGAACAACAACAACAACAACAAAATACAGGCTAAAGTTTGGTCTGAATGATGTTTTAAGAACACAGATTTTTTTTTTTTACAACATCTCAAGGTGTCAATAATATTTAAAGAGATAATTAATGAGCAATGGTTGACATTGTCTGTGTTCAACATCATTCTATGCATCAACATAAGGTTGTTACCTTGCTAGTGCCTTTAAGTTGAGTATGACTTATTGGTTCACTGAACAACTGATCTGAACCCTGGCCTATCCTGTGCCATCCTCATCATCTCTGACACACGTGAACCCATGGCTTCAGTCACCATGTCAATCCATCTGGCTGCAGCTCTTCACTATGTCAGTCCATCTGATTGAGGGTCTTCCTCTTTTTTGCCGATCCTTCACCTTTCCAAGAATGATGTCCATTGTCAAGGAATAGTCTTTCCTAAAAATATGTCCAAAATATGTGAAGCAATCCTTCCTCATCCTTGCCTCCAAGGATAACTTTAGTTCCACATTCTCTAGAAGATATTTGTTTGTTCTCTTAGCCATCCATGAGATATTCAGCACTTTTCTCCAACACCACAACTCAAAGGTGTCAATTCTTCTCCTGTTATTCTTATTCCTTGTCCACCTTTCAGTTGTGTGATAGGTGATTGGAAAGACTGTGGTATGCATCAAGTCTCTGACAAAATACTTTCCTAAAGCTATACATCCCCGACTCTTCTGTCTGCTGGTACCATGGGTGCTGGTTGTGGATCCAAGCAAGACTAAATGTCATTCTTCTATCCACCTATCATGACATTGCACATTGATCCAGTGGTGAGGATATTTGTTTTCTTGATGTTGAGATGTCATTCATATTGGAGGCTGTAGTCCTTGACCCTCTGCAGCAAGTGTCATAAGTCCTTATTTTCAGCAAGAAAGATTGTTTCATATATATAAAATAGTTTGTTCGTGAGTCTTTCTCTAATATTGACATCACTCTCTTTCAAAAAAGCCCAGCTTTTCAAATTTGCTAACATACAAATTGAATAGGGAGGGAGAAAGGATGCATATCCAATGCACAGCCTGGTGCACACCTTTCCTAATTCCAAATCATGCAATATCCTTTGCTCTGCTCAGACAAAAGGTTCTTTGTCTCGGTATAGGTGTAAGCATAATTAATTGTTACAGAATTCCTATTCCACTCAATATTAGCCATAGTTTGTTATGAACCATCCAGCCAAATGCTACCAAGATGATTGCAAGAGTGTTGATTGTGAAGCCAAGCAAACTACGGTAAGTTTATTACATATGACACATAAAGATACCATTATGATCTCTACCGCTATGACCCCCCACAGATAGGTTGACACAGCATCTGTGCCAATGGGCATAAGCACACAAGCACTTGAGAGACTGGTGCAAACAAAGGAAACAATATTTTGCTCCACTGTATGTGGGATCCCTACAAACCGACTAGAAAAGAAATAGCAGTAACAACTTGATCATTTAATTTATATAGCTATTGACTGTCCAAATAGCTTGAGCAGTTTTAAAAAATCAGATACAAATGAACTAGAAATAGCAACTGAAATTGCTAAAAATTCAGACCAAAAAATTCCTTAAAGTACAAGGATTTCAAAAACATTTTTAAAAGTCAACATCACAGTCAGCTTTGAGTAGCTGACTCCTGTTTTTCAATCGTCAGTTGCTTAACTGAATTTACTTTTAAGTAATTCCTTCTTTCCTTGATCCTGTTTAATTGTATCAGGCCCTTTTTCTAAGACTGTTTTAAGGCTAAACCACTGTGTATACATCTCCCTGTAAGTCTCCTCCCACTCCTTCCAAGCACGCTGTCTTTTTCTAAGAACAGACCTCTTCTCACAACATGTACATAGTCTGTTAAATAGAGAGTCACCATCCTCATCTCTAAGAAGCATCCCAGTAAGAATAGAAAAATTTAACATCAAATGCTGGCGAGGTTGTGGAGAAACTGGAACCCATATTCAGGGCTGGTGGGAGTGTAAAATGGTGCAACCACGATGGAAGGCTGTATGGTCCTTTCTCAAAAGGTTGCAAATAGAAATATCATTTGACCCAGCAATTCTACTACTTGGAATATACCCTAAAAAAACAATAACCAACACCCAAGCAGATACATGCACACCCATGTTTATCATGGTTTTGTTCACAATACTATGCTGCATTGAAAAACAAGAAACTCATGAAATATTATACAAAATGGGTGACCCTGGAGGACATTATTCCGAGTGAAATACCTCAGTCACAAAGGACAAATATGGCATAGTTAGTCCTAAAGTGGGACTAACATTGGGGTTGGGGGGAACCTAAGAAAAGAGGAGATTAAGAATGTATACTGCATTGAAACAGATGAGGGAGAGAACTGTTTAAAAGGGATATATGATTAGGTATTATTGTCATGACTAGAGTCCAGAATGAAGGCTGCATAGTGGAGTGGACTTGGTGGGGAGGGATTGTATAACAATGAAAGAATTTTTCTTTCACTTTTCAAAGAGAATAGAGAACTGGGCAGGGGGAGGGCGACAGGGAGAAAAGTGCAACAATGAATGAATGGAAATCCAAAGTCTGTAAATTTTCATTAAAATTAATAATAATTTAAAAATGCTTATTTTTTTTTTTAAAAAAAGAAGTATCCAGGTTGCTCTTAGGCATGTTTGTTTGTTTCCCCTGCAATCCATAGGCTATTCAGCATTCTTCTCCAATATCACAATTCAAAGGCATCAATTCTTCAGTCATCCTTATTAATTGTCCACCATTCAGTTGCATAGCAAGTAACTGAGAAAACAATGACTTGAATCAGATGCACAATATTCTTTAACATCACTAAACCTTAGCACTTTGAAGGGGTCTTTGGCAAAAGATTTTCCCAATAAAATGTCTTCTGATCTCTTTACTGCTGGTACCAAGGGTAGTAAATGTGGATCCAAACAAATGAAATCTTGGACAACCTCAATCCTTTTCCATCTATCATAATTTTATCCTTTGGATTGGTAATGAGAATTAATGAATTTATATTTTGTATGTTGACATATAATCAATATTAAAGGTTGCAGCCTTTGATCTTCAGCAGCAAATAGTTCAGGTTCTCTTCACTTTCAGCAATCAAAGTTGTATCTCCTGCATAGAGCAAGCTGTTGATGAGTTTTCCACCTATCCTGACCACATTCTTTTTCATGAAGTCCAGCTTCACTAGCAATTTGCTGACTATTGAGAGTGAACAGAAATGGAGCCCTTACACACACCTTTCTTGATTTTAAACCATGCAGTGTTCACTTCCTCTGATTGGACACACCTTTTGGGTTAGGTATATGTTTTGTATGAGCAAAATTAAGTGTTTTGAGGTTTCCATTCTTTACAATGTTAGTCATAGTTTGTTATGACCCACAGTCAAATGCCTTGGCACAGTCAATATGCAATAACACAAACAGACATACTTATGATATTCTCTGCTTTCACCCAACAGCGATCTGTTATTGTTGTTGTTGTTGTTGTTGTTATGTGCCGTCGAGTCGCTTGCGACTCATAGCGACCCTATGTACAACAGCCCTAAACTCCACTCTGTCC
>NW_006399888.1:4934252-4941074 GCF_000299155.1 Elephantulus edwardii | reverse complement strand
AAGAGCCTATGGTGATGAAAGAAGAAGTTCAGGCTGCTTTGAAGGACATGACAAAAAAATAAGGCTCCAGGAATAGATGGTATACCAATTGACATATTTCAGTTAACAGATGCTGCCCTGGATGATCTGTTATTAGTTATGATATATCCCAGATGCCATAGTCTCTTCTAAATCTAATTTCAACTTCCGACAATTCTCTGTCTATGTACTGCTCTGGCCAGTGTTAAATGATCTTTAGCAGTATTTGGTAGCATATGATATTGTTCAATAATTTGCACATTCTGTTGGATCATCTTCCTTGGGAATGGGAACAGATAGGAATCTCTTCTAGTTTGTTGGTAGGTAGTTGTCTTCCAAACTGCCTGGACTTGTAAGCAAGTCCATATTGAATCTATTTGGGAAAACTTATTAATTGGTAGCTCATCAATTCCTGAGGCGTGTGTGTGTGTGTGTGTGTGTGTGTGTGTGTGTGAGATTGCCTTCACTGCACCTTGAACTTCCTTCTTCATTACTGAATCATATGCTGCTCTCTGAAATGGTTTGATAACAGTCAATGCTTTTTGGTACACTGACTCTGTGCATTCTTTCCATCTTTTTTTTTAAACTTCCTGAATCGTTCAAGATTTTGTCCATAGCATATCTCAGTATTGCAACTCAAGACTTGAATTTGTTTTTCAGTTCTTTCCGCTCAAGAAATGCCAACTCCGTTCTTTGCTGTTTTCTTTCTAACTCCCAGCTCTTTGTACATTTCATGATAATATTTTGCTTTGTTTTTATGAACTTCCCATTGAAATCTTCTGTTGAACTTTTCTTATTTCAGAATCTCTTTGTTTTGGCTTTCGCCCAATGCTCAAGTACACTTTTCAGATTCTTTTCTGACTCCCATTTTGGGTCTTTCTTTCCTCTTTACCTTTGTAATGAAAGCACTGTGATCATCTATTGAAAGTAATTTGCCAACGCTCATTTATCAACTATTATCCAACATTTTGACGTTATGAAAATAATTTAAAAAAATTGGATCTGAATGCTTTGTGTATTAGCAGCGTGTGCCCGACAGCAGTGAACTGAGGTGAGAGGTGAAAATAACACTGACTTTGATGGTTGATGTTGTGCATGAATTTGACTGCACTGCACCATAATTCTCCATAGTTTGGCAGTTACACAGCAATGCAATTTGATAGGTTTGTCATCATGTAAGCTTTCTCCACTTCGCCCTCTGCTTTGGCCATCCTCCCTTTATTACAAACACTAGTTATTGCACAGCAACCAGTCTTTGGAATCTATGTCATTAAGAAGTAGCTGTGGTGAAACATGCTAGCTCTTGAAATATCAATAGGTCCATGAAAGCAATAAACAGTGAATAAATGAAGATTAAATAAGACGAAATGTCAATGGAAAAGAATGTCATGTTAGACCAAAAGAATTCCTTAACATCAGACATAAATACCTTGTACTGCAATTGCAACATTTCCAAAGGCACAGGGTTCAAGGCCACCAGCTGGTCTGTGGGAGAAGGATGAGCAATCTCCTCCCATGAGATTAAATGTCTCTGAAAAGCTGCGGGAGAGTCAGCTATGGGTCAGTTCTAACTCAACACAGCAACAACAACAATCACAACGATCTTTTTAAGATTAAGGATAGTTAAGATATTTTTTTAAGGAGGGATTAGAGAAGAACAGACATACACAGCACAAGAAAACAAAACTTCTTTATTGTTTTCTTTATGGATATACTTCTTTCTTTCTTTTTTCCTTGTTGTGTACTATCAAAACAGATCTGACTGGCACAGAAGGAGATTGTTCCTCTTTCTCCAGCGCAGCATCTGGTGGATTCAAACTGTGCACCTTTGGGATTACAGTTCAGCTTCTTGCTACTAGGCCACCAGAGGTTCCTATAGATATACTTCTTAAAATACCATTTGAAAGTTGAATTTCATTTAGGATTTTGCACTTAATACCATAAAGAACACTACTGTAAGTGTCAGAAAAATACATTTCCTTAAGGCCCTTGGATTAAAAACTATTCCTAAATCAGCCATCAGGTGAAACGCAATGTCATGGCTTCACAGCATCCTTATGCAAGGAAGCCTGGATAGATCTGCCTTAGCTGGGTAAGCAAAAGCAGATATAATAACAGGAACAATTGACAATCAGCCAAAAAATGGTTTTAATCTTCATTTTAAGATTAATTACCGAATCCCCAGATTTTTCAGTCAAATCTGTCCTTGTCAAAAAAATAAAAGAATAACAGATGTACCTGATTCATTGGTGATTTTATCATGAGGCAAAGGTACTTGAAGTTTTCTAACTGAAAATATTATTATCTTTCAATGGGCACTCACTTGACCTCTTTTTGACATCAAGACAAGCCAAACTCCCAATGCTTTTCATTACAGAGACAATCCTTTTTTATTAAAACAAGATTTCATAAATATAGCTTTTATGTAAAAATGTACTGGAGATGGTTGGAGTTGTCTCACTGAACCGCTGCTTAAATTCTACCTTCTAAAATCTCGTTGAAATCGGAAAAGTCATCCTTTTTCAATTAAATTTGACCTAGCAGGATATCTGAAAGCCTTATGTTAGAGCAAACAGTTTAGGCAATTAAAGATCTAGGCCTAGATGGCTTAGTCTGGGAATTCAACTGGCTGTTAAGGAATCATCTAATTGAGACTCTGGAGGGGACATTGAAAAGGCAAGCAGGAAGAGCTCGCCTGCATCTGAAACTGAGGTGAATTACGTGCCAGTAAAATCTGAGGCAGATATCCAGTTACTCGTTCATTATGCTACACAAAGAATCAAGGAGACAGAGTGAACAATGATGCTAGTGAAGAGAATCTATAAAATTAACGTTCATCTGTTTGAAAATCAACTCCGACTACACAGAGAACACCTATCATTATATGCACGGTAGGTAAATTGTGATTTGAATCGAGTGGAGTTTGATACACTGCCATAGCTTATTTAATGTCTTTTTGTAAATTTTCATAAATTAGACTTTCTAAACAAGGCTGATTAGGTTTATTCTCTACCATTATCGAAGTAACCCAACAAGAAGAGGTAGACATTTAAACAAATGTGACAGAGCAGAGTGGGGTGCCAGACGGCCATTCCTGAAGAGCCTTACTGACTGGGTAGAGGAAGCAGCTGAAAAACTTCTCAAATACTTCCCTGGCTTAAGATCCTCTCTATTTGTTGCTGTGTTGTTGTTGTGTGCCGTCGAGTCGCTTGCGACTCATAGCGACCCTATGTACAACAGCCCTAAACTCGGCTCTGTCCTGTGCCAATCGCACTGTCTCCGACACTCCCATCCCAATTATCCCAGTCACTGAATCAATCCACCTCATAGAGGGCCTTCCCCTCCTGCACCGTCCCTCCACCCTCCCAAGCATGATGTCCCTCTCCAAGGACCCGCCCCTCCTCACAACATGTCCAAAGTATGTTAGAAGGAGCCTCAGAATCCTTGCCTCCAAGGAGCCACCAGGTTTAACCCTTTCCAGGACAAATCTGTTTGTTTTCCTAGCAGTCCATGGTACCCTCAATACTCTTCTCCAGCACCACAGCTCAAAGGCATCAATTCTCCTTCTATCCTCCTTGGTCATTGTCCAACTCTCTGATGCATAACAAGTGATTGCGAAGACCATGGCCTGCATCAGACGCACCTTAGTCTCCAGAGAGACACCATTGCTCTTCAGTACTTTGGAGAGGTCCCTAACAGCAGACTTTCCCATGGCAATGTGCCTTTTAATTTCCTGGCTGCTGGTGCCAAGACTGTTGACTGTGGAGCCAAGCAAACTAAAGCTGTGTACAATCTCAATCTCTTCACCATCCATCCTGATGCTGCCTATTGGTCCAGTGGTGAGAATCTTTGTCTTCTTGACATTGAGCCTCAATCCATACTGTAGGCTGCAGTCCTTGACACTCTGCAGCAGGTGCTTCACGTTTCTATTTAGAAATTTAAATTGTATCAACTGAAAGTTGAAAAGAGTGAGGAAAGTAAAATATAATCTTACATTTTTATTCTAAGTTGTACTTGGATGTCCTTGTGACCTTGGTCAGAAACTCCCAGTATTAAAAAAAAATTAAATATATTGTTATTATCTTTTTAGTTGGAGCATTTGCTTCAGTTATGAAGAGATACTTCTTGAAAGCTGACTGAATGTGATTCATATATTTATTCAGTAGTTTACAATTTACTGGTTTGCTGTCCATTCATAGTTTTCAGTATTTTACAAATATCTATATCAACATTTCTCACAATATTGACATTTCCTACCAACTTCTGATGGCACAGGGAGTTAAAAATCTACAAGGAAGTAAATAAATAAATAGTCTATTTAGAGGCATATAAGAACATTCAAGTTACATCCACAAATACAAATAGACAATAGGAATCTTTAAGTTGTTATTTTGTTACAATGAACTTGCTTTGTTCTAAAACGATAATGAAAACAATTATGATAGCATATAATTTCATTATACCTGCAATCAGGAAATCAGGAGATGTATTGCATGGGACAGTCTCCTGTTGGTGACCTCTCCAGAACGCTGAAGAGTAATGATTTCAATTTAAAGACTAATGTGCATCTGATACACACAATGGTCTTCTCAAATGCCTGTATGCATCAGAGAGTTGGAAATGAATAAGGATAACAGGAAAGTTGATGCCTTTGAGTTGTGCTGCTGAAGGGACTACTGAATATCCAATAGACTTCCAAGGGAAGAAACAGATATGTCTTAGAGAGGAGGAAGCTAGGGTGCTCCTTAAAGGCAAAGATGGGGGAGCTTCTTCATACTTTGGATAAAGCGAGGAGAAGCTATTCACTGCAGAGAGACATCATGGTTAGAAAGACAGGGGGTCAGCAAAAAAGGGGGAAAACCCTCAAGTAAGATGGATTGACATAGTGACTCCAGCATTGGATTTGAATGTTTCAGAGATGATGAGAGCAGCACAGGACAGGGCAGGGTTCAGGATGACTGTTCATAGGATCATATGAATCACACTTGGTGAAATCTAGCAACGTTGCTATCAAATCAACTCACCAACATCTAATAATATTAATGACATTAAATTACCTATCTTTCTCCTGTGAAGTCACAAATAATACATCCAAAATCACCAGATAGGAACAGTCGGTGACACACTAGTGCAACTGTCTGTGGACTACCTCATGCAAACAAATTTCATCATTCTTCACAAAGTATAAAATCTTCGTTTCTAAGACCCAGGTGTACAGTATAGAGCAAACACTATGTGAGTTTTCTCCTTCCAATACTGTGCAGTTAAAAACCAGGAAGATTTACTATGATCCCTGAAAGAAAAGAAAACAAAACAAAAAAAAATAGAAAAATAAATAAAACAAACAACACCAATTTATAAATTAGTATGAATTTTGTGGAATTTGTGAAAAATGAGCCTCAGAGCCTTTCATTATTTTGAGTCACATTAAGTGTAACTGACACTGCTGGTGGTCCTCTCAGTGTCTCTTTTTCCCTTCTTATTAATGCTATCATCATTAAGTTTGAGATGGTGTTTTTTGGTTGTTTTTTTTTAAGAAAGGATCTCTATCCTTAAGAACTGTGTTGTGATTGTTTATGTGCTAGGAAGTTGGCTTCAACCCAGAACGATGCCTCTCATCCCTGCCCCATCTTCACAGGGTCTCAGTTCACTGTCGTAGGTGCTACATCAACCTCGCTGAAGTTCTTCCTCTCTATGAATGACTCTCTACTTCACCAAGCGAGGTCTCTGTCTCCAGGTGCCCTTTCATATTGAGTGAGTTGTAATAGCTTGTACTTTTGAAGGAATCAGTCAATTTCATCTACATTTTTCAAATGCATGTGTAGACATTTTCTCTTAGGATTTGATCCGTATCTGTAGCCAGTTTAGCGGTCTATGTCTACTCTTTTTTCATCATCTTGTTGTTGTTGTTAGGTTCTATCAAGTACAAGTTATAGTGATCCCTTTTACAACAGATCTGAACCCTGTTCTATTCTGTGCCATCTTCAGACTCCCTGGCACATCCAAACCCATTGCTGTAATCACTGTTTACACACATCCTGTTGTAGATTTTTCTCTCTTTTACCGCCCCCCCTTTCCATGTATGACATCCTTCTCCAGGGAATAGCCTTTTCTAGCAACATGCCCAAAGCATGTGAGACAAAGCTTCGTCATCCTTGCCTCCAAGGAACACTCTATCTGCACCTTATCCAAAAGACATCTGTCTGTTCTTTTTGGAGTCAATGGGATATTCTGTACGCTTCTCCAATACCACAGCTCGAAGACATCATTTTTTTTTTCTTCTGTCATCTTTATTGTTGGTCTTATTCCTTTGTGGCCCAAATCCCAGCTGTTCCATGGAAGAAAGATGAGCCATCTCCCCCAGTGCAATTAACTGTGTGAAATCACTCTTGGAGGGTGAGCTAGGAGTTGGTTCCAACTTGAAGGAACACGACAATAACCATATTTTTTTTTAATCTTACTACAAGTATTTGTTTTATTGATCTTTTCAAAGAATCACTTTTTTACTCCATTGATTTTTCTCTTGTTTTTCTTGTATCCATTTGATTGATGCCTGCTCTGGTGTATAGTATTTCCTTCTCTCTGTTTCCATCGTATAGCTCTGGTGTACAAGTTGCCATACAGCGGTCTCTTGTGGTTGCCGTGAGGCTGAACACTGTGACACTGATGTGTCAAATGCATTAATGGCTGGTTACCCAATGCAGACCGAGAGTGGGGTGGAGCTCCCCGATTAAAACAAGCTTGGAAGGAGGAGTGGCATCCACTTCCATAATAGCTTGCCTCCGGAAACCCTATGAACCTGGA
>NW_006399888.1:4927102-4928772 GCF_000299155.1 Elephantulus edwardii | reverse complement strand
TATAGCAAAGAATTAGTTAGTCTGGTTTTTATATGAAATACAAATTTAGCTGAGCAGCCTGCTTTTTACCTGGGTGTCCTAACAAGGGTATGACTACTAATTTTTTGAGTGGTTAATTAGGGACAAAAAGTAGAAATCCAGAAGTACTTTGGACTAGTACATAGTATCTATACTAGATAGCTAGTAAGAAAAACCTATTCGATGTATTTACAACGATGAAAACTATTCTTCTTTTCATTGCCACTCATTCTCTGCCTAACTTCACTCATGACTGCATTTAGCTACGTGATGAGGTTGTTATGGTTGTTATGTACTGTTGAGTTGGTTCTGACTCACAGTTGGCGCACCAGTGGATTTTCAGAGGCAGTAAATCCCAGGAGAAGGGATTGCCCATATTTCTTCCGTGGAGCAGCTAGTGGATTTGAACGAAGATCCTTTGGAATGACAGCACAACTCCTTATTACTAAGCCAGTACATTGTCCAACCTTCAGATGGAATGGCTTTGCCAGTTTGGGTTGTTTTTATGTGTTGTAAAGTTAACTATTGCTCATAGCTACTGTATGTACAACAGATCTGAACTTTGCCCTATCCTGAGCCAACCTCACCATCTCTAACACACCTGACCACATCCAAGGTCTTCCTCTTTTGTATCAGCCCTCCACCCTTCCAAGAATGATGCCCTTCTCCAAGGACTGGTCTCTTCTGACCATGTGCCCAAAGTATGTGAGATGGAGCTTCAAAATACTTGCCTACAAAGAGAAATCTAGTTTCACCCTCTCTAGGATAGGACTGTTTGTTCTCTTGGAAGTCCACAGCTTGTCCATTAATTATTCTTCTGTAATCCTTATTCTATGTCCAACTCTCAGATACATAGCAAGTAATTGAGATCCATGGCTTGGACTCCTTAGTCTCTTGACTGACATCACTGCTCTTTAGCTCTCTGAAGAGGTCCTCAATAGCAAATCTCCCCAGTGCAGCTTATCTTTTTTATTTTCTGTCTTCCATTGTCATGGGTGTTGATTGTGGTTCCAAGAGAGATAAAATCATTAGCAATCTCAGGCTTGTCTCCATCTATCATCATGGTGCCTATTGTCCTGGTGGTGAAGATTTTTGTTTTCTTGATGCTGAGATACAATTGAAAGCTATAGTGTTTGCTCATGCAGCAAACGCTTTCAAGTTCTCCTCAGTTTTGAGGAGCAAGGCTGTGCCATGTGCATAATGCAGATTGTCAATGAGCCTTCCTTTCACCAGAGGCGGCAGGAAATGTAAACACTCACAATGGGGTGACTAAGTTCCAGGGGTAATGTTTTCAGAATGAAGACAGCAAAATGGCAGTTAAAAGTTTGACAATAAATCAGAATGACAGAAGAAGAACTGACATCTTTGAACTGTGATGCTGGAGAAGAGTATACTAAATACTGCATGGACTGCCAAAGGATAAACAAATATGAGCCTTTGCATTAGGATGAGCCAGTCTTTGGGAAAGGATGTAGTGCTTGGAAAGATGGAAGGTCAGTAAAGGATTGGAAGACCCTCAGTGAGATGGATTGGCACAATGACAGTAACAGTGCTCTGAAGTGTGTCACAGAGGGTCAGGAAGGCACAGGATAAGGCAGGCTATAGACCCATTGTTCATAGAGTCACTATGAGCTTTCGATGATTCCATGACA
>NW_006399888.1:4925245-4927002 GCF_000299155.1 Elephantulus edwardii | reverse complement strand
TGGAAGGAGGAGTGGCATCCACTTCCATAATAGCTTGCCTCCGGAAACCCTATGAACCTGGAGAGATGATGAAAGGCACCCAAGCGTCGAGGACTCTCCTTCATAGGGTCGCTATGAGTCGCCTGCAGCTTGACGGCACTTAACAACTGCTTCCATTGGGAACTCGGTGGTGTAGTCTGTACTGAGAAGTGCTGCTACCCCAAGGGCTATAAGTGTCTAGTGGTGTGAATCCAAGAGCAGCTCCAAGAGAGAAAGATGGTAGATCTCTTCCCATGTGGTTTACAAACTTGGAAACCTACTGTACAGTCAACAATGAGTCAGTTCTGACTCAACAGAAGTGAGTTTAAGAGATAGAAATATCTAAAATCGTACACCGCTGCTGCTGTTATGTGTCATCAAGCCAAATATGACTAATAGTGGCCCTATGAACAAAGGATGTGAATTCTGCCTTTGTTATTCCTGGTGTTGTTAGGTGCCATGAACTCAAGTATGACTCATAGTGACCCTATGAACAAAGGATCTGAACCCTGTTCTATCCTGTATCATTTGTACACTTTCTGACACACAAGAGTCCATTGCTTCAGTCATTCTGTCAATCCACATGAATGAGGGTCTTCCTCTCCTTCGCCAACCCTCCCCCCTTGCCAGCATCACATTCTTCTCCAGGGAATAGCCTCTCCTAGCAGCATGCCCGAAGTATGTGAGGCAAAGCTTCAAAATTCCTGCTTCCAAAGAGCACTACAGCTGCACCCTCTCCAAGACATAACTGTTTATTCTCTTGGCCATCCATGGGATGTTCCATGCTTTTCACCAACACCACACCTCAAAGGTGTCGATTCTTTTTCTGTCATCCTTATTCACTGTCCAGCTCTCAGAAACATAGCAAGTAATCAGAAAGACCATGGCCTGAATCAGATGTACCTTAGTCCTCAAACTGACATCATTTCTCCTTAATAATTTGGAGAGGTCCCTAACTGCAGATTTTCCCAGTGTGATATATCTCCTTACTTCCTGACTGCTGATACCAAAGGTGTTAATTGTGAATCCAAGCAAGATGAAGCTGTTGACAGAACTCTGCCTTAGTCTCAGCCATCTTCCTCATCTGATACTCTTCAACCCATTGTTTCAGTCATTGTGTCAAATCATCTGGTTGAGTCTTCCTCTCTTCCATTGACCTTCCACATATCCACACTTAGTGTCTTTTTTCCACGGAGTGGCCCTGCCTAACAATGTACCCAAAGAATGTGAGGCCAAGCTTCACCATCCTTGCCTCCAAGGAGCACTTTGGTTGCACTTTCTCCAAGCCATATTTAATTGTTCTTTTGGCAGCCCACTGGGAATTCAGTAATCTTTTCCAACACCACAACTCAAAGGCATTGATTCTTCTTCTGTCATCCTTAGTGACTGTCCAGCTTTCAGAAGAAAATAAGCAACTGAAAAGAAAATTGTATATGAAGTTGAAAAAACATTAGAGAAAGGTCTCATGGTTTCTACATCTAGTTTCCTTCAATGAGTACACATTCAAACCAATATTGCAAAACATCAAAGTCAAGACTATGAACTGGTTGGTATGATGCATGTGTGTGTCCGGAGAGTTACAGCAGATTTTATCATGTAGGGTGATTTGTTTAACATCCCAGGTACAGCAGTGTGACACCACCATAAACCTCTCCCCTGTGTTATACAGTCATGGTTGTATTCACCCTCCCATTAACATTTTAATCCCATCTCACAATGACTAACCTGTCTTCCGTGTC
>NW_006399888.1:4910771-4919808 GCF_000299155.1 Elephantulus edwardii | reverse complement strand
TTGCTCTGGAGTGACAATACATCAACACTGAGCGAGCAAATTCATCTGATTCAGCTGTACTACAAAGGGCGGAATGGACAATGACTCCAAAGAAAGTGAGGCAATCATAAATTTTCTTTATTTGATTTTTTTATATTCACTGTATTGGATATTGATAGAAAGCTTACACAAATTTAAGCTAAAATTCAATATACAGCTGAAATACATTTCATTATATTTGAAGGAAGATTTGAATACTTTCCATGGCTTAATGTTTCACTTTGCCATTGAAAACTATATCATTTGGGGGGGTGGGGGGAAGTCACATAAAATTGTGTTCTCCTTTATGCAAACTCAATGTTGAGAGGTCATATTTAGTCATACAGAAAATAATACTACACACAAAAACACATATACATACAGACTGATTTATTATTTTTTTAAGTCTAAAAACACACAAGACCTCGTAAGACTTCGTCATATGACAAATTACATTCACCATTTCACAACATGGTTTTATTTATGAGAATATTATTTTAACAGCAACTTGTCTCAACTATGGTAATTACACAATGTTCAGAGATACCTGTTCAACCAAACAATCTCACCTAGAAATGGTAGCACTGGTCTATGGCCAGCCTGCCAATAGGCTGGTCTAACCTTATTTCATTATGTTTATCTTAAGCTTCAATGTGGAAGCCAAATAATAGGGGGAGATATGCTATTTTTTTTAAGAAGACTGATTGCTATATTAAAATATTTTTGAGGAAAAAAATTAGCATGTTATGTGTGGTTTGGCAAAGCAGCTCGCTGGATATATTTTATGAAATACTTGAGTCAAAAACACTTTAGATGATTCCTTGGAAGAAGTAGCAAAAACAGATTCGCAGAAAAGAGAGGTTAGAAGTTCAACTTTCCAAAGCTCAAAGAACAATTGCTGCCCTGTCATGATTGTTCGGATTGGCAGCACATCGTTGCTACCTCCCTGCTTTGCACTGCAAGAGTTAATGCCACTCCCTGGGCTCTGGAAACTGGCTACACTAGGGGTGACAAGGAGAGAAAATTAAGTTATAGAGGATGGTAGAGATGCAGGGAAAGAATCAAGAACAAAGAAATACATAGTATATTGTGTAGAGATAGTCTCAACAAATGTGCATAATGCATGTATTCATTTTCTGTTGTTGTGATAAAGAAGAACCACAACATTGTATCTTAAAACAACACAAAATTCTTATTACTTACAGTTTTGTAAGCTAATGAATTAAACTCATGAAGCTAGAAGCAAGGTGTCATCAACATTATGTTGCTTTTTGGAGCCATAAGGATTAAGCTCATTTCTTCTTTTTGGGTTTTTAAAAAATATCTTTTATTATGTTTCATTTATTTACACTGTGTTTTGTACACTCTTTCATTTACATTGTGTTTCATACAACCACTCATATGCATTGTACAACCAACCAGTACTGATCTATGCCTATTAACGCCCTGTCTCTGAGTTCTCATTGAATCTTTCCCATTTTTTCACACACACTCCCTTCAGTCTACCCGCTAAACTCTGCTGTCACAGAAATCCTCACTATGCCGCTTCCCCGTTCCCTCTCCTCCCTTCCCATTCGCTTTTGAGCATTTACACACGTCTAACAAGTTATCCTTCCATTTGTACAATAATGGTTTTATGTAGTATTTGTCCTTATAACACTGAGTTAACTCACTCAGCATAATGCTCTCTAGATCCTCCCATGTTACATAACATTTTACAAAACCATTGTTCTTAGTGCTCCATAGTATTCCATTGTGTGAATGTACCACAATGTCTCAACCCATTCATTTGTTGATAGGCACTTGAGCTGTTTCCATATTCATGCTATTGTGAATTCTACTATGAACATAGGTATATGTATCTCCATTCATGTTTCAGTTCTAATTTCCTTGGAGTATGAAACCAGGCTGCTCCTTGGAGGCAAGGATTCTGAAGCTTCATCTGACATTCTTTGGACATATTGCAAGGAGTGACCAGTCCTTGGAGAGGGATGTCATGCTTGGGAGGGTGGAGAAACAGCTCAGGAGAGGAAGACCTTTGATGAGATGAATTGATTCTGTCACTGGGGTAATGGGAATATGAGTGTCGGAGACAAATAAGATTGGCAAGGCATAGAATAGGGTTTAGGGCTGTTGTAAATAGGGTCGCTATGAGTTGCAAGTGACTCTATGGCACGTAACAAGAACAACAATACTTCTAGTAGTGGAATAGCTGATCTCCAGGTTCAACTGTTTGAGGAATTGTCAAACTGCTTTTCGGAGTGGCTATACCTTTTTACAATCCTATCAGCAGTGTACAAGAGTTCCAATCTCCCTATACGCTCTCCAACATTTACTTTGCGCTGTCCTGTTAAACTTTGCTACTGCTACTGGGGTGAAATGATACCTCATTGTTATTTCAATTTACATCTCTTTGATTGCCAGCAACATTGTGTATTATTTCTTCATGTTTCCGCTGTCCATCTGAATGTCTTCCCATGTGTAAAATATTTTCATGTCTTTTGTCCATTTTGCTCTTGAGATATGAATCTTTATCTTGTGGATGCCTTGTTGTCGAAGTGGTGGTGTGCCATCAAATCCAACCCACAGCTGAGCCTCCAGTGGGTTTTCAATGGCAGTTAACTTCATGGAAGGAGATTACGCATCTTTTCCCTACAGAGCAGCTGGTGGATTCAAACTGTGTGCCTTCAGAATTGCAGCACAGCCTTTTATCACGAAGCCACCAGAACTCCATGTACTAGTTTGTAAACTTTTATTATGAGGTCCTTGTCTGAGATGTCATTGCCAAATATGTTATTTTAAGTCTGTTGGTTTTCTTTATACTCTAATGGGAAAATATTTTGGTGGGTGATTTGAGTTTTAAAAGACCCCATTCATCCACTTTTGGCTATATTTGCAAGCTTACTTATGGCATAAGCCAGGAAAGCGTTTTTCTTTGTTCATCCAGGTGTTGAATAGAATTTGATTCCCAGCCCACCTAGACCTTATCAGTTGAGGGTTGTTCCTGGCTTCCAGAGGCTACTTGCATTACCTGGTCCAGGACTTCCTTCACCTTCAAATTCAGAAACTTTGGATAAGTTCTTTCTTTGTTTTTCACATGCTCTGCCAAATCTTATCAAATCTCTCTCTGACTCTCCTGCATCCCTCTTTCAGTTTTAAGGATCTCTCTGCCGATATCACTTGTGAAACCAAATAAGATTAAATCGTGGCATCAACAGCTAAGAAATCAAAAGACCTGTGGCCTTGAGAAAATCTCCTGTCAAGGGCCTCTTCAAAGTACTAAGAAACAATGATGTCAGTTTAAAGACTAAAGTGTTCCAATTCCAAGCCACGGTCTTTTCAATTACTTCCTAAGCATGATATCCCTCTCCAAGGAATAGCCTCTCCTAACAAAATGGCCAAAGTATGTGAAGCAAAGCTTTGTCATCGCTGCCTCCAAGGAGCACTGTGGCTGCACTCTCTCTAAGATATATCTGTTTTTGTTGGCAGATCATGGGATGAATATTCAATAGTCTTATCTAACACTGCAACTCAAAGGCATCAAAGGATGACAGGAGAATCTATGCCTTTGAGCGGTAGTGCTGGAGAAGAGTAAGGAATGTCCCATGATCTGCCAAAAGAACAAATGTGTCTTGGAGAAAGTGCAACCAGAGTGCTCCTTAGAGCAAGGATTCACAGAATTGGGAATGGGGTTGTTGTTGTTAAGTGCCATTGAGTCATAGACGACTCATAGTGAACCTATGAACGAAAGACCTGAACACTTGTACAACTGTCATCATTTCTCCATGTTCATAGAGTTTCCGGAGGCAAGCTATTTCAGAAGTGGATGCCACTCCTGCTTCCAAGCTTGTTTTAATTGGAAGCGCCAACAAACACTGTCCACCATGGGTAACCATTCTTGCATTTAACACATCAGTGTCACAGTGGTTAGGAGGACCCATTCTTTAGAAAGGTAGAAGGTCAATAAATTAGAGGAAAGCCCTCAATGAGATAATTTGACATGGTGACTGTCACAATGAGCTCAAGTATATCAAAGAGCTAGGACAAGGTTCAGATCCATTGTGGGTCACTATGAGTCATACTTGCCTCTATGGCACCTAACCACAACATGATGAGTATTTCGAGTTTTATAGATTATTGCCAATAATCTATTTTAAGATTAGCTGCCTAGTAGCCTTAATTACATGTGCAAAGGCCCTTTGAAATGTAATATTAATGCATTTATAGGTTGTAAAGAATAAAACTGAACACTTCTGTCAATTCATCCTTATGAAAGTCTCCCACTGACCTTTCCCATCATAATATCTTTTTTCCAAATGCTAATCTCTCTTGACACTATACATATTCTTTATTGTTGTTAGGTGCTACCTAGCTGAGTATGACTCATAGCAACCCTATGAATAATGGATCTGAACCTTGCCTTATCCTGTGCTGTTTTTACTACACGTAAGAGCCTCAAATTGAAAAAACACAAATATGCAATTCCAGGAAACTTGATCAATCTTTGGTATATACAATGAAACGTTCCTCAGCATTAAATAACAACAAACTAATACATGCAGTACTAGATAAATCTCAGAAACTTTATGCTGAAGAAACCAAACCCAAAAAGAGTACATGACTGTGTTTAAATGAGTTTCAAGAAAAAGAAAACAACAAACTTACAATGACAAATAAATCAGAACATTGGTCAATTATGAGGGAAGATGGAATGGAGCAAAGGAACTTTCAGGGTGATGGAAATGACTGTTAGACAAGGAGATGTGTGTGTGTGTGTGTGTGTGTGTGTGTGTGTGTGTGAAAATACATCAAGTGATATGCTTATGATTTGTGCTGTTTTAATTGGAAATTAAATTTCATTTAAGTACTCTTAGCATTAGGAAAGCCTTTGGGTGTCTTTTCCATACCCTTTTATCCCCTTAGGTTTGTTCTTCCTCCTCATTTAGTAAAACAGAGACTTTCATCAACTTAAAATTTGCCTCATGAATTTCAGAACTATATTTACAAATAGAGCAGTCTTGGCTCTCTGGTAGAATTCTCTCACCTTCTATGCAGGAGACTTGAGTTCAGTTCCTGGCTATTGGACCTCAAGTACAGCTGTCACCACCATCCATCTTCCAGGGAGGCTTCTGTGTTGCTTTGATCCTGAATAAGTCTCAGTGAAGTTCTCAGCCTAAGATGGACTGGAAGGAAAGATTTGGCTATCAATTTCCAAAACACCAGTGAATGAAAACCGTATGTGTCAAAATCCTCTGACCTTGTGGTGTGTGGAGTTGGCAGGAATCAAGGACTAAGTCCAGCATCATGGACAACAACAGCATCTATAAGATGACTCAGCCTATCAGAAAACAGCTAACAATCATTTCAGAAAGAAGTCCCTGCTCATTGACATGCAATATGACCAAATCAACTCAATTCTTTATTAGAAGAATTTTGAGGAGTTGTAACTCTTTCATAAGTTTCTTTCAACCTCATCTTTGTGACAATAGGGTGAACGATTCTTCAGACCAAGATGGGTTGCTTGGGAAGGTTAACATAGAACCAAAGTGCCTCTCACTGAACTATTTGCCTGGAGATATTTCTGTTCCTGAGAATGAAATGCAAATTTGTTTCCAGTAGCCTGAGGTGGGATAGTGGTTTTTATGGTTTTCGCTTCAAAAACTGATGAAAATTGTGAGTGAGTTCATCTCTTTTTATAAGACTATTTGGTGAGGTTTTCCAACATGATCTAATCTTGCCCTGGAAAATGAAGTAAAAGGAGTCGACTGGTTATTAGCAATGAGTTCACTAGCCCCGCTTTACAAGCATCCAAGCAAACGTCTTCATGGAAGGCTCCAGGCTGCTGCTGTCCCAGCTGGGTGCAGGGACCTCCCTGTGACTTCAGAGGGACTTCCCTGGGCAGAGCAGGCAGAAGCCCATCCAAGGCCTTTCATATTGTAAGTGTGTTTGTCTTTCCATTACCTCCTCCTATTTTCAGAGCTATAATTTAACTTCCCAAATTAAGACCAGGTTTAAAACCAATAACCTCTGCTCACTCTCAGACACAATCTATTGTGCCTGAATCAAAAACACCATCAACAGTCTTGTTTTTCTCTATTGAAATGACATAGATGAGTTATAGCCAACCTTTCCCAAAACAGTGGCAAGCAACCACATTGTTCTAATAAAATTCACAAATTTCCAAACTTAGTGAGGAAAAAAAGAAAGGAAGCTGGCCAGATAAGGCTTTGCATACCTACTTCCAAGTTCATGTTCAATAAGATGGACAAAGATCTTCTATAGGTATCTTTATACTTGATTTGTGCTAAATAGAGATCTTAGTCAGTGTCTTCTTTCCTTACAAAATTAGATAATAATCATGTTTCAATAGCGCCTGACCTTGAAAGAGTTAGAGAGTCATTAGAGTCAATTTAAAAAGAAAATAGCAAACACACACGCACACACACACGTACATACATATGTTGGTTGTGGTTGTTGTTATGTGCCATCTAGTTGCTTGTGACTCATAGCATCTTGATGTGTACAACATCCCTGAAACCTGCTCTATCCTGTGCCAACTTTACTGTCTCTGACACACCTTGCCTCGTTACTCCAGTCACTGTATCAATCCATCTCAGCGAGGGTCTCCCTCTCTTTCTCTGTCCCCCCACCCTTCCAAGCATGATGCCCCTCTCCAAGCACCGGTCCCTCCTCGCAAAATGCCCAAAGTATCTCATATGAGATCGATAATACAGTAAGTGGAACAACGGGCACAAGCAGGTTGGAAATCATGAGGATGGTGCAGCCTGGAACAAGGATTGCCCGGTTGTTCATAGGGCTGCTATGACTTGTAGTCTACTTACCAGTGCATGACAACAACCACTATCCAAGTACATGTCGCTATGCAGGTCAGGTGTCTGTATCTACAGAAATAAACTCCTTTTGCTGTTACGGTATTTACATAAATTTGCACCATAGGAATGGAATGAGTCTGTGTAACGAGAATAACGAGGTCTTTCTTCTCCCCCTCAGCCCACATAGCCTTTTCTGCTATAAGAAATGACTGACTGTGATTTCCATATACCACAGGGGAAAACTTTATGAAGTATGTACCATGATTAATCCCACTTAATCTCTAAGTAGAGAAGAAAATGCATGTTCAGTGACATTTCATAATTATTCTGTTGTCAAGATGTGACAGAATTTAGACACAAATCCACTAGAGATTGAGTATATATTCCGTGATGTTATAAAAGTCATATTGACCATATAAAGACAAGTAGAGTTGTTTTCAATATCTTGATTCTTAATTGTAAGAAGTCTTGATCTGTGGTTACAAAATTATCTCTCAGGTAAGTCATTTATGTCAAAGGTAGATAAAACCTGAAATGACCAGAAGTGGGATTTAAAAGAAGAAACACAGGTGAAGAAGTTTCAAAGCATCAGTTTAAAAAGACAAGATGCTACAGTGTCAAGTTTAAGCATTTGGTCTTTAGTCACTTTGATAGTAACAATAAATTTCTTAAAAAATTGAGGCTCACTTAGAGTAATTTTTAGTCATGGAAAGTCACAGCCCTGTGCCTTAGAAAAAAGAATTAAAAATCAATCTGTGGTTTGTTGACTTGCAGAGACACCACCAGATGCAGCCAAATATGTTTGCTTTGTGATTTTTCAAGACATTTTGTCATTCTTGGATTGGCAGAATCTTACATTGACAATATGTACTGATTTAAAGATCAAAATATGGATGTGTTATTACATTCTTTACTCACTCATTGTCTCAAAAATAAAAATATTTTCAACAATTGATTTCAACTATATTCAGAAGACATATGTCAGGCATTCCATTAGGCTGTGGGAATAAAACAGGAGTAGAAACAAAGTCTTGGATAGTAAAGAAGGAACTAGGTACTATATTCATTAATAAAGTATTTGAAAATAGTAAAATATTACATGGTTCAAAATCAGGAAGGGAGTGCATCAGGGATGTGTCCTGGCTTCATAACTTTTCAATCTATAAGCAGAACAGATCATTTGAGAGGCCAGGCTTTATGAGGTGGAATGTGGCATTAGGATTGAAAGAAGACTCATCAACAAACTACATTGTGCAGACAACCTTGCTTGCTGAAACTGAGGAGGACCTGAGGTGCTTGCTGCAGAATGTCAAGGACTGTGGTTTTCCATATGGATTGAAGCTCAACATCAAGAAGACAAAGATTCTCACCACTGGG
The DNA here is from genome assembly GCF_000299155.1 of Elephantulus edwardii. NCBI lineage: Eukaryota > Metazoa > Chordata > Mammalia > Macroscelidea > Macroscelididae > Elephantulus > Elephantulus edwardii. Next base: position 4,911,580 of record NW_006399888.1, on the reverse strand, counting down.
CCAATTGGCAGCACAATGATGGATGGGGAAGATATTGAGGTTGTAAACAGTCACAGCTTGCTCAGCGACTCAGTCAACACTTTTAGCATCAGCCATCAGAAATTTCAAAAGCTGAAAAGGGACCTTTCCAGAGTACTGAGAAGCAATGATGTCAGTCTATGGACTAAGGTGTGCCTGATCCAGTCCATGGTCTTAGCAATTGCCTGTTATACATCTGAGAGGTGGATAATGATTAAGAAGGATAGAAGAAGAATTGAGACCTTTGAGTTGTGATGCTGGAGAAAAGTCTTGGAAAAAAAAAACCACAGACTGTCAAGAAAACAAATAAGTCTGTCTTACAAAAGGGTGAAACCAAGTTTCTCCTTGGAAGCTAGGATTTTGAAATTCTGTCTCACATATTTTGGGCATGTGTCCAGGAGGGACCGATCGGAATGGTGAAGTGACAGCACAGGAGAAGAAGACCACAGATGAGATAGACTGACATCGTAAGTAGGGCAATGGGGATAGGTGAGACTGGCTCAGGACAGGAGAGGCTTCAGAGTAATTGTATGTAGGGTCCCTATGAGTTGCAGGTGACTTGATTGCAAGTAACAGCATTAATATATAGGATTTTTTGACAGAAACCTGGAAGAGTACCTCAAAAGTCTGTTATGTGTGTGTGTTATGTGCCGTCGAGTCGTTTCCGACTCAACGGCCCTAAACCCTGCTCTATCCTGCGCCAACCGCACTGCCTCTGACACACCCATCCCGATTACCCCAGTCACTGAATCGATCCATCTCATAGAGGGTCTTCCCCTCCTGCGCTGTCC
>NW_006399888.1:4900352-4910671 GCF_000299155.1 Elephantulus edwardii | reverse complement strand
ATGGTCTTAGCAATTGCCTGTTATACATCTGAGAGGTGGATAATGATTAAGAAGGATAGAAGAAGAATTGAGACCTTTGAGTTGTGATGCTGGAGGAAAGTCTTGGGAAAAAAACCACAGACTGCCAAGAAAACAAATGTCTTTCTTACAAAAGGGTGAAACCAAGTTTCTCCTTGGAAGCTAGGATTTTGAAATTCTGTCTCACATATTTTGGGCATATGTCCAGGAGGGACCGATCCTTGGAGAAGAACATTATGCTAGGAATGGTGAAGTGACAGCGCAGGAGAAGAAGACCACAGATGAGATAGACTGACATCGTAAGTAGGGCAATGGGGATAGGTGAGACTGGCTCAGGACAGGACAGGCTTCAGAGTAATTGTATGTAGGGTCCCTATGAGTTTCAGGTGACTTGATTGCAAGTAACAGCATTAATATATAGGATTTTTTGACAGAAACCTGGAAGAATACCTCAAAAGTCTAGAAGAGAAAAATACAACTTCACGAAGTAAACTTGATATGAAATCAGAGGGAAAGGAGAATCCATCCAAGAGAAGAACAAAGCTTTTAAATTCTACCCAGAAGTATAGATGATAGATAACAAATGAAATTGGAATACTGCTCAAGAAGAAGGAAAGGTAGGTAGAAATCATGTTAATAGTTGAATTTTTTGCTAAATGTGATTGAAAGGTAAAAATAACATCATATGTATTTATATATACTTAATTGTTAACTTGTTGTTACATGCCATTGAATCACCTGTGGCTCAGCGACCCTATGTACAACAGCTCTAAACCCTGCTCTATCCTGTGCCAATCTTTTTGCCTCTGACACACCTACCCCCACTACTCCAGTCACTGAATCAATGCATCTCAAGGATCTTCCTCTCTTGTGTTGTTCCTCCACCCTCCCACGCATGACATCCCTCTCCCAGGACTGGTCCCTCCTTGCAACATGCCCAAAGTATATCAGATAAAGCTTCAGAATCCTTGCCTCCAAGGAGCAGCCTGGCTTCCACCCTTTCCAGGATGAACTTGTTTGTTCTCCTAGAAGTCCATGGTATATCCAATATACTTCTCCAGCATCACAGCTCGAAGACATCAATTCTCCCTCTATCATCCCTAGTCATGATCCAGCTCTCTGATACATAGCAAATAATTACAAAGACCATGGCCTGCATCAGACACACTTTAGTCTCCAGACTGACATCATCGTTGCTCTTCAGTACTTTGGAAGGTCTCTGACAGCCAATTTTCCCAATGTAATTCATCTTTTCATTTCCTTGCTGCTGGTACCAAGAGTGTTGATTGTAGAGCCAAGCAAACTGAAGCTGTTAACAAAGTCTATCTCTTCACCATCTATCATGACGCTGCCAATTGTTTATAAACTTAATTAGGTGTGGAAAATGTCTTTGTGCTAGTAGAATGCAAAGATCTACCTAAATCATTTTCTCTGTAGAAGTGAAACTATGTGCCTTGTAAGAACTCATTGAAATAGTCCAGGAAAAGATGATTGCAACTTGAACATGGGTAGAGGAATTAGAAATAAAGAAGAGTTGCTAAAAAGCTGCACTGCAAAACGAAAGGCACGTGGTTCGAGGCCACCAGCTACTCCACAAGAGAAAGATGGGCAATCTCCTTTTGGGTAATTAACTGTTTCTGAAAACCCACTGGAGGGTTAGCTATGGGTCAGTTCCTACTCTACTGCGCATAACAACAACAACAACAAAGTGGAATTTTACATATATAGATACAATTTTCTGGTACAGTCTAGGAAAAGAGAGATGTCAATATTATATTTGCATATACTGAAAGGTTGGAGTCAGGAAGGAACACATTGTTCTGAGAAGCATTATGAAAGAGAGAACAAGAGTCCCTGACGTTTATCAAAGCAGAGAGGCTTGTGACAGTGCACATATGGATAAAGAAAGCTGTATCTCAAAGGGAAGTTCTGGGTTGTAGAAATACATACACGGACCCATCTTATAGACCAACTATGTATGACAGCATTTCTGTGAAGATGGAAATTTTCTTTATCCATGTTTTCCAATATAATAGTCACTAGTCCCATGTGGGTATTGATCTTGTTAAATATAGCTAGAACAACTGAAAGGACATAATTTTAAATTTTAATTTCATTCATTTACATTTAAATCAATTTAATTAAGAGTACTTATTGAGGACTTGTTATGCTTCAGAAATCTGGACAATGACTAAGGGTGATAGAAGAAGAATTGATGCCTTCAAATTGTGGTGCTGGAAAAGGGTCTTGGACATGTAATAGACCACCAAGAAAACACATAGGTCTGTCTTAGAAGGGTGAAACCAAGTCTCTCCTTGGAGGCTAGGATTTCGAAGCTCCGTCTCACATATTTTGGGCATGTGGCCAGCAAAGACAAGTCCTTGGAGAGGGACATCACATTAGGAAGGGTGGATGGACAGCACAGGAGAGGAAGAGCCCAGATGAGATGGATTGATACAGTGACTGGGGCTATGGAGGTTGGTGTGTCAGAATTAGTGAGACTGGTTCAGGACAGGGAAGGGTTCAGAGCTGCTGTACTATGAGTCACTATGAGTCACAGGCAACTTGATGGCACATAAAAAACAACAACAACATTGAGGACTTGCTCTTTTTCAGGGGTTGCGTTGCAAAGTGTCTATAAAATATCTAGAAACACGATTCCTCATGGATAAGATCACCTACGAAAATTTTGGTACAAACAAGAAAAGAGATAAGAACAATTTACTGTCAAACAGCAAGCTAAAAATGTTGTCAAGGAGGAAATATATATGGTAAATTTGTTCAAAGAACTTGAATTGATCCCTTGTTCTGTCATTTGCACATCATCCTAGATTTAATTACTCAATAGAAAGAAAGTGATTTTTCTTTCTGTTCTTGTTTACTTTTAGTGACCTTGGCATTCAACTAGATGTCTTTGAACACTGAATCACAGCTTTTCACGAATTTTATTTTAACCACTACCTGGCTAAGAATGGTGGACTAATTACAATTATGCTTCTTAATCCTAAAAGATTTAACTAAATAATTGTCCAATGAATTAGTTTTTAAGGGCAAAATGCAGGCTTTCTGTATGTGTAAGCCGGTTGAATAATGTTTCCAACTTGAATTCTTTCCTAATCTTATTTAAATTAGAGAGAAATGTTCTTGTTGTAGATAAAATATATTCAAAATAAATAAGTCATCATTTTTAATTTAAACTTTAGAATGATCACTGTTAATACTAAGTACTATGTTTTAGAAGATTTATATCCTTAATTATTAGCACTCAGTTCTGAATTATAATATAAGGAATGAAGTTTTACAGAGATAGTAGAAAGTATTTCTGTAGGTAAAGAAAAGATTGTTGCGCACAGATATCATTTGACAGAGTTCTTAAATGGTTCTTATTATAAATAATTCATATATATACTTAACATTATATATATATTCAATTTTTCTTTTTGTAGATCTTCTATTTAAATTTGATAAATCAGATTTTCATTGATAATTTTGGATGTGATATGGCACCGACCTGGTTTGAAAAATTTCCCTAAACTTTATCTTAAAGAGAAAAGATAGATACACTTTTGTGGCCGACTCATAAAATCATCAGCAACAACAAAAATATCCAACTGGCTGCCCTGTAGTCAATTCTCATTCATGATAGACAATATGTTGTAGGTGAGAACTGTAATCTATAGAGTTTACCAGGCTGTGATCTTTGGCAGAAGCAACTACCATAATTTTTCCCCAAGGCCCCTTTTTATGGGTTCAAACTACCTACCTTTGGCTAGCAGTTTACTGCTTAACTACTTGAACCAATCAGGTGTTCCTAAAGAGAAAAATTATTATCACCTTGAGCATGGTCACTCATGGTGTTTAGAAAGCCTTCTGTAGATTCTCTGTAGACACACCAACAATATCTGAGTGAAAAGTCATACTTTATTCTAGATCAAAGGGCCAGTGAAGCCTATTAGTAGACTTACAAAGATCACCAATTTGGTTGGCCTTGAGGACATAGGGCTCCAGCTACAGGCAAAGACACAGCCAGATATCTCCGATGAAAGAACAATACAAATACAATGTCACGGCCCTTGAGTAGTCTCTATTCACTACTACCAATAGCGAAACCAAAACCACAATTGAGAAATAGCTTACCTACAAACGATAGTAATATATACATAGCTATCCTTCCATCTGGTTTGGAACAAGATTCTAAGCAAAAGCAATTTGTTTGGGAAAAAAAAATTAGAGTACATAAATGTAGTATCAAAAAAAAGCCAGTCAGTGGGGGACATCAATGTTTTTGTTTTTGTTTTTTTCAAATATAAAAAATTTCCTTTAGTAAGAACATTTTCATGAATCTTAGGTGAGTCTTTGCAATCACTTACTATGCATCACAGAGCTGGACAGTGATGAGGGAGGATAGAAGGAGAATTGATGCCTTTGAGCTGTGGTGCTGGAGAAGAATATTGAATATACCATTGACTGCTAAGAAAAAGAAAAGGTTCATCTTAGACAGGGTTAAACCAGAGTTCTCCTTGGAGGCAAGGATTCTGAAGCTTCATCTGACACACTTTGGACATGTTGCAAAGAGGGACCAGTCCTTGGAGAAGGACATCATGCTTGGGAGGGTGGAGGGACAGCACAGGAGAGGAAAACCCTCTATGAGGTGGACTGATTCAGTGACTGAGGTAATCTGGATGGGTGTGTCAGAGACAGTGGTATTGGCACAAGATAGAGCAGGGTTTAGGGCTGTTGGACATAGGGTCACTGCATACAGGTGACTCGATAGCACATAACAGCAAACAACAACAAGTAAGGTTGTAGCTTTCACATAATTTCTAGAATAATTCCAGAAACGATTAGTACTACTGATCAATTAGCACCATAATTCTTACGGTGTTGTGCTGTTAACCCTAAGGCCACAGCTCTTCGATGGTTCGAACCCACCAGTCACTCCTGCAGAAGAAAAGTTGGGCAATATTCTTTTGTGAGATTTACAGCTTCAGAAACCCGATGGAGGATCAGCTACAAGTCAATGCAACTCCATGGCAATGAGAGAGAGAAGCTACTTGCAACTTGTGACAGATATTGGATATTGTAATTCCAGTGTATTTTAATGCCCAGTATCTTGTAATAGCTAGTATATGCTCAAGAATCCATAAGTAAACTATAAATTTAATTTAAGACATTTGAGTCTTCTCTAACTCAAAAATCCTAAATGTAGAAATAATTATTTAACTCCTTTCTGATTTCCTTTCCCCCTGTACTTCAATTTTTCATCATATGCAAAATTTCAAACTTCTTACCAGACGAGTTACTCTCCTTGGAACTCTTGGTTTTGAATGCTTCTGTAGACCAGAGATAGTTGACATGCATCACTGACCACACAGTCTGAGATAAAATTGTAACATGATGATGGGCACACAGACACCTGATTGGTGGTGGTACTCTTAAATCAATCAGGGGAAGAGCCAGCCGAGTCCTTTGTTCATCTTAGCTTGATGCCTGGGTTGTGGCCAAAGCTGTTTCATACCCGTTGTTATTGTTGATTGCCTTCAAGTCAAGCATGACTCATAGCGACCCTATGAACAAAAGGACTGAAGCCTCTCTACAACTATCGACATTTATCAAAGTTCACAGAGTTTCTGGAGGCCACTTAAAGAAAAAAAAAAGAAAGAAAAAAGATTTTAACATGATAAATTTGGAGCCTTATCACACCACAGCCAAAAATCATTTAGATGCTTTTGACTCAAAATTTAAACTGTAATCCACTAAATCACCAACATAATTTTATTCTTCTGCCCTCAACATATCTCTTTCAATCTCTACCTGTGTTGCTGACTTCCGGACTTATACTGAAATATATCTCATTCATTGAGACAGCCTTCATTTTTGTCATATTATTTCTTTTTCCTTGATCTTCCCATCGAAAGGTTTAGGCACTTGTCCTAGTTCTCAAGTTATTTTCTATTTGAGCAGCAGTCATTAATTCAGACGAGGATAAAATAAACATACATATTGCATTAGGATGATTCTAACTCACAGATAATCTCTTGGGTCAGTGTAGAACTGGGCAGCATAGGATTTTTTCAATAGCTGATTTTTGGGGGAACTAGATTGACAAGCCTTTCTTCCAAGGTTTCACTCAGTGGATTTGAACCACTGACCTTTTGCTTAGCAGGAAAGGACTAAATCCAAAGCTCTCTAACTGGAAACAAACACTGCTTACCATACTGAAATCAATCCACCAAACACTCAAATTTTTTCTCTCTTGGAAAAGAAAACTTACAACCTACAAGAGTGACCTTCAAATCTACCTATACTACATCTGCTCCACTGGGCACTGAAATGGAAGATGAAGTCCATAATATAACAATCAAATACATCTTGAGTTCCTCACTTGTTGCTTTTGTGTACCATCGAGTCAGAACAACCTATAGCTAACCCTCCGGTGGGTTTTCAGAGGTAGTTCTCAGGATTTGCCTTTTCCTTTGTTGTTGTTGTTGATGATGAACATTTAATGAATAGTTATATGGATGGCTTAAATTTCATTAATCACATTGGCCAAATGTTTACTAAAAAGTCTTTTAGGGTTTTACTATTACAAATGATATTATAATGAATATCATAACATGTAAGTCTTGGTCTTCTATTTATTACTTTTGTTTGTTTGTTTTTAATAAAATTTTTAGTTTATTCTGATTTACTTACAGAGCTCGCATACATTGTATGCATGCCAGGTCTTTCCCCTTTGTTTTACTCTCTCCTCCCTCCAACCATCAAATTGTGCGGATCTTTGATTAAGCACCGCCCCTCCCCCATCATCACACTTCTGCTCCCCTCCCTGCCTTGGATTATTGTCCATGTTCTACAATAATGTCTTTATATAGTATTTGTCCTCTCGGGACTGAGTTAGTTCACTCAGTATAATGCTCTTCAGTCCCTCCCAAGTTAAGTGTTTGTTGTTATGTGCCATCGAGTCATCTGTAACTCATAGTGACTCTATGTCCAACAGCCCTAAACCCTGTTCTATCCTGTGCCAATCTTACTGTCTCTGACACATCTATCCCTGTCATTACTCTAGTCATTGAATCAATTCATCTCATTAAGAGTCTTCTTTTCCTACACTGTCCCTCCACCTTCTCAAGCATGATGTCTCTCTCCAAGGACTGGTCCCTCCTTGCAACATGTCCAAAACCTGTAAGATGAAGCTTCTGAATCCTTGCCTCCAAGGAGCTGCCTGGTTTAACCCTCTCTAGGATGAACCTGTTAGTTCTCTTAGCAGTCCATGGTATATTCAATACTCTTCTCCAATGCCACAGCTCAAAGGCATCAATTCTCCTAATATCCTCAGTCATTGTCCAGCTATCTGATGCAAAGCAAGTGATTACAAAGACCATGGCTTATATCTGGCACACTTTAGTCTCCAGACTGACATCATTGCTCTTCAGTACTTTGGAGAGGTCTCTGACAGCAGACTTTCCCAACACAATATGTCTTTTAATTTCCTGGCTGCTGTAGCCAAGTGTGTTGATTGTGGAGCAAACAAACTAAAGCTGTTTACAATTTCAATCTCTTCGCCATCCAACACGATGCTGCTAATCAGCCCAGTGGTGGGAATCTTTGTTTTCTTGATGTTGAGCTTCAATCCATATTGAAGGCTGCAGTCTTTGACCTTCTGCAGCAAGTATTTCAGGTCCTCCTCAGTTTCAGCAAGCAGGGTTGCCTCATCTGTCTTCGTTACAAAATCATTGCTAAGCAGAGCACTCTGAAAAACAAAAATGAAGTGGGAGGCATAACACTCTCTGGCCTCAAAACCTACTACACAGAAGTAGTAACCAAAACAGCATAGTACTGGTATAATGACAGGCACACAGACCAATAGAACAGAACTGAGGACCCAGAAATGGACCAATTTATCTACTGTCAAAGGATATTTGACAAGGAAAATAGAGCCTATCAGATGGGGAAATGACAAGCTCTTCAACAAATAGTGCTGGCAAAACTGGACTCCTTCCTGAAGAAAGCAGAAACAGGATCGACATCTCACACCATAACCAAAAAAAAAATCAACTTAAAGTGGATCAGAGACCTGGGAATAAAGCCCCAACCCATGAAGTTCATAAGAGACAAACTGGGACAAGCTTAGAAGGCATAGTTTATGGTATAAAGAGACTGCCAAATACAGCCAGAAATGCACAACCTGAAGAGGATAAAATGGAATCTTCTAAAGATTAAGTGTCTGTGCTCATCAAAAACTTTTCCCAACAGTGTGAAAAGAATACCGACTAACAGGGAACAAGCATTTGGCAGTACCATCTCAGACAAGGGGCTCTTAACAGAAGTTTACAGAATACTCCTGGGCCTCCAGAAGAAAAAGACTGATAATCCAATTACAAAATAGACAAGAGACATGGAAAGACTTTTCACAGAGGAGGATATTCGGATGGCCAACAGACACATGAAGAAATGCTCAAAAACACTGGCAATAAGAGAGATGCTAATCAAAACCACAGTGAGATACCATCTTACCCCAGTAGCAGGGGCAAAGTTTAGCAGGGCATCAAGTAGTAAATGTTGGAGAGGATGTGGTGAGATAGGAACTCTCATACGTTTTTGGTGGAATTGTAAAATGGTACAACCACTCTGAAAGGCAGTTTGGCATTTCCTCAAAAATCCAAACATGGAAATTCCATATGACACAACTATTCTACTACTTGGAATATGCCCTTGGGAAAATGAGAACTGAGGCCCAGACAAAAACTTTTATGCTAATGTCCTAGCAACATTATTCACCGTTGCAAGAACATGGAAACAGCCCAAATGTCCAACCACAGCAGAATGGACTGAGAAATTATGGCACATCCACACAGTGGAATACTACGCCATTTTTCATTTGGAAAAATTACACATCTGTCTCTCTGGAGAATTGTATCTTTTAAACTTATTATTCTGTATAATTTGCAAAGGTGAGTGACCATATTCCTGCCGTCTTGTCTTCATGGTTTCTTGATTAGTGAGTCTTTCCTTGCTTGAAGCGCACATATCTTTATCGCTAGCTCAAATGGCAAGACTTTTTTAGCAATGAAACAGAATTTAGCTGATCACCATCTCTTAAGCTAATAGGACTTATCCTAAAGTAAAACAAACATTCGCTCCTTTATTTATCTTGCTCTGACCCAGGCTTTCCCAAACTCTACCCTGTTAACATTTTAAATCAGATAAGTCTTTGTTGGGAGGAGTTTTTCCTGTGTTCTAGGATGTTAACAGCACCCCTGGTCTCTGTCTATAGACAGCTAAAGCAACACCCTCCTCTCAGGGTGTGATAATCAAAAATACCTCCAGACATCTCAGAATGTTCCATTAAGGACAAAATTATTCCTAATTAAGAATCCCTTTTCTGAGCAGAAATTTAAAAGCAAATCCTTGTTCCCCTCTTTTTCCTCTAGAATTCTTGTAACAAAAGGGCTGAAATGTGCTTTTGTCTTAATAGACATTTAAGTTTCCCAAATGACTTTCAAAGATTACATGCATAACAACAACAAAAATTTAGTTCATGTATCTTTATATCCCATCTCTTACCACCCAGCTTTCCATCTCTTGCCTTTTCTTGTTATTTAGTTCTTCTTCCAGTATCAGTCTATTAGGACGGGCAAACTTTTCCTTAAATACAGAATATCCCAAGTACACCAGCAGGACACTGAATGCAAGAGAAATGGCAGCACACTCAATCCCATTCTTTGGGACTGTCTTGATTGAGGAATATATCGCCCCCTGGTGGTGAGATCATCTATTTCTCTCTACTTTTATTTTGGCTCATAATTTTAAGGCCATTGTATATCAACATTGTCAAGGAGCCAGCAGAAAGGATGTCATGTATTTATTTCCCAAGAAAAAGACCAGGCTTGAGGGAAGTTAGGCAGTATTTGTTTGAGTGAACGGTCACATCGATTTTCTCACTTAAAAAGGTGACATGTTTGACAAATACGTGTCTTTGTAAGCCGAAACCAAATTTAAGTTGAGTTCTGATCAGATGTCTATGTTTTCATTTTTTAATTGCTGCTGTTGTTGTTTTATACTGTAGAGTTTGAACTGACCCACAGCTGACCCTGTGGCAGGTTTTCAGAGGCAGTTAATCACACGGGAGAAAAACAATAAACGAAGAGCACTGGTCCAATTGAAATCCAGTTAATATTCAATTCCATGAAGCATTTACTAGCAACTGGCAACACCCTGACTATCTTACCAGTATGCTACCCTGGACTCCACTCACAAAGTGAAATTTTATATTGGTGTATTGTCTGCAGCCTTCAGTA
>NW_006399888.1:4893018-4899087 GCF_000299155.1 Elephantulus edwardii | reverse complement strand
TCTGAGGCTCCATCTAACATACTTTGGACATGTTGTGAGGAGAGACTGGTCCTTGGAGAGGGACATCATGGTTGGGAGGGTGGAGGGACAGCTCAGGAGGAGAAGGCCCTCTATGAGGTGGATTGATTCAGTGACTGGGATAATCGGGATGGGAGTGTCAGAGACAGTGCAATTGGCACAAGGCAGAGCAGAGTTTATGGATGTTGTGCATAGGGTCACTATGAGTCGCAAGCGATTCGATGGCACATAACAACAACAATATGCATTTGACAGAAGATGAAAAATATTTTAAAATCAGACAAATACTGTTTTGAGGTAAGTATACTAGTCTGTGTCAAAGTATGTGCCAGTGAACCCTAGAATTGATTTTCAGCAACTGGTAAAATTTTCAGTGAAGAAAATGTGACATTACTGGGTGAATGTATTGTGGAACGTTATTTACCATAGAGTCAGAACTGACTCCTAGCTGAGCCTCCAGCAGGGTTCAGAGGCTGTAAATCCCAAGGGAGGAGGTTGCTCATCTTTCTCCCGCAGAGCAGCTGGTGGTTTCGAACCACCTGCTTTTGGGTTGGCAGAGCAACTCCTTACCACTAGGCCATCAGAGCTGCCCTGGGTTAATTTACCACCACTTTAAAGTTTATTGTAATCACTGTATGAGTCTGAAGGCATAACTTTGATTACTTTCCAGTTTAAAATTCTCTCTTTGATTTATTATGAAAGAAGCACATTCACCTTAAACTCATCCTAGACAAGGTATTAAGAGTAATCTCAACAACCACCCTTTCTCTTTAAAGCTGAAACAAAGGCTCCTAATAAATGGCAGGCTTTTGTCCTCAGGAAATAAGTTCTTCTTCGAAACAAGCCCATCTCATTGGGAGGCGGCCTCAGAAGTGAACTTTGCAATGACCCAAGAGAATGAATTCATTGCCATTCTAGCATTGACCCAGAAGCGCTTTGGTAACATGGAAGAAAGACAATGTATAAATCCAAATAATGAAGATGATTGTGAACCAGATCTGTACTGTACAAACATGCCTGTCTCACAAAGGCAGAGTTCAGTCCCCAGCTCTTTCTCTGCCAGAGGATAATTCCATGAATATTGACACCAGAAGCACGGATCGCATGCTGGTGAGCCTTTGGCCTCCAAATCCCTTAAATAAATGTCACACCCTTGCACATATGTTAGCTGGCTTCGAGCCACCAAGCTGTCCTAACGTTCAAGATGGGATGGTGATCTGGCCCTGCAAGGTGCACTTGAAATCTCACATAAACCACTTGCCTCATCCTGGCTCAAGAGTTTAGAGGAAAATCAGCCTGCATCAAAGCAGGTGCAATGCTAGCTATTCCTTGAGCATTGTGGTCTGAGGTGGGGCAAGTATGCGCTAGAGAATTCTTTGGTGTAACTTTTATGGCCCTGGGAGTGCTCTTTCAAAGCGGCTTCCCACCCAGAAGCAGATATGGATTCCGGCTCTAACAGTCTTCTTGCTCCAGCCTCTGTCTTCCAGTCTGTATCTTCTGGACAAATGGAACTTGTAGGAGAAATCAGACCAAGAGTTACACCCACTGTGATCCAGTGGTGACATCTTCAAGTGAATCCTGGAAGAATGAATACCCGGAGACCCCAGAGACCACCTCCCCTCAGCAGCTCATTCAGGAAGAGGAGTGTTGAGTTCAGGGGACTAATTGGAGATTTGTAAGGTTATCAAGCAAGAATGGAACCACTCTTTTGGTACCACTCTTTATGCAAACGGATCCAAGATAAATAAGCAGCACAGCTGTGGTGGAGAAAAAAAACAACCTCCTGTGTAAATTAATTTCATGTGTGTGGCTTTTTAAAATGAAATTCCATCAATCTTTCCATGGGTTTTGGTCCACATTAGTCCTGACTATAACTGTATTTTTCCGAAAAGTTCAGGGAGGTGTCTATCAGAGACCATCTCTGTTACGGCCTTTTCTGTCTGTGTTTCTGACTGTTTAGGGATGGTCTACGGCTAGCTGAGTATTTTCTTCACGTCCTTAATGTGCTATACAAGTTGGTCTGGGTGGAGCAATGCAAATTATTATATTCGAGAAGCTTCCTGCAGCCTGCTATCTCCCTCCACCTCCCCTATCAGAACACACACAATTTGAGGCTTGACTATTTATAGCTCACAAGGCAGCTCCCCGCTTCACCCACCCGCCATCACTCCAATTTGAAACACATGCGGGAAAGAGAGGAAGGGGAGCTTGTGGGAGGAGAGGTGGAAGAACCACACCCGCTGTGAAGCCACCATCCCATCCTGTTTGCATGTGGTTAAAACTCCCAGAAAGTGCAGGAGTTTGCTGGGATTCATTTCAGTACATTCAGGCTTCCTGGTCCAAACACATTTTGGTTTCTCATTGTCTGACTCATCCATCTGACTTTGGCAACAATCAGGGTTTATTGAGTTGTTTGGGGCTTTTTTTTTTTTTTTAATCATAATGGTGGAAAAGCCCATCAAGGGAACTGTCTCAAGTCTTAGCCTCTACTGCTTGAAGATATAAAGGGGAAGGGAGAGGAAGAATAAAACTCTGTTCTCACCATTTTCTTTTTCTTGGGAGTTATCACATCCTGAAAGCCCTGCACCTGGCCCTATTAAAACTTAATCCCCCAAACTTACACCACAGAGCAAGCCACACACACAAGACAGGAGAAGTTCAGGCAGCTGATGCTTTAAGACCACTTAAACTTTTTTTTTAATTTATTCCTAGAAGGTGAGAAGGTAAGAAATCTTAGAGACGGGGGAAAAGAACTGTAAGAGGGTTCTGGCAAACTCTCCATTCTATAAACTCATAGGCAACTTTTTGCTTGGCTAAACGACGTGACAAACAGAAGAGATGATGTTTGACAGTCTCTAAGCCACTTTTTTTTTACACCTTCTAAAAACCATCCTAGTGGAGGACAGAGAACTCTTTCTCCTTGCCTCTGATTCTTTCAGTCAACAGATTCTCAAGAGTCTTTCACAGCTTTTCTTTCCCTTGAAACCTGCAAATGTCACACCTAAATCTGTGATTCAATCTTCATGTCCAAAAGTCAATGAATAAAACTTTATAGCAGGAAAACTGAGTAGAAAGAAAACAATGATTGATGATGGTCACTGTCACAGAAAACACAGAGGGCGGCCACGTTTGGTGTGAAAATGAGTGAGAATAGGCTTGGGGCTCTTCTCAACCCCTTATTGTCATCAAATAGGAACTGACTCATAGCTGACCCTCTAATGGGTTGGGTTTTGGTGTTTTGTTTTTTTTTTTTCTTGTTGTGTACCATCAGATCGGATCCAACTGGCACAGGAGGAGATTGCCCCTTCTCCAGGGGAACATCTGGTGGATTCAAACTGTGTGCTTTCGGGATTTCAAGTGCAATTTCTTGCCACTAGGCCACTGAAGCTCTCTTCTAATGGGTTTTAAGAGGCTGTAAGAGATTTTTTTTTTTAAGAGGGTTTTAAGAGATTGTCCATTTTTCTCTTATGGAGCATCTGGTAGATTTGAACTGCCTGACTCTGGGTTACCAAAGAAACTATTCATTAGACTATTAGTGTTGAATTGAAACTGTCTCATATTTGGCCCTCCAGTCTGTTTTCCAAGGCAGTAAACTTCACAGGAGAGGCAATAAATTGCACAGATTGCTCATCTTTCTCCCACAGAGAAGCTGGTGGGTTTGGACCGCATGCTGGCATGTCATTGAGTTGGCAGGGCAACTACTTGACACTAATCCACCAGAGCTCCCTTACAGATATCCTGTTGGTTATTGTTGTTGTTGTTGTTGTTAACTGTCAAGTTGGAATTTAATTTACCCCAAGCTAACCCTCCAGTGTGTTTCCAAAAGCAGTTAATTGCACACAAGAAAATTGCCCATCTTTCTTCGACAGAGTAGCTGGTGGATTTGAACCCCATGTCTTCGGGATTTAATGCATCTTCTTTAACCCTAACCCTAACTCTAACCCAAAAGGCTACCAGAGTTCCCAGGTGTTTCAAATAATCAAGTGACCAGCTAATGGGAAAATTGAGGGGTTCAAGTCTACTAACATTGCCTCCATGGGAGAAGGATGATGGCAATCTCCTCTTGTGCAATTAACTGCCTCTGAAAACCCGCTGGATATGGGTTGGTTCTGACTCTATGGTACACAAGTGATGTCTCAGAAAAAAAGGTCTGAGAATCAAGAATGATAATTTGGTAAGTCCTACGCCTACACTGACTACAGGAGATCTCAATGAACTGGAATTGACTCAAACAAGCCTGGGTATTAAACATAATTCTTCTCATTTCCCTTTTACTTTGGTAAAATTGCTTAAATAATATTCCTAAGGCTCAGTTTCTTCACAACATGGGTTAAATAAGAGTTTGTCCTTCATAGGGAAAATGTAAAGAAACAGCTCATGTGCATTTGGCATACATTTTAGCCCAGTACAAGGGACATAATGATGACTGAAAGTATGTCCTCTCACACTTCTCAAAAATAAATATTGCTGCACTGCAATCCCAGAGGCGCACGGTTCAAATCCACCAGATGCTTTGCTGGGGAAGGAGGGACAATCCCCACCTGTACCAGTCAGATCTGATTTGATGGTACACACAAATAATTAAAAAAAAAATTAGTTTTAAATTCGGGGGGAGGGGGGATCTGTCACAATGACAGTCTAACTTAATTGAAGAAATTTTCTCCAATCCTATTCTTTGAAATGAAGAGGATGTTAGGTTTGGTTGTTTTTTGGTGGGTTCCCCCCCCCACTTCTCCAAAATAGTTATACAGTGATGGCATAAATTTATAGCAAAACAAAGCCCAACAAATAAATTGGTAACTGCTGCAGTCATCATAATCCTTTCTGCCTTTTCAAAGAAGACATAATTTACCATAAACATGGGGTGTTTTTTTTAAAAAAAAAAAACACCACCAACTAAAACAACCCCCAAAACTCACAGGTTGTTTCTGAGACTATTTGGACTCATGTTGATGCCTTATGTATCAGAGAGGGACCGTGTACATCTGTTAATTATCATCATTGAAAAGGATTAATTAGTTAAATTATTTGCTTAAAAAGAGAGAGAGAATACCTTCCGCATTTCTGCTTCTCAGTATCTACTAAGACAAAGGATATTTCTCTAGAGTGTTAACAGGCCAGTTCTCAAAATGCCAAATTGCAAAGAAGTTTCCAAAGCTGATTGATAGTAGCTAATCACCCATTATACCCATCTGTGTCCACCTTTGCTCATACACATGCACCAGAGAGAGGAAGAAAAAAAGAAGGACGGAAAGAAAAAGAAACATTAAGACAGATTGGCAATAATCTATGGCTCAATTCTCTCAAACGCTCAAAGTCCTACTGAAAATAGGAGGTTGTTGACATTCTGAGCCCTCCTAGTGCTAAATTCAGGAGCACATCATATTGAGCAACTCCAAATTATTTAATATTCCCCCCTAAATAGGAGTAGCAAAATAAATTCTAGTATAAACAGCCTTCATATGATGAACTAGATGCGTTCCTCAGTGTGTCTTTCAGTCACGGTTTCCAGTTCATCCCAACAGGCACGTGCAGTTGTGATTTCACATAACTCAGTGCAAGGCAAAGGCTCTCTGGAAGCACAGTAGGTGAAGTCCTGCGCTGTTAACCAAAGGATTGTTGATTCAAATCTGCCAGTCAGTCTATGGGAGAAAGACAAGGTAGTCAGCTTTCTTCAGTATTTGCCGCCTTGAACCCTGTATGGAACAGCTCTGCTCTGTCCTATGTGGCAGCTCTGACTTGGAATTGACCAGACAATGGTTGTGGATTTTGGTTTTCAGAAAATGCTAGAAGTGTATAATAGAATACTATGCTGCTTTTAAAAACAAGGAACTCATGCAATATTATTCAAAATTGTTGACTCTGGAGAACATTATGCTGAGTGAAATATCCCAGTCACAGAAGGACAAATATTGCATGATGCCACTGTTGTAGAATGCAACTGACCTCGGGTTTGGGGAGAGACTGAGTAAGATGGGTTCAATAATGTATACTGCACTGAAACAGAGGAGGGAGAAAACTGTTTAAAAGAGATATGTGACTAGGTATTTC
>NW_006399888.1:4870658-4891563 GCF_000299155.1 Elephantulus edwardii | reverse complement strand
GGGAGTGATAGGGAATGGCAAAGGACACACTGACAAAGGAGATTAATCAGAACTGGCTTTGACAAGCACTGTGGCAATTGGACAATTAAAACAGACATTCAGGGGTGGAGAAGAAGAACAAACTGGGGAGGAGGGTAGAGAAAACAGTGCAACAATGAAGGAATGAAAACCCAAAATCTCTGTAAATGTTCATTAATACTATTAAAATTTAAAAAAAAAAAAGACGAAGAAGAAAATGCTAGAAGTGGAGCTCTGATGGACTAGTGGTAAGAAGCTACACTGCAATCCTGGAGAAAGGCACCCAGGTCAAATTCACCACCTACTCCGCAAGAGAAGGATGGGCCATCTCCTCCCGTGGAGGGTCAGCTATGGGTCAGATCTGACTTGATGTTAAATAAGAGCAACAAGTATTTGATGCCTCCTTTGGCAGCACTGAAATTGGAATCATACAGAGAAGATTAGCATGCCCCTGTAAAAGAAAAGGTTGTGCAAATGTTTGAAGGCTTCGCATGTCTTAAGGTGATTATGATGAAGAATCTGTTACAGGAGGAAGTTAGTTGAAATATTCCCAAATGAGGACACTTGCATCATGAAAGGGTAAGTATTAGTTGCCTGCAAGTCAGATACTCATAAATTGAAAACAGTATTTGATTTGGTTTCATTGGTCTCTGCAAAATGTCTCCTAATGTCTACTTGCACTTTTTTTTTGTCTTTTAAAAGTCATTTATTCTTTTTAAAGCATTATGCTATAAAAACCTTTCTGAAAGATGAGATTTTATTTCCACTTCCTAGCACCTTCCTTCCTCTCCTCTTCGTTTTTCCTCCTTTTTTATGCACACGCATGTGCGCGCGCGCTTACGCACGCACGCGCGCGCACACACACACACACACACACACACACACACTCTTAACTGATGCCCACAATGCGAGGTATTGAAGATTCAATGATAAACAATAATCAATTCTGTTTAGTATCTGGACTAGTAGAAAAAAGAAGAGAAAATATGTTACCACCTCTGAGTTCCTTATGTCAACTGAGCGATCAGGAAATACCCTTCTTGCACTTTTCAGTCTAGTCAATAGTATTCTATACATATTTTTATCTGATAAGCAAACAAAATTAAGTTTTGGAAACGAAACTAAATCCTTATTAATCCATCCTGGCCATTATTGTTGCACAGAATTCTTGGAAAAACTACATATTCTAAGTTCATTTATAAAAATCCTAATATTTTGGTCTTAAAGCTTCAGATTTAGACTGCAGTGGACATTTTACCATCTTCTCACTTTTACTTTTACTCTGGACTATTTCCTTCGATATCCAACCAAGATCAAGAAAAATAAAAATAATGGATTTATTGATAATATAATGCTTTTTATTTTTACATTTAACCAATGTGTTCTCCTTGCTGTACCCACTATTAATAATAGGTTACGTGATAGACTGCTAACCAGAAAGTCACTAGTTCGAATTCACGAGGTACTCCCTTGGAGAGAGATTAGGCAGCCCCTTGCCATTAATATCCACAGCCATAGAAGCAAGGTGGAGGATGGATGACAGTAGATTTGGCTTTAGTGCTCAGAAAAGATATGTATTCAATTATTTCAAACCTTTCCAAAAGTATCCTAAAAGATACGAGTAGCTTCTTTTTCCTGAACAACGTGCCTCTGGAAACTCTACGAACATTAATAAATGATGATAGTTATAGGAAAGGCTTTCGGACTTTCTTTCATATGGTCTCTATGAATCATGCTCAACTCTATGGCATTCAACAACAACAACTAGTTTACTTACAAAATTTATCTACATTATTTTTGACACTGGATCTTTCCCATTTCTTTTACTTAGCCCTCCCTCCACCTATCAAATTGTGCAGCCCTATGATTACTCCCCTGCTCGTCCTCACCCCTCTGCTCCAACCCTCCCCTCCTTGGATCCTCACACACATTTTATTAGTTATCTTTTTATTTATACAAATAATGGTCTTGTACAGTATCTATCCTAACGGGACTGAGATAGTTCTCTTAGCATAATGCTCTCTAGCTTCTCCAAAGTTACATAGCAATTTTCAAAATCATTGTTTTTGTGTGCTAGATAGTAGTCCATTGTGTGAATGAATGTGCCATCATTTCTCAACCTATTTAATTGTGGTTGGACATTTGGACTGCTTCCATGTTTTTGCAATGGTGAATAATGCTGCTATGAACATTGGTGTACAAATCTCCATTTGTGTCATATTTCTAATTTTCTCTGTGTATATTCCAAGCAGTGAAATAGCTCGGTTATGTGGAATTTCTATGTTCAGCTTTTGAGGAAATGCTAAACTGCCTTTCAGAGTGGTTATTCCATTTTACAAACCCACTAACACTGTATAAGAGTTCCTATCTCACCACGTTCTCTCCAACATTTATTACTTGCTGTCCTGTTAAACTTTATCACTGCAACTGTGGTGAGATGATAATTCGTTGTTTTTATTTCCATCTCTCTTTAAAATGGATTTTTTGTAGAATACTTACACCACTTATACACAAGGAGCTGACATTTTGCATGTCTCATTATCCATAATTGTTCATTACTCCTGCTTGCAGTACTGACTTGGAGAAATGCCCTACAGTATTCCTTGACCAAATAATGTTTTCCTGTTGCCTTTTTTGTGTAAATTACCTTTTATTTTACTATTTTCCTTATTATTTAACCTTAATGATACAGCAATACCAATCAACTGCCTGTACTTTTTTGGGTCAGATTTACTTTTTATTCTATACATTTATCTATTGTTCCAAATATTTATAATAAGTATATAATGTAATAAGTATAATATTTAGTTAAATTAGATCTCATTATTGCAAATACTATTAATACATAATCTATGCTAGATCATTTGTGAGGTTGGACTTTATGAAGAGGAATTAGAAGAAGACTTATCAACAATCTGCATTATGCAAATGACACACTCTTGCTTGCTTAAACTGAGGAGGATCTGAAGCATTTGCTGCAAAAGGTCAGGGGCCACAGTCTTCACTATCACTGAAACTCAACATCAAGAAAAATTCTCACCATGAGGCCAAATGGCAGCATCATGATAGATGAAGAAGAGATTGAGATTGTTAGCAATTTCAGTTTACTTACTTCCATAATCAACACTCTTGACACCAGTAATCATGAAATCAACAGACAAATTGCACTGGGAAAGTCTACTGTCAGAGACTTCTCCAGAGCGCTAAAGAGTGAAGATACCAATCTAGAGACTAAGAGGCACCTGGTCCAGGTCATGGTCTTTACAATTACTTGCTATGCATCAGTGAGCTGGACAATGAATAAGAACGGCAGAAGAAGAATCAATAACTTTGACTTTTGGTGCTGGAAAAAGTGTTGAACATACCATGGACCACCAAGAGAACAAACAGGTCTGTCCTAGAGAAAGTGAAACCAGATTGTTGCTTGTAGGTGAGGATGTTGAAGTTTCATCTTACATACTTAGAGAACGTTGCCAGAAGGGATCAGTCTTTAGAGAAGGACATCAAGCTTGGAAGGGTGGAAGGACAGCACAGGAGAAAAAGACCATGGGTCAGAAGGACTGACATCATAAGTGGGATAATGGGGGTAAAGGGTGTCAGAGACAGTGAAATTGGCTCAGGATAGGGCAGGGTTCAGAGTTACTCTTCAAAGATAGGGTAGCTATGAATCAAAGTTGATTTGATGGCACATGACAACAACAACATAGAGGGTCAGTGAAAGAGAGGAAGACTCAAAGAGATGAAAGGATACAATGACTGCAACAGTGGGCTTGAAGATGGTAGAGATTGTGACAATGGTGGAGAATGGGGTCACATTTCCAGCTGTTGTTTATAGTGTCTCTATGACTCATAGTCTACCAGATGACACTAACAACAATAACGAGTAAACATGAAGAGCCTTCGGTTAAAGTACTTTGATGATAACAGATAGGTTGGAGATTTGAGCCAAACAAGATATTCCTTAGAAGAAAGGCTGGTGATGTCTTTGTGCGTTACCAGTCTCTGAAAACTTGACTGAAAACACGTCCTCTCGAATGTGATAAGGTGAGTATAGATTGGAATGAACTTAATGGCAACGGACAACCCAATATAAGTCTGTACCACATAATTTAAAATCAGCAGTATCAATGAGAAATACACAAGGACTAATTGGAGGAGGCGAGGATCTGCATTCTAACTGTGACTTTCTGTCCCTGTGTTCTCTTGTAAATTATTTAAAAAGAGTGTATTTTATTCTATTCATTTGGAAAATAAAGATGGTATCAGGTTAAGTAACCTAATATTATAATTAGCTGACTTAAAGCATATGATGCAGTGCTAGTTTTTGTTCTGCGTTGACGCGTTAATTCTCATCTGCAAAGTAATGCATTTTAAAACGAATGTTACGCTCACTAGTTGACTATTTGAGACTTTGTAGTGAAGCTCCTTTGTCACTCTTCTGTTACTGCACAACTACCCCTCCAAAGGTTGCTAATTGCTATTGCATGATCTAGCCCACACAACGAAGAGGGCAGACTTACAAGTCCTTCAAAGCAAAGTTCAATCAAAAGAGTATGGACAAGAATAGTCACAAATTGCACTTTGAATGTCTAGCTCCCAAGATTCACTAGTATTGGCAGCTCAGTTTGACCTGTGTTTCAGAATGACTTTACTCCAATATTGTTTTTGTTAATATCTCCAGAGAGATACTTCTCTTTCAACACAACTTTCCTCATATGAGTCCATTCTAAAAGTGTATCTCCATTACTGCTACTAGACATCAGTATACATTTTAAATAAGTTAAAATAGTGGCAGAAATAGCTATCAGTAGAGTAAAGGTTTTGGGGAAACAATTAAATGAAATCCCATGGTTGAAGGCTGCGATTGTCTGAGGAAGGATATGCAGGAACATGCCCAGGTTAATGATTACGTTTCATCCAATAGGCAAGGATTTTCACCTAGTTTAATGCTTAATTAAAAAGGGTGCAATTAAGCTATGAGTGTCTGGGGCTTTGATATGAATTAGCCTGGTGGGAGGATAAGAAGTCCCTAGACATTTTAAGAGAAAAAAGAAAAATAGAATAGTACAATATCAGAGGAATGGAGATCCATTTCAAGGAAAACCAATAGGAAACAATATTCTTTAACAAAACCCCTAATATCCAGAACACAGACATGTACATACTCTCCTGCACGCACACATTGGCGTGCACATTAACCTGTGATTTGTAAGAATGTGCAATTAGTGGACACCTCGGAGGAAAGAGCCTCAAATGTGAATAATTGTAATAATTGTATGATTATATTAATAAGCACTTTCAAAGGAGGCAAGCTCTTTCTTTTTAGGTTGCCAAATTATTTGTGTGGTATATTTATTTTTATTTGCTGAATAATTATCACCACTGTTATGTGTATCTGTAGGGCAAATTAATGTTTTGCATATTGCAACATTTCTTCCTTTTATAAGATTCCTTTAAAGTATGAGAAGAAAATACAAGGTGTGGGTCAAAATCTACTCTCAGATTCTTTGGATAGAGTCAGATAGTTCTTATACTGAAAATCTAACCTAGACAATGATGCATATTTGATTAGGCAACATTTCATCTGCTGATAATTTTTTATTATCGATTTGTGTCTTCCAAAAATGTACTTCTTTCTCTCATTGCCTCTCTTTCTATTCTAGGTAGGTAGGTAGATAGATACCCAGATACATAGACATATAGAAAAAACTGTATGCATTATTATTTAATAAAATTAGAAATCCGTTTTCATGATTTTTAAAATTTTAAAATAATACGTATTCATGTTTTACATGTAGCTTCTCAACTTTTTCATGTATTAGCCAGACATCCCAGCTGCAGAAGCATGGTTCAATTGCTTATGAAGATTAAAAATAATAAAGAATAAAATTATTCCACTATTGGCAGTCATTTATGTGGTACAATACTCAAATGAATGGTGTTATCAACCTAGGATAGCATTTCATAACTTCCAGAGAGTTTTAAGTGTTGCCTACATGGAACTAAAAATTATTCCTATTCTTATCAGGTTGGAATCTAGGCACTAAGAAGAATCAAGTGATTGGATCAATTTTTCTTCCAACACTAAAAAAAGACAATGTTTTTACCTTTAATCTCTGAGCACTTTTTGTGATCAGTGTAGATCAACACCTGGAGAAGACTGGACTAGCTTGATTTTTGCATTTTCTCTTGAATTAGTTCAATGCTTAGAAGATTAAAAGGGAAGATTTTATATCAGGAGAGTCTTCTACTAATTAAGACCTGTTCTCCAACACAGACTCACACACAGAATCATGATCCTTTCTTGTTTAGAAGGTTATAAGCAAATTATCCTGTTGTTGTTATGTGCTGTCAAGTCGCCTACAACTCATAGCAACCCTATGTATAACAACTCTGAACCCTGCTCAATCTTGAGCCCATTTCTTTGACTCTGACACACCTACCCTTATTACCCCAGTCACTGAGTCAATCTGTCTCATCCAGGGTCTTCCTCTCTTGCTGTCCCTCCACCCTTCCAAGCATCATGTCCCCCTCCAAGGACAGATCCCTCCCTGGTGGCATGCCCAAAGTATGTTGTCAGAGAGAGCTTAAAAATGCTTTCCTCCAAGGAGCATCCTGGTTTCACCCTTTCAGGACAGACCTGTTTGTTCTCTTGGAGGTCATATTCATTAATCTTCTCCAACACCACATCTGAAAGGCATTGATTCTTCTTCTGTCATCCTTAGTCACTGCCCAGCTAGCTGTCTAATGCACCGGTGGAATAAAAATGAATATCTCTTACTTTCCTTACATAATTAGCTTTCTTTCTCTCTTTCTACACAAATTTGCAGGTTGCAGGGCTAAGTGGTTTTTTCCTCTTGTTCTTAATTTATATTAACTGGTACAGAGAAGTGCACTGAAGCAATAAAAAGGCTAAATGATATAGAAACTTTCAAAAGCACAGTTTTATTGTTTTTAACCACTAGTAATAGCTGAACTTAAATAATTATCAAGTAATTATTTTCATTTGAGCAAAAGTAGTTACTAATTATGCTAACATGTAAAGTGATGCCTCAGAAGTATGCGAGTTTGCTTGCAAGTAGTTCATTCTCTTTCATTGGCTTATTAGTCCTCAAATCAGTTCCATTTAGTCTTCAATTAAAAAATAAAGTTAATGGAAAGCCAGCTTCTTAGCAGGTATCACACGCAGAGAGATAAAGGTGACCTCTTTCACCTTCTTCTTTGTGCTGCTGGTTGGTTAGAGTCACTATATTGCCTTCAAAGTTCAATTGTTGTAAATTAAAAGTGGTGGCTCTTTGATGTTGGTTAACTATTTTCCCCTTGCCTGTGTCAACCTTATTTTGAAATGCCTTCAATCTGTCTAGAAGTACCTGAGATACCCTGCAACTCTGTGTCATCATGCATTGATTTATTCAACAAATGTTTGCAGAGCACCTACAGACATCTTTGTACTGATTCACTCAAAACAAAACAAAAAAGCATTACCTTCAATTTTGAATCCAACTCATACTTAACCTGTCTCCATATCTGCAACCTATAGGCAGAACAGATCATTCAGGAAACAGGGATTTATGAGGAGGAAGGTGGCATCAGGATTAGAGGAAGAGTCATCAGCAATCTACGTTATGCAGATGACACACCTTGCTTGCTGAAACGGAAGGAGATCTGAAGCACTTGCTGAAAAAGGTCAAGGACTGTAGTCTTTAATATGGATTTCAGCTCAACATCAAGAAGACAAAGATTCTCACCACTAGGCCAATTGGCAGCACCATGATAGGTAGACAAAAGATTTGAGGTTGTTAGCAATTACAGTGTGCTCAGATCCACAATCAACACTCTTAATACTAGCAGTCAGGAAATCAAAAGATAAATTGCATTGGAAAAATCTGCTCTTAGGGACCTCTCCAAAGGACTGAAAGCAATGATGTCAGTCTAAAGACTAAGGTGCTCCTGATCCAGGCCACAGTCTTTGCAATTGCTTGCGATACATCAGAAAGCTGGATAATGACTAAGCATGATAGAAGAATTTATGCCTTTGAGTTGTAGTGCTGGAGAAGAGTCTTGACCATACCATGGACCACCAAGAAAACAAATAGTTCTGTCTTGTAGAAGGTGAATCCAATTTTCTCCTTGGCAGCTAGGATTTTGAAGCTCCATCTCACATATTTTGGTCACATGGCACGGAGAGATGGATGGGTCCTTGGAGAAGAACATCATGCTTCGAAGGGTGGAGGGACAACACAGGAGAGGAAGACCCCAGATGAGATAGACTGATACAGTATCTGGGGCAATGGAAGGTTAGCACGTCAGAATTAGTGAGACTGGCTCAGGACAGGGCAGTGTTCAAAGCTGCTGGACATAGGGTCACTATGGGTCATAGGTGACTAAATGGCACATAACAATAACAATAACAATAACAACAACAACATAGTTACCCTAAAGGATGAGACAGGCTTTCTACATAGGTTTCCAAGGCAGTGGATTTTATGGAAGCAGACTACGACAATCCTCCCCTATAGAGAGCCTGGTGGTTTTGAACAGCTGACATTTACATTAGCAGTCAGAGACTCTAACCATTATGCCGGAAGTGCCAGTTAGGTCCTGGGAGTATCAAAGGTATGATATATGAGATGTTCAAAAGTGTGTGAGGGAGAAAGTATGTGGTGTATGTATGTAATGGTGCAGGGGTGTGCAACAGGTAAGTCCTATCTGTAGAATGACAGGAATAGCTATAAAGGCACGTATGTTTTAAAAAAAATACGCACATTTACAAAGGGGCTAATTGAATGTTGCCAGAGTTTCTTTGGCACAACAATGATGAGTTTTCCTACAAGAATTGGAAATGTTCAATGGAAACTTGAAAAGACCCTCTTCAATGGGACGATAATAGGCATAGAACAATGATAATCAATTATTTAAAATATAATAGGTATTGTTGCCATTATGTGCTGTTCAGACACCTATAACTCATAGTGACCCTATGTACAACAATTCTGAACCCTGCCCTAACCTAAGTCAATATCATCTTCCCCAACAGCCTCAATCCTGCATCTCCAGTTACTGAGTCAATCCACCTCATCCTGGGTCTTCCTCTCTTGCACTGTCCCTCTATCATATGTAGGTTCATATACTTGTAATGTATATGGATGATTATATAAGATACAATGTACATAAGTGAAACACAATGTGCATGAATGCATAAAACACAAAGCACATGTATAAAACAATATATATTAATGATTTTATGAAAACCAATACAAAATAAAGAATTATCTTCATTAGAAAAGTGATTGTCCATTCCCAGAGGCGTTCACTCCTCATGTCTAATTTACCATTCCCTCATTTAGGGAGGTGTATGGTGGATTAGTGAGATAGAAAACAGTTTTTTGTTATTTATTTTGACTCATAAATGAGACAGGAGAATAGGGTAAGACGAGAAGGGTCCAGCCCTTCTAAGTAACATATTAGGAGTTGGCTTTCTACTTGGACTGCTCTGAGGGAACTTTTCACGAGTGAATTCTGAGACCTGAGCTTTCTTCAACCTTAATCTCTGAAAAGCATTCAGTCCTGTTTCTACATGAGACATTTGTTGTTATTGTTGTTATGTGCCATCGAGCGGCTTGTGACTCATAGCCACCCTAGGTACAAGAGCTCTAAACACCGTTCTGTCCTGTGCCAACCTAGCCATTTCAAATGCACTTATTCCCACCACTCCACTCAGAGAATCGATCCACCTCATTGAAGGTCTTCCTCTCCTTCACCGCCCTGCCACTCTGCCAAACATGATGTCCCTCTCCAAGGACCAGTCCCTCCTTGCAACATGACCAAAGTATGTTAGATGAAGCTTCAGAATCCTTGACTCTAAGGAGCATTCCAGCTTCACCTTCTCCAGGACAAACTTGTTTGTTCCCCTAGCAGTCCATGGTATATTCAACACTCTTCTCCAGCACCACAGCTCAAAAGCATCAATTCTCTATCATCCCTATTCACTGTCCAACTCCCTGACACATAACACATAATTGCGAAGACTATAGCCCGGATCAGGCACACCTTAGTCTCCAGCCTGACGATGTTGCTCTTCAATACTCTTGAGAGGTCCCTCACAGCCGACTTTCCCAATGCAATTCATTTCTTGATTTCCTGGCTGCTGTTACCAAGAGTGTTGATTGTGGAGCCAAGCAAACTAAAACTGTTAACTCTCTCAATCTCATCACATCCATACTGATGCTGCCAATTGGCCCAGTGGTGAGAATCTTTGTCTTCTTGACCTTGAGCTTCAATCCATATATAGTTTTTTTTAAAAGGGGGGGGGGCATGTTATATAATATTTTTATCATAATTGATTAAAATATTTAATGGAATATTAATTTCAAGACAATTATGAATAGCATCATGATTTAGCATTTGTTTGAACTTTTTAATTCCACAGTGACAAATATCTATGTAATAATTTCTTCTTTAATTTTCATTTTTTATTGGCTTACAAAGTTTGTATACAGGTGTTTCACACTGTCCTTCATTCATATTGTTTCATATGTATAATCATTCTTGAGTAGCTTTTGTTTGTTTGTTTGTTTGTTTTAAATAAAATACCAGTCCTTGGAGAGGGACGTCATGCTTGGGATTGTAGAGGGACAATGCAAGAGGGGAGAGCCTGATGAGATGAACCGACCCAGGGACTGGGGTAATGGGGTGAGGTGCACCAGAGACAACAAGACTGCCACAGGATAGAGCAGGGTGTAGGGCCGATGTGCACAGGGTCACCACAAGTCGTAGGCAACCTGATGGCACACAACAACATCAAAAAATAAGAACAATTTATTATTTTCCATTACAAGAAATTGAAACTGGAATATTTGATGGACTAGTTAATTAGGTAATAATATTTTTCAAAATCATTGCTCCTGAATACTGCATAGTATTCCATTGTTTGAATGTACCATAATTTTTCAACCCATTTGTTTGTTGAGGGACATTTGGCTGTTTTAACTTTCTTGCTATTGTGCATAAGGCTTCTGTGAATATTGATGTGCAAATCTCTGTTTGCGTTTCAGTTCTGTTTTTCTCAGGATACGTTCTTAACTAGGTCATATGGAATTTCTATGTTCAGCTGTCTGAAGAAACACCAAACTGTCTTCCAGAGTGATTGTACCACTTTACAACCCCACCAACAGTGTATGAGAGTACCAATCTCTTCACATCCTCTGCAACATTTCTTTTGTGCTGTCCTTTGAAATTTTGAGGTTGGAGTGTTCGGTGAGTGGAGGGATGGGTGAAGGAACTAGAATAGGTCCAGTGGGGACCTGAAAAGATAGGGTAATTGTGGGCATGGAGCAATGGTGAATAATTTTATTAAACACGATGTATGAGAATGATCGTATGAAACACAATGTGAATAGAGGAATGTGTGAGACACAATGCGTATAAATGAAATGTAATGTATACAAATTTTGTATGCAAACCAATATAAAATGAAAATATTTTTTTAAAAAATAAAAAGCTCAGGGAATATTTATATGTTTTTAAACTTAATTAGAAAATCATCCATCATGTGCAGAATATCTCCAGGAGATAATTTGATGCAGAAGCTCTCACAGGGTGGGAGGGAGTTTTCAATCTATTTAGGCTGCAAATAGATACTTTTCTTCAGTGTAAAAATCATTCCACTCAAATTAAGAACATTTTTCACCTATTGAATACATAGATGATAAAATAATTCATTTCTCCTTGCAATAAAAAACTGATTCAGACACTTTAAGTGAAATGATTAAAGAAATAAATCACTGTAATATTTTTTAACTCACGGTTGCTGTTATGTTAAACACTTTGACACTGATGTGCCAAATGTGATATTGGTTACCCATGGTGGACAGTGTTTGGTGGAGCTTCCCGATTAAAACAAGCTTGGAAGCAGAAGTGGCATCTACTTCCGAAATGGCTTGCCTCCGGAAACTCTATGAACATGGAGAAACAACCAAAGTTAACAAGTGTTCAGGTCTCTCATTCATAGGGTCACTAGGAGCCATCTATGACTCAACGGCACTGAATAACAACAACAACAATATTTTGTATGATAACAGAAAGTTCAGGTGGCCTAGTGGTAAAAAGCTGCACTGAAATACTGAAGGCAGGCAGTTCGAATCCACCAGTTGATCTGCCAGGGTGGATGGGCAATCTCCTCCCATTTGATTAACTGACTCTGAAAACCTGCCGGAGAGCCATCTATGGGTTGGTTCCTACTGGACAGTACACAACAACAACAACAACAAACAACAGAGATCACATACGGAAATAAAAACTATGAACACTAGGAAAAGAAAGCTTACTTTTGATTGGGTTGTTAACATGGTTTTCACCTGATTCATCAGCAAACAAATAGGTTAAGAACCTAAGATGCAGAGCTTGAGAAGTGGAGGATTGAGAAAAGAGTCTCTGTCTTGAAGTAATGAGATGTAAGGGGATTACCTTATGCTGTTGACCTATAGATAGCTTGGAGTGAGGAGAGGAAGTCCTCTTGACTCCATGGTGTTAGTTTAAACAATCCTCTGGGCTCAAGTATCAGCCATTAAAATAAATTTGGGAGAAAGAAGAAGTAATGTTTATGGGTTAGAAGTCTGGGCTGCTTTTTTAAACAACCATGGCTACACATATAACAAAATGGAAACTTGATACAATGGGAAGCAACTTCCAGGAAATGGAATAGGATGAGCTTGAACAAAGGATGGAAATACGGAAATCCATTTTATATATGAAAAAAACTCAAACTCTACCCATCTGAGTCCAAATTTGTAAATATATGTCTTTATTTATACCTTTGTTTACCAGAAGTTGTAAAACATTATGTTTCTTGGTAAGATACTCTTATTTTCAAATTTACAGTGAACTGTTATTGACTTGTGGACATAATAATATTGTGTTGAAAATATATTCTCTTAAGGTAGTGTTTAAAATAATTTCTTTTAAGTATTGGACTATCCTGTATGTTTATTATATCTTATTTGAAATTATATAAAGACTATTCATAGTCAAAAAGAATGAATTAAATCCTATTTTATTATATAAATTACCAGTGACAATAATTCAAGCATATTGTTGTTAGCCCCTAAGGAGAATAAATGTAAAGATGATGGATGGAAATATGCAAGCAGTAACTTTAGGAACTAGTAGAGTGCGTTTCAATCCATGAGGACACATGCTAAATTTTCAGGGAACAATTTCGAAAAGAAAAGGCAATGAACTTTTTCATGTATATTAGGAATGGAGGTCCAAACTGCTTCTTGGCTTCATCAATGATCCAGCTACAAGATCTGTAATTTGTGACTTGGTTCTTGCAATTGGTATAACACAAACAGTGGTTATCAGTCTCTAACTTCTAAGCGGAACACTGTTGTCCATTACAAATGCAAGCTCTGAAATACACTCCCCAACCTTAATTGAAAGGTGTGTTTAGACTGAGTAAATCACCTGCACAACTATCCACCTGGGTGGTCTTCAAGGTCTTGACGGTTTTGGAGTCGACTTAACTAAAGTCTCCATTTATAGTTAGAATAAATCTTCTCAACTCCATCTACATATATAGTTTCTCAGTATTCCTACTTCTGGTTAGAGGATATTACTAGGTTTACATATGTTAAGATGTATCTTTCTCAATACTTATTCCATTTCTCTAATACTAATTGAATATTTGACTTGACAGCACGTAACAGCCACATTCAATATGTATGCTGAGAGAACAACTAATAAAAATCATCAGAGAAGACAGACATGAGAAGCTATGGATAAGAAGGTGGCATCAAGAATAGAAAAGATTCATCACCCACTTGTTCTGCCTATGATATAACCTTGTTTGAAGAAAACAATTACTGAAAAAGATCAATATGGGCTACACCCCAACAACAAGAAAACAAAAAGTTTCACAGCTGAGTCAATAGACAACATCATGGTTGTTTTTGTTGTTATGTGCCATCAAGTTGCCTGCGACTCACAGCAACCCTATATACAACAGCCCTAAACCCTGCTCTATCCCTTGCTAACCTTACTGTCTCTGACACACCTATCTCCGTTACCCCAGTCACTGAATCAATCCATCTCATGGAGGATCTTCCTCTTTTGCACTGTCCCTCCACCCTCCCAAGCATAATGTCCCTCTCCAAAGACTAGTCCGCCTCGCAACATGTCCAAAGTATGTCAGACGAAGCTTCAAAATCCTTGCCTCTAAGGAACACCCTGGCTTCACCCTCTCCAGGACAAACTTGTCATCAACTCTCCTTCTATCATCCCTAGTCATTGTCCAGCTCTCTGATGCATAGCAAGTAATGGCAAAAACCATGGCCTGTGTCAGGTGCACCTTAGTCTCCAGACTGACATCATTGCTCTTCAGTCCTTTGGAGAGGTCTCTGACAGCCGACTTTCCCAGTTTTATTCTTCTTTTAATTTCCTGGCTGCTGGTACAAAGAGTGTTGATTGTAGAGCTAAGCAAACTGAAGCTGTCAACAAATTCATTCTCTTCTCCATCTAACATGATGCTGCCAATCAGCCCAGTGGTGGGAATCCTTGTTTTCTTGATGTTGAGCTTCAGTCCATATTGAAGGAGGGAAATGTGAAAGTGGTCAATGATTTCATTTTACATGGGTCCGTAATCAGCCTCCACGGTAGTAGCAATCAAGAAATTAAAAGATGTGTTGCATTGGAGAAAACATGCTGTCAAGTCCCTCTTTGAAATATCAGTGAGCAAGTTTAAAAGTGAAAGTATTCCTGACCAAAGCCAGAGTATGCCTATAGTTTCATATGCTTGTGAAAATTGGACAATGATAAGGAAGATCAAAGAAAAATAAATGCCTTTGAATTACTGTGTTGGTGAAGAACATTGACTCTACAGTAGACTTCCAAAAGAACCAAAGAACCTGGCTTGGAAGAAGTTTGACCAAGTCCCGCCTTAGTTGCTACTAACAATGATAAAATTTGTCTTGCATACCTTGGGCATATTGTCAGCAGAAACCGGTCTTTGGAATAAGGTGTTATGAAAAAAAAAAAAAAAGAGGCTCAGCAAAAGAGAGGAAGACATTAAAAAAGATGGACACAGTGACTGACTACAGCAATGAGCTTGAGTGTGGCAGAGATCACGTGGATGGCACAAGACAGGGCACCGTTTCAATCTGTTGTTCATAGGCTCACTATGAGTCATAGACAACTCAATAACAGAAACATTATAATCTAAACCCAAGAGCCATGGCTTTTGTTTTTGTTTTTCCAATATTTAAAGCATTTGGTTGCTAACAAAAAGGTAACTTGTTTGAACTCAACATTCATATTGTGCAAGAAGCTTGTAGTAATCTGCTACCGTCAGGATTTTAGCCTAAAGAACCCTATGGGAGAGTTCTAAACTGACCTACAGGGTGACTAGTGTCAATAGTTTTGGGTTGCTTTATTTACTTCTTTCTTTCTTTATTTGTTATAACCTAAATAATCTTTTTTAAATTCTCCACAAGCAGCTCTCTCCAAATACTCTTCTATTTCTGTAGAATATTATCATTTTTCCTTGCTACACCTTCCCTATCATGAATATTATACATATGAACACATACACACACACATGCACACTCACATCAATACTTTACTCAGTTCTATTAATGTTTCCTTTAGTGTGTCTCCTGTTATTGTTTTTTATGTCCTGTTGCTAATGTCAAGACTCCGTTGTTAACAGATACATGGTTGGTCTCCTTATCTCTCCATCCCCTTTCTCTCTCAGATATTCTGGGGAATTTTTTCTTCCTCATCCCTGCTGAGAAATATCCTTTCCATGATCTGATACTTTAGTGAGTTTTAAAAGTATTTGAGCCAAAGCTTTATTATCTTTGTCTCTAAAGAGCACTCTGGCTGGACTTCTTCCATGACATATTAAAAATTTTTAATCCAACACCCCTTCCCGATTAAAACACTCAACCAAATAGGAATAGAAGGGACATAGTGAAAAATATATATGCTAAACCAAAAGCCTATATAATTTCCAATGGAGAAAGACTAAAAGCATTCTCCTTGAGAGCAGGGACTGGACAAAGATGTCCACTGTCATCACTCCTATACAATATTGTATTGGAAGTACTTGCTAAGGGAAATCTAATAAAAAAAAAAAAGGCATCCTTATCAGAAAAAAAGATTGGTGAAACAGTTGTTATATGCAGATGACATGATAGTGTGCACATAAAACCCCAAAGATTCAGCAACAACAAAAGAACAAAACAGATAGAGTGGACAAATTTAGTAGAGTGGCAGGGTACAAGATCAATATACAAAAGTCAGTGGGATTCCTTTACAATAGCAAAGAAAAAACAGATAAGGAATTCAAGAAAGCAATACCATTTACAATAGCCAAACACAAATTGAGATACTTAGAAATAAACCTAACTAAAGACACAAAAGACCTTTACCAGGAAATCTACAAAACATTTCTACAAGATCCAATAAAATACCTAAAAAAATTTAAAAATGTTCCCTATCCACAACTAATTGATCACAGTCAGTTACAGATTTCTTCTTCTTTGATTCATAGATAAGAAGACACAGTATAGTAACAATGACAATCTTGCCAAAACCAATCTCCAGGTTTCAAGCAATCCTAATACATATACCAAATTCATTTTTCAAAGAAACAGAAAAGGCAATTGGCAAGTTTATTTAGAAAGGAAAGATACCTTGAATAAGTAAAACACTTTTTTTTAAGTAAAACACTTCTAAAAAACAAGAATGAACTGGGAGGCATAGCACTCCCTGATCTCAAAACCTACTACACAGCTGTAATAATCAAAATAGCGTGTACTGGCATAATGGCAGGCACACAGATCAATGGAATAGAATTGACAACCCAGAAAATAATCCACTTATCTATGGTCAACTGATATTCAACAAGGAAAGAAAACCTATCAAATGGAGATGTGACAACCTCTTCCACAAACGGTGCTGGCAAAACTGGACTGCTACCTGAAGAAAGCTGAAATAGGATGCACACCTCTCACTAGACAGAAAAATCAACTCAAGGTGGATCAGAGATGTAGGAGTAAAGCCTCAAACCATAAAGATCATAATAGACAAAGTAGGACCAAGTTTAGAAGGCCTAGTTCACAGTATAAAATGGCTGAAAAGTACAACCAGGAACACACAACCAGGGGAGGATAAAATTGATTAATAGAATCTTCTAAAGATTAAATCCCTGTGTGTATCAAAAATATTCTCCAACAGAGTGAAAAGAAAACCTACTGACTGGGGGGGAGGGAGAAAAACATTTGACACAATACCATCTCAGATGAGGGTCTCGTAACAAAAGTTTACAGAATCCTACAGGGCTTCCACAAGAAAAACACTGATAATGCAATTACAAAATGGGCATGGAACGACCTTTCACAGAGGAAGATATTCAGATGGCCAACAGATGCATGAAGAAATGCTCAAAATCACTGGCAATAAGAGAGATGCAAATCAAAACCACAATGAAATACCATCTCATCCCAGTAGCAGTGTCAAAGTTTAACAGGGCAGCAAGTAATAAATGTTGGAGAGGATGTAGAGAGATAGAAACTTTTATACACTGTTTGTGGGATTGTAAAATGGCACCACTTACTCTGGAAGGCAGTTCAACATTTCCTCAAAAAGCTGAACATAAAAATTCCATATGGTCCAATGCTTGGAATATGTATACCCCTAGAAAATTAGAAATGAGACACAAACAGAAATTTGTGCACCAATGGTCATAGCAGTGTGATTCACCAGTATAAGAACATGGAAACAGCCCAAATGTTCAACCATAGTCAATTAGATTGGGAAATTGTGGTACATTCCACAAGATGGAATACTATGTAGCATACAGAAACAACAATTTTGAAAATTACTACATAACTTGGGAAGGAACTGGAGAGCATTATGCTAAATTAACTAACTCAGTTTTATAAGGATAAATATTGTATAAGACCATTATTTGTAGAAATAGAAAGATAACTAGTAAAACGGAATCTAAGCGGAGGAAGTTAGTAGCAGAGCAGTGAGGATAGGCAGGGGGTTAATCATAAAGTCATGCAATCTGATGTTAGAGGGAGGGGTGGGTAAAGGAAATGGGAAAGATCTAGTGGGGAAAATAATGTGTACAAATTTTGTAAGCAAACCAGCATAAAATAAAAATGTATTTTAAAAGAAAAGTATTACTTATTTTTTTTAGAAAAGATATTCAGATAATCTGAATTTAAAAACTGTTCTTACCCATAAAAAATGAATGGATAGAAAAGCTCTGGTATATTCTCACAATGGAATACTATGCAGCACTGAAAAACAAGGAACTCATGATATATTATGCTAAGTGGATGACCCTAGAGGGCATTATGCTGAGTGAAATATCTCAGTCACAAAAGGACAGATATTGCATAAGGCCACAATTGTAAAATAGGACTGATACACTGTGGTTGTGGGAAGATAGAGAAGAAGGGAAGGAATGATGTATACTGCATTGCAACAGATAAGGGAGAGAACAGTTTAAAAGGGATATATGATTAGGTATTATTGTCATGACAGGAGTCAAGGATGAAGGCTGCACAGTGCAGTGGACTTGGAGGGGAGTGATTGAATAGCAATGAAAGAGTTTTTCTTTTACTCATCAAGGAGAAAAGTAAATTGGGGGGTGGGAGTGGGCAGGGAGAATAGTGCAACAATGAATGACTGGAAACCCTAAGTCTCTGTAAACTTTCACTAAAATTAATTTAAAAAATAAATAAAAACGGTTCCTAAAAGGATACACAGTATAGATTCAAAACAGATTCCAACTTTCTTCCTAATAGATAATTGAGTAGGTCGACTGTTAGCCCAACTAATAGTGAAATGCAAGGCAGCATTAAATAAGAGATAACGAGAGTAGTATCTAGCCAATGAGATAAGCCAGAGCTTCATGAAAGAATGATACATAAATTGGACCTTTATCACGCGTAGAGCTTTAGAAGACACAGCATTTCTGAAAGAGAAAAACGTGAGTAGACTCGACACTGTAAAGTCATGTTTGGACAATGTTCCTTTGGAAGTACATATATGTGAAAGGGATATACAAATGAAAGATGAAGTTTAAATTCTATTTGAGATAAGACGTTAAGTGTGCTTAGTTACCATGACAAGGTTTTTGGAACCTGACGAGGCGGTGCTGAACAGAGAAGTTAGAGACAAAAGCAACGGAGACATTTTGCATGTGAGTGAAGTGAGATGTTTTCAAAGGAAGTAAGAGCAAGTTTGGCTTCACGCGTGTGTGTGTGCGCGCACGCGCGCGCAGGTACATTTGTGAGTGTATTTGTATGTGTGCATATGGCCTAGATTATCCAGAATACGCTAAATAAATCAAGTCTTCTTTATATAATACATGTCCCCTTCTTCAATTCATCACTCAAGGTTTGACGTCTTCTTTAATGTCTTTGAGCAGAGAGATAACCACCAGTATGATTTTCCTGCCAAGTGGTTGAAAGCCCAATGTCTCCTGTGGAGGACTCAGTTCTACCCTTGTGAATTTCTCCTTAAGTATCTATCTATCACTCAGAAAGATGGACAAGTGAAGTGAGTCAAATTTTGCTAGATTAGCTGGCTACCTCATTAGCATGGGTAAATTCATCTAATTAATCTTTGACAAACCCATTGTCACCAGGAGGATCAGGACATTAGGCAATAAAAGATAAGTAAACAATTCCTTTGGGGAACAGAAGCTTAAAAGTTTCCCCAGATTCTGATGATTTACTGGAGAAAAAGAATGACATTTTTTTAAAGTGTTCTCTAAATTTAAAATAAGTTCGACTGAAAAGCAATATATTTCAAAAAGACTAGGGCTATGTGTGGCTTTCAGGTGAAGTCAACAAATGTCAGTAAGGGTTTCATTAAAAAATCTTTTGCAAAAAAAAAAATATTTTGCCCAGTATTGATTTCATATTTTTTTTGTATTTCAAGCACTTTATTACGGTCCTAAAATAATTATTCTGCTGATTTTTTAGTTTTTTTTTTTTATTAATTAATCTTAATGAAAGTATACAGAGACTTGGATTTCCATTCTTTCATTGTTGCACTTTTCTACCTGCCCAACCTTGCCCCTAGTTAGCTGTTTTCTTTGAAAAATCAAAGAAAAATTGTTTCATTGTTATACAATCCCTCCCCCAAGTCCACTCCACTATGCAGTCTTCTTTTGAAAAGTAAAAGAAAAATTCTTTCATTGTTATACAATCCCTTCCCCCAAGTCCACTCATATTTTTTTATAGGGCAGGGGAGTAGTAACAAGCATGAAGAAGAAACAAAAGAAACTATTTTTTTCCATTTTCCAGAAGGTTTTAGAAAGTGTCTTGGCAGGACCTGCGAGTGAATTGGCTCCTCTCTGGGCTACAGGCTGTCATAAGGTCACCTGCCGCAGAAGAGATTCCTTTCTGTCCTAGTTTCAGAAGCAAATAAACAAACAGTACAGTACACCAACTTTAGAGAGACTCACATCAGAGTGAAACATACAATTTGGAAAATTATATGTGACTAATTGTCCAGCAAGGACCTCTTAGCTTTTCAGATAGATTCATAGGGAAGAGAATTGGCAGCTTCAATGTAAAAGGAAGATTAACTCTGGGGAACAGAGGAGGAAGGATGTACAGATGTATGTTTGCCCAATGAGAACAGTATCAATGAATAAACAAGGAATGCTTTCAGAAATCTTTAACTTAAACCTACAACCAGGAGAAGACAACATAGATGAATGGGATCTTCTAAGACTCAAATCCCTATGCACATCCAAAAACTTCTTCAGTAGGGTAAAAAGAGAAGCCACTGACTGGGAAAAAGTATTCGGTAATAACATATCAGATAAGGGACTTATATCCAGAATTTATGAAATACTTGA
>NW_006399888.1:4855164-4869299 GCF_000299155.1 Elephantulus edwardii | reverse complement strand
AAAAAAAAAAAGAAAAAAGAAATCTTTAACTTGGCCTATGTAAACTTATCTCCCAAGTCACTATCCCTTTTTTCTAAGCTTAAAGTTCACGTGCATTACACACACATACACACAAATTCATATTGACTCTATAGGAAAGACTAGAACTGCCCCCTGGGATTTGTCTCGCCTGTAAATCTACACAGGAGCAGAATGTGACTTTTCACTCTCTCAGAGTAACTGTTTTATTCAAATCATCTAGGCATTGTATTCTCACCACCAGGGCTCCTTGTGTTCTTTGCTTTGTACTTTGTTGAGTTGGACAGACCTGTAGCTGATTCTCCAGCAGGCTTATATGCCAAATATTTCAAATGAATTGTTTTATTGTTCTGTTGTATACAAGGTCACAATGAATTGAAGTTAAATGATCGTATCTAACTAGAACAATGACATTTACTCATTGCTGACCCTCCAGAGGGTTTTCGGAGGCAGTAGGTCACATGGGAGGAGATTGCCCATCTTTCTCCTGCAGAGTAGTTGGTGGATTCAAATCATGTCCTTTTGGTCTGGCAGAGAACACTTTACCACTGAGCCACCAGAGCTATTTATCTATATTTATATTCATCTCTATATATTTATAGATATATGTAGCAATATACAATACTTTCAGATGAAAGTCACTTATTTAATTCTGACTAAGATTATTCTAAGGTCTATACTGTTTATTATGGCGACCATCACCAGAGCCATAGATTCTGAAGCCAAAATTAGTGCCTCTGTGAACACTGTGGAGTGTGAAGGTTTCTCGAGGCGCTGCTAATAATTCAAGTTCTGTTCTGTCTGACCCATTCAACTAAAAGTGATACCATTTCAAGATTCCAATCAACACATTCTTGTGTGTATTTGTTTTTATCATGTTTTATCTAGTCAACATTTGAAAAGTGCCTAACACACTTCAGCTAAAAGCCCAATTAATTAAAATTCCAATCAGTAAATACAACTAAGTTAATATTAATTCTTCTCTTTGACTATGTTGGTATGTTAAGTTGACCCCCACTCATCGTGACCCCATATGCTCCAGAGTAAAACTGCGTCCACTGTATTTTCTGGACCCTAATCTCTACAGAAGCAGTTTGCCAAGCCTTTCTTCTATGCAGCCATTGGGAAGGTTGGATCTTGCAACTTTTGAGAAAGAAGCTAGTCACAAACCAATTGCACTGCCTGGACCAAAACCAAACTTGGTTGATTCAGACTCATGAGAACCCTCCATTGGGTGTCCCAGGTGACAATCTTATAGGAGAAGACTTCATCTTTCCCCCATTGAGCAGCTAGTAAATTTGAGCCTCTTACCATCTGGTTAGCCATCCAACATGTAATTCGTTACACAAGTTTCCTTGTCTTTGATGAACTTACTTACTTATTGCCGTGGAGTTTAAGCAACTCATAACTAACTCTCCAGTCTCCTTCAGAGCAGCTGGTGGATTCAAACTGCTTGCCTTTGGTGTGACAGTGCACCTCCTGACCACTAAGCCATCAGAGCGCCCTGTCTTTGATGAAAGACCTTGGGAAAACCAAAACTGTATCAATAAAATTAGGAAGATACATCCCCTTGGTTTGCATGCCTTTGGCCTCCCACTTTGCCGTTGTTGTTGTTGTTGTTGTTGTTATGTGCCATCGACTCATAGCGACCCGATGCACAACAGCCCTAAACCGTGCTCTATCCTGTGCCAATCTCATTGCCTCTGACACACCAATCCCAATTGCCACAGTCACTGAATCAATCCACCTCATAGAGGGTCTTCCCCTCCTGTGCTGTCCCTCCACTCTACCCAGAATGATGTCCCTCTCCAAAGACCTGTCTCTCCTTACAACATGTCCAAAGTATGTCAGGCGAAGCCCCAGAATCCTTGCCTCCAAGGAGCAGCCTGGTTTAACCCTCTCTAGGATGAATCTGTTTGTTTTCTTGGCAGTCCATGGTACGTACATTCAATACTCTTCTCCAGCACCACAGCTCAAAGGCGTCAGTTCTCCTTCTATCCTCCCTAGTCATTGTCCAACTCTCTGATGCATAGCAAGTGATTGCAAAAACCACGGCCTGTATCAGGTGCACCTTAGTCTCCAGAGAGATACCATTG
This sequence comes from Elephantulus edwardii, assembly GCF_000299155.1. Classification (NCBI taxonomy): domain Eukaryota; kingdom Metazoa; phylum Chordata; class Mammalia; order Macroscelidea; family Macroscelididae; genus Elephantulus; species Elephantulus edwardii. Next base: position 4,867,185 of record NW_006399888.1, on the reverse strand, counting down.
CTCTTGAGTACTTTAGAGAGGTCCCTAACTGCAGACTTTCCCATCGCAATACGTTTTTTTATTTCCTGGCTACTGGTGCCAAGAGTGTTGACCTTGGAGCCGAGCAAACTGAAGCTGTGAACAATCTCATTCTCTTCACCATCCATAGCAGAAAGAATAATCCTTGTGGAAGGCCTCTACATTTTAGGTGTTGAAGTACAAGCAGGAAAAACACAGTTTATTGAGAGCTGAAGTGTAGGCCTTGAGTCAACAAATGCAGTCTGCTTTGATCCTTGGTGGAGGCATTTGCTGGGCAAGATTGTTTCTTGCAAAGCCTGTGCCATTAATCTTCCGCTTCAGTCTGGACCCCATAGAAACTTCTATAATGATGCACATGTCCGGCAAACAGACCTTGCCTGTAATGGCAGCCTCCCCTGCAGGTGACAGATGAGCACCTACTGCTTGATGATATGTTGAAGGAATTCTTAATTATGTTTAATTTTTGTTGTTATTGTTGATTGCCTTCAAGTCGAGCATGACTCATAGAGACCCTATGAACAAAAGGCCTGAAGCCCCTGTACAATTGTCAACACTTATCAAAGTTCATAGAGTTTCTGCAGGCAAGTTGTTTAGGAAGTGAATGCCACTCCTGCTTCCAAACCTGTCATAGAATGTTATTGGTTGAGTCACCTGCAATGCACAGTGACCCTATGTACAGCAGCTCTGAACCCGTCCCTGTCCTGAGCCAGTCGCACTAATTCTCACTAAGAGTCACATTACTGTGGGCCACTCCAACAAGTGGCTTGATGTTGTAGAGGACTCCAGTTTGCCTTCTTTGGTAATGGCAACTCCTAAAATATCAAATATCAGTTCCCTTTCCCAGACTGTGGTTTCCTGGGAAGGCTTCTGCAGAAGGAAATAAAAGAGAACCCGCAGCTTTAAAAGACTGATGCAATGCAATCGTGTTGCCCTTTGATACATGTGATAAGTGACACAAAGCTAACTAACTACCTTACTAAAAACCTGGTCTGCCTTTGATAATGGGAGCATTAGTATTTGCAGATAACCCTTTACACACACCGCTTAGAACTGTCACGCTTATGGCTGCCATTTCATTGTCTAAATGTAAACAGAGTTTTATGGTACTTTGAGATTCTTATAATCTAGTTTCCGTTAAACCCTCTACTCCCTCAAATTAAGGCTTTGTGACTAATTACCAAAAACTTTTTCAAACAATTGTTTGCTCTGTCCCCAATGCCAACAGCCAGGATCTGCTGCTGTGATGACTTTACTGAATTCTTGGTAGTATCTTTACCTTGGTCCTTCCCTCAATCCTGGACTTAAGCCCCAAGGTTGGTTGGTTAGTTAGTTAGTTATTTTCATCAATGACTTCTTCAAAATTTGATATGTACATAAATTAGCTGGGATCTTGTGCAAATGAAAGTTAGACTCTTTGGAACATTTACAGGACTGCTGGTGAGGTTTCCCTTCTTGATTCTTACTTCCTGAACTTGTGGCATCCTCTTTGGTGTGAATCCTTTTCAGCTACCAATTTTCCTTTTCTAATAATATGATAAATTTATTATACTCTGAGTGAAAGTTTACAGAACAAATTGGTTTTCCTTTCAGCAACTTAGCCATTTTGCTCCTTTGTTTTTTGATGGTTTTGTCTTAAGACTTTAAAGAAAATTTACAGAAAGGTTAGATTTTCATTCATTCACTTGCACATTTGACACAAATCAGTCTCCGCGTTACAGGAATGCTGTTCCTTCTCCCTTCTTATGTTTACCATTTATCCTTCTTCCTTTTCCTTTACTACCTTCTGGACCAACATTTCCTTTTTTATTTTTTACAGTCGATTGTTTGTTCTAAGAAGTACATTCTTCCCTGATGTTATATTGATCACTATAGAGTCCTATCTGTTAACTAAAACCTTTTCTAGAACAGGGGTTTCCAAACATTATGTCATATTGAAACAACCAAGAGGACTTGTTAAACAAACACTCTCGAAGTCCTAACACCAAATTTCAAACTCGCTAGGTATGGGCTTTGTGAGGCCAGAGAATTTGTATTCTGAACTTGGCTTTGGGTTATGAAGATGTGGTGCTCTGGGCTCCCAGTTTGAGCATCACTATATGAAACTTTAAGAACTCCTCCTAGTTCTCTGGGCTTTCCTCCCACAATGTCAATGCCTTTTTTTGTTTTTTTCCAGTGTGTGTGTTGGTTGGTCACCTCTTCTTGTTCATCAGTCAGGCAAATGGAACAACCTGCATTTCTAATAAACTCCCAGGGGCTATCCTTACAGTTGATCTAATTGTGAGTAGCAAAGTAGGCTCTCTCTCATCTTAATTTTCCACCTTGCTCACTTTAACCTTGGGTCATTCTGAGAAGCAAAGCTATCCTTAAGGCTGCTAAGGAACGAGGCTTTTCACACTGCTGAGGTTTCTTTTTCCTAGCTAACACTGGAGTGACCATTTTCCATCCATGTACAGGGCAGATATTATTAATCCTCCATGGTGCTCCTGAAAGCTGTGTCTGGATGCAGCTTCAGAATCTTTCTCAAAGTCGTGGGCTGAAGGAAGCCATTGGTATAAATTAGAAAAATGAGAGGAAACTCATTGACTCTCCAATTCAACTGAGTGCCTCAAAATGATTGAAACAATCTGACTGGGATTACGTTTTTCCAGTTTCTTAGAATCTATAAATAATCATTCTTTCCATATCTCTGAGTGCATTTCATTTATGTGGCTACTCAGTTCCTTCTTTTAAATAAATACTCCTGTTGATTTTAAAATATTTGTTTCTCTTACTTTTTTAACTATTGTCCCTAATTACTTCCAATCTCAGCAGATAAAATATTCTTCTTTAATAATACCAGGCCCTTTACTTTCTAAAATTACATACTTCCAAGTTAAAGTCTTCATTACTTTCCTTATTTCTTAGTTTAAAAATTCATTTATTTAAGACTGCTATTATATAAAAATGATTATCATGTTTCTTTGTCTTTCATCTCCTCAGTAATTGGACCTTGACCTCCATATCTCTGTTTATGATACATTCTTTAACACCAGAACGTCACTCCTCCCTCCCTGCCCCCCATCATTCTAGTAATGGTCCTACCCAACGTCTCTGCATTCATATTTACTTGGGAAATCCAATAACTTTTTCTCAAATGAATCCCTATTAATTTAGTCCTTTGAAACAAAAGTTTATTTTTTCACTAACTGCTAGGCCACTCTTTTTTAAAAAAAGACATTTTTTTTTCCACTTAATTTTTAGTTCTGACCCTAAATCCCTTTCTACTTCTTAAATGTGCAGGAACTAACCAAAGGATTTTCATTTGTAGTAAGTTACAACTTCCTATCTCTTTTCTTCTTAAGATGTAGCCCATTTCTGCAGCTTCAGATACTACTCCACCCTGTGTGATGATGACTAAGTATAGTTTTCTTTTGGGCATCATCGTGCTTTTCCAAAGCCCTACTAGGAATTTCCATCTGAGTTTGTCTGAAGACATCTAAAATAGACCTCATCTAATTCACTTTCTTTTTTGCTTTGTTTTTGGTGTTTTGTCTTTTGTTTTGTTTTTTAAATTGCCCCTGTTCAGAGAGATAGTCTGGACCTATACGATGTTACCTTCCACAGCTAATAGCTCTTCAAGTCCTCTAACTACTACCTTCAAATGTTTCTGGAAGCATTCCATTCTTTTTCATCACTTCCAATTTCGTCCTAGGGGACGTGTCCCGTTACAAGTAGTCTTTGAATTACAATACATTCCAGTTATGAAAAGCAGCTTTATTTATTTGTTTGTCTGTCTTAGATTACAACTATGATAATTAGTAATACACCTCCTGCTTCCATGCTAACTTAGGTTCCGAAGGTCAGCATATTATGTGAAAGTGGCATTACCCACAAATAGAAGAGGATATCACATGAAATAATGGTTGACAACTACATTTCATAACAGTCAAGCACTGTCTTCCTATGTGAGCCTCAGGCTCCCTACACCATTATGGTTCTCAGCCTGTTTAAGCCATTAAAAAAACTGACAATGCTATCAAGACATTCAATAGGCTCAAAAAATTGAATTAGGATGCATTCCATGTAAGTGAATTTACTTCTTTTCATGCCTAAATGGGCCCTTCAAGACCTAAATGTCACAATGTCAGTGACTTTTATGAACTTCAGTAGACTTCAGCCATGTTGGTCTATTTGTTCCCCAAACAAACCATCTTTGTGTGCACACAGCCATCCCTCTATAACCCCATCTATTGCCAGTTATATTTTTAAATTTTTTTTTATTCTATATTGGTTTATTTACAAAGCTTGTATACATTGTTTTTCATACCCAATATTTCCCATTTCCTTCACACTCCCCACCCTCCACTCATCAAATTGTTCAACCCTATGATTAACAACCCCACCCCCACACCGCCTATCCTCAGTCCTCTGCTCGTCCCTCGGATCCTAATAATACAATCCTCACTCTACAATAATGATCTTTGCTGCTCCTTTTTCCATTATTCTTCTCAAACCCCAGTATCTATGATACGCCTGAAGTCTTGTTTGGAAAAGTTAGCTAGCACTTCATTTTCATCAATTTGTCTGTACCTTTTCCTTTAAATCCTGAGCCTGCAGAGACCAGAAGTTCCTTGCAAAAAAGAAGTTGTCTGTTTTATTCCTATGCCTACAATGATGGTCAATAAATGAGTAATGTGACCAGGCAGTTGAGTGTAAAAGTAAGCAGTTCATCCTTTGCAGAAGAAATATGTGAAAATATGTTCAATTTCATTAGCATCACATAATGGAAATCAAAATAAAAATATGCCCACAAAAATACCTCTGACAATGTCCAATGGAGATAAATATTAAAAACATAATGAATGGGAATGACTGTATGAGACATAATGTGAATGAAGAATAATGTGAAACACAATGTGTATGAACTCTGTAAGCAAAGTAATATAAAATATTTTTTTAAATGGCTCTGATTTTAAAAATAAACAAAAGCAGCAAATGTTAACAATGATGCAGTAAAATTGAAAACTCTTAACTGTTGCTGGTTGTTATCATTAAATGGTACAGCCACTTGAGAAAATAATTTGATAGTTCCTCGAAAAGTTAAAAACAAAATTAGCATGTTGTTGTGAGGTTCGAAATGCATGCCTTCAGGGTTGCAATATAGCTTCTTGCCCCTCAGCCACCAGGGATCCCAAGAATTAGCATATGATCTAGTAATTTCCCTGTTAGATATATATCCAGAAAGCTTGAAAGCAATAGGAACACAACAGTTGATTGTACATTAATGATTATTGCAGCATTGTTTGCAGTAGCCAAAATGTCCATTAACAGGTGAAGAAGCAAATAAAATGTGGTACATACATGCACTAGAATATTATCCTAAAAGGAAGTCCTGATATATGTCACACGATAGATGAAATTTGAAATTTTACGCTGAGTGGAGTAAGAGTCATAAAGGGATAAACATTGTGTAACCTAATTTACAAGAAATATCTAAGGTAGGCAAAGATATCCTGGTGGTTCAGATGCTAACCTCAAAGCTATTAGTTCAAACCAGCCAGTAATTCTGTAGCAGACACAATCTGCTTCTGCAAAAATTACAGGCAAGAAAACGCTGTAAAGCAGCACTCATGGGAGTCACGGAGTCAAAATCACCTTGATGGCACCAACCAACAGCAGGATAGGCAAGGATATGGTGCCAAGAGTTTATTAATGGTTACCAGAGGTGGAAAGGAAGGAAGGATGGATAAAGTAGGTTCACTGCTGAGGGGACACTGAAATTCTGTTAGCTGTCATGGAAAATTCACAGATAATACTGAAGGTGAATGACATGTTTAGCAGAAGTAATACAAGATGAGCTATGCCTGTTCCCCACGTTGAAAGGAAAATAATTTGCTACATGTATCTTCACCACAATAAGAAAGCAAACCATTGGCTCTGAACCAGTTCGTTATCTGTGTCATCATTAGAATTTCTATGTGCTTTGAACCTAACAGTGCCATCAGGGTGATAATTTTATATCAAGTCTTGCAAAAGATATACACACCACAGCAGGTAGACTTTTGTCCCATAGGAAAGCCTCCACAGAGCCAAACTGCAGCTGAACTAAGTCTTGTTTCACATTCTAGCTAATAAATACTCCTCAATAATTTTTTTTAACCTTCCCCACGTCGCTAAGGTTTAGAGAGGCTATTTGTAATACTTGTGAAGACTTCAAATGAGGCATGGTTTCCAGAAGTAAGCAGCTGTGTAAAATTGGCTGGCAAACAGAAAGACAGCATGACTGTGGGACACCTAGCCTGCTGTCAACAACCAAAACCTCCACCAGCACTGGTAAATGTTTTATTGATTTAATATTAAATTAACTGCCTGCACACACGAAGAGTTTTGTTGAATGGTGTTCTGATGCTTGGAAGTGAGCTTGCTCTTCTGCACCTGTAAAATTAACATTTCATAAGATTCCACTAAGTCTCTAAAACTTAATTTGCCTTACGTGTCATTTTTGAAAGCTTGACACAGGCAGTAAAACTTGGAAAAGGTCTAATGGGTAAACTGTTACTCACCACTGAAGAAGGACTCTTTTTTTCTATCTACACATACTATTTGAAACAAAGGTTATTATAACACTTGTATTTATCTTGAGTCATCGGTGAGCAATTAATGCACTTTAGTACTTCAGTGCTTTGCTCAAGGAAAGTCTTGCTGGGGATGAGTAATTGCAGGTTTAGTAAGACCAAACCCAATGATGATTCTTCAGGCTGCTTCTGTTTGGATACCTTAACTGTTGCTAAACTTTGGGTAGGAGTCATTTTTGGTTTGCCAGGATATTTTAAGCCTTCAATTAGAGAGGATTATTTACAGATAGTTTTCATTTAAGGGCAAAATTTCCCTGATTATACAACAGTTTATTAAAAAAATAATAATAATAATCTACCTGAATACAATGAGGTTTATATACTAAGGTTCCTATGGTTGATTCAGAATTCAATATCCACACTACCTCTGTGTGTGTGTGTGTGTGTGTGTGTGTGTGTTTGTCAAGAATAGAGTTTATCAGGGAAATATGTTGAAGAGTAAGAGGAGTAAAGAATATCTCACAAAATATGTCCAGGTTTAGTCCAGAGCCTCAAGCCAAATGAACAGCAAAACACAATCAAAACACAATTCCTTAATTAGTAAAAGTCCTGGTTTCAGTTCAGCAGTCAAATCCAAGTCATCCAGCAAGACTTGCCTCAGAGCTTTTGTAAGTGAGCTTCTCTTTCAATCATCGGGAAGAACAGCAAAACCTTTATTTAACTGTGGGCTTTATCTCAGTGCTCCTCTGGTTACTCCTTACCTCATTTTTTCCACAGCAATACCACAGTCTCTGCACCACCATCATCAGGGTCTCTCCACCAGGATCTCACTGTCAGCAGAGTCTTGCTTCAGTTTCTCTGAAGTCCTGCTACTTAGTGTGGGAAGCACTCTCTCTCTCTTTCTCTCTCTCTCTCTCTCCTCTCCTCTCCTCTCCTCTTCTCTCCCCTTCTCTCTCTCTCTCTCTCCCCACACACTCCCACAGCTGTTGATGATCTCCAAGACAGTTAAGGTAGCTGGGGACCAGCGGGGGCTGAGGTAATTGCTAAAAAAGCCAATTTAGGCTAACACTGTAAATCCCAAAGGCATGTGATTCTAGTCTCTATTGGAGAAGAATGGGCAGTCTCCTCCTGTGTGAATTACTGATTCTGAAAACCTGCTGGAAGGTCAGCTATGAGTCAGATCTGCCTTGATGGCATATAACAATCAAGGGATGGTAAAGCATACTTTGTTTTGTGGGAGAAAATCAAGAAATGGACTATTGAATTAACAATTTTGGAAATGTAACTAAGTGTAGGATGTTAAAATCAATCCAGGTGAATGAATTTGAATGTATAAGTCATTGGCAGTGAGGGGTTAAAAATCAAGAGCTGAGAGTTCAAGGTGTATAATGAACATGAATATTAAAATCAAGGACTTAAACAGATTATTTAGTGGAATTATGACTGGTAGCAGATATTGGTAATCATCACAATATAATTCATTTTACAATGATAAAATGAATACTGGTGATAGATTTAAAATATGATTATTTTTACCATAATACAATTATTTTTATGAAATAAGAAACACTTAGTTTATACTAAAACAATAGAATCCAATGATTCTTCTAAGAAAATACATTATTTTGGTCTTAAGAGAAGGTGGAGAAAAGGGTTTGCATTAATGCTCTGGCAGATTAAAAGTATATAGGAAAGTTGAGCTAAGGTTAGATGGGTGTAATACTAAGCTTTGTGATCCATACTTCCTTCAAGGCAGAAGAGGAAAATAGTATGTTGTGTTGTTAGGTGCCTTCAAGTTGAGTACTACTAATAATGACCCTATGAAAAACAGATCTGAACCATGTCCTATGCTGTGCCATCCTCCTTATCTCTGACTACCATAGCCCATTGCACCAGTCACTGTGCCAATCCATCTGGTTGAGGTCTGCCTCTCCTTCACCACCCCTCCACTGTTCCAAGCATGATAGCCTTCTTCAAAGAACAGCCCCACCTGTTAATTTTTAGATACAATATTGATCCTCTGATTCTGCTTTTTGTGTAGAGAGAAATTTAAATTAAGGCACAAAATAAAAACCTTACTTACTAAATCTAATTGGCATTACGGTCATTTAACCTTTATCTTAGAAGTTGTTTCTGTTGTCATTTGAAGTCATCAAATTAGTTCCAGTTCACACAGACTGTTAATAACAGAATGAACACTGACTGCTATTGTGCCGTGCTCGTGTTGATTGCATTTGAGCTGGTTGTTCAACCTCCACATTAATCCATATCACTAAGGATCTTTCTGTTGTCCCTGAACTACTTAACAGTTTTAAAAAAAATAATCTCGAGCAAAATTTTACTTGTGTATGATGTTGTTGATATCTTTCAATAATTTCCACATTCTGTTGAATCATCATTTTTGCAATGCAAACAAGTACAGATCTTTTCCAGTCTGTTGGCTAGCTGTATTCCAAATTATTTTGACACAGACTAGTGAGCCTTCCAGAAATGCCTTTGTTTAGTAAAGCCCTTCTGTCAACAAAATCTTACAATTAAAATCTTGCTGAAGATTATGGGAAAATTATTATGAGAGTACATTGGTGAAAAACTTCCAGAAATTCAAGCTGGATTCAGAAGAGGCCATGAAATGAGACATATCATTACAAATGCCAGGGGATCTTAACTGAAAACAGAAAATTCAAGAAAAATATTGACTTTGCAAAGACACTTGATTATGTAAATCATAAAAAATATTAATAACATTGAGAAGAATGGAAATCTCAGGGTGCTTAATTGTGCTTAAGCAAAACCTACACATAGAATACACAGACGAAGAAAGCTGTCATTTGAACAGAACAGAAGGATACAAAATTGTTTAAAATCAGGGAGGATGTCTATCAGGGTTCTATCTTTTCTCTATATCTGTATGCTGAATAAATAGTTCAAGAAGCTAGACTATCTGAAGAAGAATGTGGCACTAAAATTGGAGGAAAACTCATCAACAACCTATATTATTCAGATGATACATCCTTGCTTGAGAATGTGAATAAGACTTGAAACACAGAAGAAGATCAAAACTTAGCCTTTTAGGTAGATTAGGCTTCAATATTAAGAAAACAAAAGTGCTCAAAACTAGACCAATAGGCAATATTATGATAAACGAAGAAAAGTTCAAAGTTGTCAAAAGTTTCATTTTACTTGGAACCACAATCAGCATCCATGATGTTGGTTTTGTTGTTATGTTCCATGGAGTTGCTTGTGACTCATAGTGATCCTATGTACAACAGCTCTGAACCCTGCTCTATCTTGAGCCAATTTCATTTTCTCAAACACAACTACCCCTAGAACCCGAGTCACTGAGACAAGCCATCTTATCCAGGGTCTTCCTCTCCTGTGCTGTCCCTACACCCTTCCAAGCATGATGTCTTTCTCCAGGGACTGGTCCTTCGTTGTGACATGCCCTAAGTAGTCAGACAAAGCTTTGGGATCCTTACCTCCAAGGAGCAGCCTGATTTCACCTTCTCCAAGATAACCCTGTTTGTTCTCCTAACAATCCATGGTATATTTAACACTCTTCTCCAGCACCACAGCTCAAAGACATCAACTTTTTTTTCCTTTTTACTTAGGAAAAAGTATGAATACAGTCCCCCACTACCACAAATTATTCAGTCAAGTTCCCCACATTTGGGACAATTGTAGGGGTCAGCACAGCTGGAGTGTAATGGATAAGACTTACCCTGGGAAAACCACCTTCATGGTCATGGAAACTCCTCTGTCAAAGGCATCAATTCTTACTCTTTCATCCTTAGTCATTGCCCAGCTCTCTGAAGCACAGCAAGTTTCTGCGAAGACCATGGCCTGGATTAGGTGCACCTTAGTCTTTAGCTTGATACTGTTCCTCTTCAGTACTCTTGAGAGGTCCCTCACAGCAGATTTTTCCAATACAATTAGTCTTTTGATTTCCTGGCTGCTGGTATGAAGATTGTGGATTATGGAGCCAAGCAAGCTGAAGCTATTAACCATCTCAATCTCTTCACCATCTAGCATGATGCTGCCTAGCAGCCCAGTGGTGAAAATCTTTGGGTTTTTTTTTTTACATTGAACTTCAACCTATATTGAAGGCTACAGTCCTTGACCTTCTGCAACAAATGCTTAAAGTCCTCCTCAGGTTCAGCAAACAAGGTCATATCATCTGCATAAGGCATGTTGTTCACTAGTCTTCTTCCAATCCTGATGCCACATTCCTCCTCATAGATCCTAGCCTCCCATTATCTGTTCTGCACATAGATTGAAAAGGTATGGAGAGAGTATGTATCCATGGCATACACCTTTTCTGATTTTGATCCATGCAGTATTTTCTTGCTCTGTTCTGATGACTGCTTCCTTGTCCAAGTATAGGTTTCACATAAACACAATAAAGTGCTCTGGGATTCCCATTCTTCTCAGAGCTAGCCACAGTTTGCTGTAATCCACATAGTCAAATGTCTTTGCATAGTCAATGAAACACATATAGACACTCCTCTGGTACTCTCTGCTTTCAGCTAAGGTCCATCTGACAGTGGCTATCATATCCCTAGTACCAAGGCCTTTTCTAGACCCAGCCTGCAATCTGGCAGTTCTCCGTTGATGTCCTGTTCCAGTCATTTTGGACCATTGTCAGTTACATGTGATATTAATGATAACTGTTCAATAGTTTTCACATTCTGTAATGGTCATCTTTTTTTTGGAATGGAAACAAATATGGAACTTTTCCAGTGAGTTGGCCAGGGTATTGTTCTTCAGATTTCTCAGCATGACAGTGAACATATCCAGGAAAAGTCCATTTGTTGAAATATGTCAAATGGTATGCCATCAATTCCTGGGGCCTTGTTTTTGGCGAATTCCTAAAGAGCAGCTTGAACTTCCTACTTCATCAGTGTAGGCTCTTGATCATATGTTGTTTCATGAAATTCTTCCGTGCCAGTCAATTATTTTTGGTATATTGACTCTGTGTACTCCTTTCATCATCTTTTGATGCTTCCTGAGTCATTCAACATTCTGCCCATAGCATTCTTAAGTATTACAACTCAAGGCTTGAATTTGTTCTTCAGTTTCTGCAGCTTAAGAAATGTGGAATGAGTTTATCACTTTTGATTTCCCCACTCCAGCTTTTTTCACATTTCATTATAATACGTTGCTTTGGCTTTCTGTGATGCCCTTTGACATCTTCTGTTCAGCTCCTTAATAGCTTGATGTCTTCCTTTTGCTTTGGCTTCTTGGCATTCTAGTGCAATATTCAGAGTCTCTTCTGACATCTATTTTGGCCTTTTCTTCTTTGTCCACCATTGTACATCTAATATCAGCTACAATATCCCTAGTACCACGACCCTTTCTAAACCCAGCCTGGACTTCTGGTAGTTCTCTGCTGATGTGCTGTTCCAGTCGTTTTTGGATAATCTTCAGTAAAATCTTGCTTGCATGTGAAATC
>NW_006399888.1:4825373-4852989 GCF_000299155.1 Elephantulus edwardii | reverse complement strand
AAAAAAAAGCAAAAAGTGGTAAAGATCAAGGATGCCACTTTAAGAACCAGGATACATGGCTCAAGACTTGGTATTTTCCATTGCTTCACAAGCATGGGAAAATTGAGCACTGAATGTGGAAGACCAAAGAATTGATGCCTCTGAATTTTGGTTTTAGCAAAGAATGTTGAATACCCTATAAGATGTGAAAAGAACAAACTAATCTGAAGTGAAACCAGGGTTCTCCTTCAGGCAAGGAAGGTAAAACTTAATCTCATGTACTTTCGCATGTTGTCGAGAGTTACAGTCCTTGGGAAAAAATATCATGCTGGGAAAGCTAGTCAGTCAGCCATAGAGAGAAAGATCTTAAAAAGATAAGATTAACAAAATGCCTGCAACAATGTGCTTGAGTGTGGCAGAGATTAGATTGTGAGGATAGAAATGCTTTTGTGATTTATTGTTCATAGAGTTGCTATAGGGAGTAGGAGACTTAACAACTACATATCCAAGCATTATGCTCCAGGAAATAGATTCTCCTGATGACACATCCTAAGAATGGGGTGTGAAGTCTCATAATCTTTACTTCCAAGGAGCTCTGGCTGTGCTACTTGTTTTAAGAAAGATTTATTTGCAATCTGGAAAGCATAAAATTGATGAATGAGACCTTCTAGGGATTAAATCCCTGTATGCATCAAAACCTTTTCCCAACAGAGTGAAAAGAAAACCTACTGACTGGCGGAGGAGGAGGGGCAGGAAACCATTTAGCAATATCATTTCAGACAAGGGTTTCATAGCAAAAATGTTACTGAATCCTACAAGGCATCCACAAGAAAAAGACTGATCACACAATTACAAAATGGGCAAAACATGGAAAGACTTTTCACAGAGGAAGATATTTGAATAGCAAACAGACACATGAAGAGATGGTCAAAATCACTGGTAATAAGTTATATGCAAATCAAAATGAGATACCATCTCACTCCAGTAGCAGTGGCAAAGTTAACAGGGCAGCAAGTAATAAGTATTGGAGAGGATGTAGAGAGATAGGAATTCTTATACACTGTTGGTGGGATTGTAAAATGGAACCACTGTGGAAGGTAGTTTGGCTCTTCCTCAAAACATAGAAATTCCATATGATCCAGCTGTTCCACCGCTTGGGATATACCCCAAGAAAATAAGAACTGAAGCACAAATGGAGACATGTACACCAATGTTCATAGCAGCATTATTCACCACAGCAAGTACATGAAAACAGCCCAAATGTCCAACCACAATTGAATGGCTTGAAAAATTATGGTACATTCACACAACAGAATACAATGGATTACAGAGCAGCAATGATTTTGCAAATTACTACCTAACTTGGGAAGGACTGAGAGCATTATGCTAAGTGAACTAACTTAGTCCCTTAAGGACAAATATTGTATAAGACCATTACTGTAGCATGAGTATGAGGATGCAAGTGGGGTGGGAGGTTGTGAGCAGAGGGATGAGGATGGGCATGAGGTGGCAATAGTTAGTCACAGGGTCTCACAATTTGATGGGTGGAGGAAGGAGTGGGTGAAGCAAATTGGAAAGATCGGTGTGAAAAACAATATATATAAACTTTGTAAATCAATATTTTTTAAAAAGAAAGATTTATTTATTCTTCTGGAAGTGCATGATAAATTAAATATCCTTAATAAATATAATAACTCAAAGTTCTTCCTTATTCACTGTCCAATTTTTGCACGCTTAAGAGGTGACTGAAAATAGTAGTTTGAGTCAGGCACACTTTCATCCTCAAAGTTATATTGTTATTTTTAAAGACATCAACAAAGTATTCAACAACACACTTGTCCAATACAATACATCATTTAATTTCTTGTCTGCTTTTTACATGAGTAATAATTAGAAACACACAAACAAGGTAAAGGAAGAATAGAAGAATCAAGAGCTCTGTTTAATTTCTTATTTATCTGCCAAATGACCTTCACAAGTAACTTAGTTTTTGTGGTATTGTTAAACGTAACACTCTAAGATATTTTAACATTAAGTCAGACTCTTTAAATATAATTATTTCTGAATCTTATTTTTTCTATAATTTCCAGTATGTAACATTAAATATTGCTTAATTAAAGCAATTCAAACTTTAAAATGGCTGATTCTTTAAATTTATTATGTCTTAATTCATTTAAATTATTACATTATTGAGACAAATATAATTAAAGTTAGCTGTATTTCAAAACGGAGACACAAGTATATATTTTGCTTTAAAGATGTACTTATTTTTAAGAAAATTTATAGTTCTAATGATTTAAATCCAAAGAATGATTTGTTTAAGGTAAGAATATACCATAAACTTGATAGTTGGAGAAAAATCACTGGATTCAAAATCTCTCAATTGACTGCAAGAGCCAGATTTTGGATGACATATTTGGAAAATGTGGTTTACTACTAAAGCTCTGAATTGCTATTTAGTGGAAGAAATATATAGAAACTAGAAATTCAATGCAAAGGATAGAGGAAGAATAATATTTTCCAATTATGAAGGAATTGTATTACAATGGAAATGATTATTCTTTGAATATGGGTATTCTTTTTAACGAAATTATTTTATATTGGTTTGCTTACAAAGTTCATATATATTGTGTTTCACATTATTCTTCATTCACATTGTGTTTCATACACTTATTCCCATTCATTGTTCAATCACCATTGGACTATGCCCACAATTAGCCTGTCTTTTCAGGTCCCAGCTGGATCTTTCCCATTTCCTTTACCTCCTCCCCTCGCCCATCAAATTGTGCAAGCATGTGTTTTCGTCCCTACCCATCCTCACCCCTCTGCTTCCATCCCTTTCCTACTTGGATCTCCATACATATTTTACTATTTATCCTTCTATTTTTACAATAATAGTCATACACATTATTTGTCCTTATGAGACTGAATTACTTCATTCGTTGTAATGCACTCCAATCTCTCCTATGTTATGTAGTATTTTTCTAAATCATTGCTCTTGTGTGCTGCATAGTATTCCATTGTGTGAATGTACCATAATTTCTCCATCCATCCTATTGTGGTTTGAACATTTGGACTGTTTCCGTGTTCTTGTGATGATGAATAATGCTGCTATTAGTAGTGGTGTACAAATCTCTGTGAGTGCCTCTGTTCTAATTTCCTGGGGGTATATTCCTAGCAGAGCTGGGTCATATGGAATTTGTATGTTCAACTTTTTGAGGAAATGTCAAGCTGCTGGCCATAGTTGTTACACCATTCTACAACCTCACTCACAATTTATGAGAGTTCTCACCTCTCCACGTCCTCTCCAACATTACCACTCCAACATTGCCACTGCTACTGGGGTGAAATGATATCTCACTGTGGTTTTGATTTGCATCTCTCTTATTTCCAGTGATATATTTTTTAATTTTTTCTTTATTTTAATGAAAGTTTACAGAGACTTTGGATTTCCATTCATTTATTGTTGCACACTTTTCTCCCTGCCCACCCACCACCTCAGTTTGCTTTTCTCTTTGAAAAGTAAAAAAAAACAAAAAAACAAAAAAAAAATTCATTGTTATACAATCTCCCCTGCCCCAGTCCACTCCACTATGCAGCTTTCATTCTCGACTCTTGTCATGACAATAATACCTAGTCATATATTCCTCCTAAACAGTTTTTTCCTTCCTCTATTTCAATGCAGTATACATTATTTACCCCCTTTTTAGTTTTCTCCCAACCTCAATGTCAGTCCCCTTTTACAACAGTGGCATTCGTTATGCAGTACTTGTCCTTTTAGGACTGAACTATTTCCCTCAGCATAATGTCCTCCAGAGTCACTCATTTTGTATACTATTTCATGAGCTCCTTGTTTTTCAATGCAGCATAGTATTCCATTGTGTGAATATACCATAACTTCTCCACCCATTTGTTTGTTGATGGGCACTAGGTTGTTTCCAACTCTTTGCTATTGTGAACAATGCAGCAATAAACATGGTGTGCACATATCTGCTTGGATGGCCATTCTGGTTTCTTCAGGGTTTATTTCCAGTAATGGAATTGCTGGTCAAATGATATTTCTATTTGCAACTTTTGAGAAAATGCCATACTGCCTTCCATAGTGGCTGCAACATTTTACACTCCCACTAACAGTGAATAAAGGTTCCAGTCTTTCCACAACCTCATCAAAATTTGTTGTTTGCTGCTCTGTTAAATTTTGCTATTCTTACTGGGATAAGATGATATCTCACAGTTGTTTTAATTACCAGTAATTTTGAACATTTCTTCAAGTGTCTGTTGACTATCCGAATGTTTTCCTCTGTAAAAAAAGGCTTTAAGTCCTCTTTCTCTAAGATAAATGTTACAGGGCAATACCTATTTCAGCATGGCATCACATCCAGGCAACACATTGGTAACAATTTTAACTCATGGCAATCCTTGCACTCCAGAGTACAACTTGCTCTGACGTATTTCAAGGAAATGTGCAAGGCGCTGGATTCAGGAAATAAAAAGGGATGAACTCATTTGGCATTTCTTAAGCTGATGGAACTAAAGAAGAAACTCAAGCCTTGAGTTGTAATACTTAAGGACACTGAAGGCAGAATGTTCAATGCCCTAGGAGTTATCTGAAGAAGATGGAAGGAGTACACAGAGTTACTATACCAAAAACAACTGGCTGACACAGAAGAATTTCATGAAACAACTTATAATCAAGAGTCTATGGTGATGTAGAAGGAGATTCAAGCTCCTCTGAAGGAAATGGAAAAGCAATGTGCTAGTAATTGATGGAATATCAACTGACATATTTCAACAAACAGATGCTGCCTCAGATGTGCTCATCAGGTTGTGCCAAGAAATCTGGAGGACAACCACCTGGCCAACTGACTGGAAGAGCTCTGTATTTATTCCCATTAAAAAAAAAAAGGTGACCCAACAGAGTGTGGAAATTATTGAAAAGTATCACTAATATCACACACAAGATCCTGCTGAAGATTATCCAAAAATGGCTGAAACAGGACATCAAGAGAACTACCAACTGTGCAAACTGAGTTTAGAAAAGGCCATGACACTAGGGACATTGTAAGCCAATGTTAGATGGACCTCAGCTGAATGCAGGGAGTACCAGAGGAATGTATTTCTGTGTTTCATTGAATATGCAAAGGCATTTGACTGTGTGGATCACAACAAATTGTGACTAGCATAGAGGAGAATGTGAATCCCAGAACACTGAATTGCTCTTATGAAACATATGCTTGAACCAGGAGGCAGTAGTCAGAACAGAGCAGGGAAACACTGCATGGTTCAGGATTGGGGAAAATGCGCATCAGGGGTGCATCCTATCTCTATAACTTTTCAATCTATATACAGAACAGATCATTTGGGAGGAGAGACTTTATGATGAAGAAAATGGCATCAGACTGGAGGAAGACTCATCGACAACCTACGTTATGCTGATGATACAAGCTTGCTTGTTGAAACTGAAGAGGACAGGAGACATTTGCTACAGAATGTCAAGGACCATAGTCTTCAATATGGGCTGAAGTTCAAAATAAAAAAAAAAAACACAACAGATTCTCACCACTGGATTGATAGGCAGCTTCATGATAGATGAAGAAGAGACTGAGATTGTTAACAACCCCAGCTTGCTTGGTTCCACAATACTCTTGGCATCAGAAGTCAGGAAAGCAAAAGGTGAATTGCATTGGGAATGTCTACTGTCAGAGACTTCTGTAGAGTACTGAAGAGCAACAATGTCAGTCTGAAGACTAGGGTGCACCTGAAACAGGCTACTGTCTTCACAAATACTTGTTATGTGTCAGAGAGCTCGACAATTAGTAAGGATGATAGAAAAAGAATTGATGCCTTTGAGTGGAGGTGCTGGACAAAACTATTCAATATACTGTGTATTACCAGGAGAACAAACAGGTTTGTCTTAGAGAAAGTGAAACCAAGATCCTCCTTTGAGGCAAGGATTTTGATGCTCCATCTCACATACTTTGGTCACGTGGCCAGGAGGGACCAGTCCTTGGAGGACATCATACTTGGAAGGCTAGAGGGACTTCGCAAAAGAGGAAGACACAGAATGAGATGGATTGACTCAGTGACTAGAAAAATGTTCATCAACAAATGAATGGATAGAGAAGCTCTGGTATATTCACACAATGGAATACTATGCTGCCTTGAAAAACAAGTAACACATGAAATATACAAAATGTGTGACCATGGAGCACATTATGCTGAGTGAAATATCTCAGTCACAAAGGGACAAATACTGTGTAATCCCACTGTTATAAAACAGGACTGACATCAGGGTTAGGGGGAAAAATAAGAAAATAGGGGATTAATACTATACACAGCATTGAAACAGACGAGGGAGAGAACTGTATAGAAGGAATATATGATTAGTGTTACAAATAGGTCTGTCAGAGACTAAGAGAGTGGCTCAGGATAGGGCAGGTTTCAGAGCTAATGTGCATAAGGTTGCTAAGAATCACAGGCAATTTGACACCACCTAACAACAATCTTTTCAGTAGCAAATTACTTGGTCTACTTTCTCATGATGTACAAATTCCCAACATTTAGAGTCTCAGTTGAGCACCTTTAGTGACTTCAAGCAAAGGATGAGAATAAGAAAATCATACCGCTCTCTGGCCTGTCTTCCCTAGCCTGAATCCTTGAAGGTGACAATCTGCTAAGCTCAGCCATGATCTTCATAATAGACTTAGAATCCATTCTTTCACCAGAAAACACAACATGGATTCGATATGTCTCAAGTCAGATCACTGGGTGGTTCAAATATTTAACCAAATGCACACCCATGTTTATTGCTGATTTGTTCACAATAGCAAAGAGTTGGAAACAATCCAAGTGTCCACCAACAAATGAATGGATAGAGAAGCTCTGATATAAAACAGGACTGACATGAGGATGAGGGAAATAATAAAAAAGAGGCGATAAATACTGTACATGGCATTGAAACAGATGAGGGAGAGAACTGTATAAAAGGAATATATGATGAGTGTTACCAAAAATATATGATTAGGTATTATTGGCATGACAAGAGTCCAGAATAAGAACTGCATAGTAAAGTAAAGGGGACTGGATGACAATGAAAGAATTTTTTTTCCAAAGAAAAAAGAGAACTGGGAGGGTGGGGGGGAGACAGACCAGGGAGGAAAATGTGCAACAATAAATATATGGAAATCCAAGTTCTAGATAAACTTTCATTAAAATCTCAATTAAAAAAATGTTAACCAAAACATCAAAGGTTCAAGTTTACCTAGTGGTGCCTTGGAGAAAAAGCCTGCCAATGAACTTCAGAAAAAACACTGGCTTGAAAGTGTTATAGTTACATTTCTAGGGTGGCACATCATAAAGTGAGCTTCCAGGTGCTGGAAGCCACTCAGGAGCAACTATTCTGTTTTGATTTGTTTTGTTTCTTGGTGTCTGAAATGAGCCCTTACACACCTTGTCCAACTACACCAACATTTACCCTTTTTCCTGGATTCACATTGTGTAAGAGTCATTGCTCCATTTCTGAATTCCTTTCTGGAATTTAATAGAGGCACTAATTATCCCATTGGCTTCTTTTCCAGTCTGTTTTTGGGTAGAGGAATGAGACTCTGCTCCTTGCACTAGGTGAGGCCCTTGCTTAACCTCTATAGATTTCCTAGGCCGCAAGCTGAGGTCTTGTCTCAGCCTGAGTGAATTCCTTTGGACCACTCCCGTCTTTAGAAAACACCATCATCTCACATGGCCAATCACAAAAGCTTAAACAGCACTCTCATCTTTGGACTCGCATCTTCAGTCATCTCTCCACATTGCAGCCGGGATGGTTTTGGCTATTCCTCAGGCCATACCTCATCAGGGAGCTTCTCAGAGCACTCAGCGTTAGGAAGCAGGTGGAGGAGGGTTAGGACAGGTCTGAACTCACAGGAATTGGTTTTGTGCAGTGGCTATTGTACATAGTGAAGTTCAGAGTCTATGTCCGCCCATCACCTACACCCTTTTTACAGAAAAAGGCTTCCATTGGAAGGAAGTTCCTCAAGTGTTATTGTGTGGCTATTTCTGGCTGATAGGATTATGAATGGTATTTTTCCTTTATACTTTCATTCCATTTCTATTTTGTCTACAGTGATCTTGGATTTCTCATAGAAAAACAAGCCAAGTGAAAAATACAAATAATTAAATATAAGTTTTAAATCATACCATTTAATTAAAATAGAGTGTAAGCCTAGTAGCAAATATTAGAATAGTCGATCTGAAACCTGCCTACTCCTATGCCATCCTCTATCACCTAACACATGAAGAACATTTAGATACAATGCAATTTGATTTGGTACATGAAGTATAAAGACTCTAACTCTGTACTTGGTGAGTACAATGAATGGATAGGTAAGGTTGCTTTGTAGAAAGGAAAATCTTCAGCGTTTCTATCATTATTAAAAAAAAGAACCAACCCATTAAAACATTTATGGAAAGTTCATTACCAATGCCATTAGGAATAAGCACATGTTCCTCATTAAAGAGGTGAAAAAGAAACAGGGAGCGCTAGTGGCCTAGTGGCAAGAAGCTATACTACAATCCCAGAGGTATGTGGTTTGAATCCACTGGAGAAGGAGGAGCAATCCCCTCCTGTACCAGTCAGATCTGATTTGATGGTACAGACACACACACAAAAAAAAATTAAAAAAAATAAAGAAATAAAAGGTAGTATATTTTGTTAAGTGGGAGCTAAAGATCATTTTCACAGTCTCTCTAAAAAAGAACCTTTTTTTTTTTTTTTTTGTAAATCAAGTCCCTATGCCCTCATACTCCTCCTTAATTAAACGCTGCCTCAGCATTAAAAAGCTCGGGTAGCTACTGAACAGACTTGATTTGAATAACATTTCAAGCTACAAAATAATGTGATCACACATAATCAAGACATTTCCCTTCAGGAAAGGCAAGATAGAATTTTTAATAACTATTGGGAAGATGTGGTCCGTTTACTGATTTCCATTTCTGGACTTAATTTTCAACCATATGATATCATCATATTCAAGTTGGAAAGGAGAATTTCTGCCAGGCAGCTATTTCAGACAAGACAGAGTGCCAACTGTCCTCAAATTTCAGGATCATTACTTTTTCCTATCCTCTCCATCCATACTTTGCATGCGTTACCTTCCCTCCACCTTCTGTAGAACTTCTCAAAGGTGCTTATTTTCTTCAGTTAATGTATAAACATTTTAAACTTTCAGTTTCTTCAGGAGTTCAGCATATTGTATTCCTTCTCGATCAGTAATATTAATAGAAAAATATGAGCTAAAGTGCCAACTTGAGCTCACTTAGGCTGTTAATTTTGCTACAAGTTAATTCCTATTCTAGACTGTTCATATTTGATGGGTATCTAATTAGTTCATGCATATGTCTTAACACCTCCACAATGAGCCATTCCCTTCAATGTAGCAAGTGGGTCACGCGCTACTTTTGTGTTTTTATCTGATTCCCACTCCCACAACCTTATATAAGCAGGATTGTGTTACATGCCACTGTTTATCAGTTTGTTGTTCTTTGGCATTACTAGAGGCAGAGGAATTATTCCGTTAGTGTGTCTACTTCTCAGCAGAGTCTCAGTAGTGGTCAGATTTCATCAGAACTTCCAGATAAAAGAAGAATGAGAGGAAGGATACGGTGGTATAGTTTTAAAAAATTAGCTTGTGAAAACTCCATGAGTAGTAATAGAATATTGTCTGATAGAATACAGGAAAAAAGAGACCCTCAAGTTGTAAGGCATTTAAAATAAGACTGGGTAAGAGTTATTTAATAAAGTCTACTTTAATGAAGTGAATGGAGTTTTGGCAACTTTTTAAATTATATTGAATGATTCCAACTGGGTAGAAATAGCCCTCAATACCCATTAGTCATTAATCACAATGCTGTTTTTGTTAGGTGACATTGAGATGGGTACAACCCACAATGGCATCATGAATAACAGATCTGAGCCCTGTCTTATCTTGTGCCATCCTCACAATCTCTGTCACAATTGCTGCAGTCATTGTGTCAATACTCTTGGTTGAGGGTCTTCTTTTCTTTCACTGTCCCTCCACTTTCTCAAGCATAATGTCTCTCTACTTGGAACAGCCTCGCTTAGCAACATACCTGAAGTTTGTGAGATGAAGCTTTGCTAGGTTTGCCTTCAAGGAGCACGTTGACTGTACTTTCTCCAAGACATATCTGTTTGTTATATATCAAGACAGCATGAAAGAGCACTGATGTTGAAAATTACTACCTAACTTGGGAGAGTCTGGAGAGCATTATGCAAAGCAAACTAACTCAGTCCCATAAGGACAAATACCGTATTAGACCATTATTGTAGAAATAGAAATATAACTAGTAATATGTATAAGAGGATCCAAGGTGGGGGAGGGTTGGAGCAGAGGGGTGAGGACGGACAGGAGGTTAATCATAGAGTCAAACAATTTGATGAGTAGACAGAGGTGTGGGAAAAAGAAATAGGGAAGATCTGTTGTGGAAAACAGTGTTTTTTTAATTTTTAATGGGGTTTCTAAGTAAGCCAGTATAAAATAAAAATTTTATTTTTAACTGTTTAAAAGGGATATATGATTAGTTATTATTGTCATGACAGGATTCTAGAATGAAGGCTACATAGTGGAGTGGACCTGGGGGGAGGGAGTGTAAAACAATGAAAGAATTTGTCTTTTACTTTTCAAAGAGAAGACTGAACTGGGGAGAGGGAGGAGTGAGCAGGGAGATAAGAGCAACAATGAATGAATGGAAATCCAGTCTCTGTGTAAATTTTCATTAAAACTAATAATAATTTAAAAAATAGGCATAAAAAAGAAAAAAGACATTGTCACCATTGGACCAATAGGCAACATTATGATAGACAGAGAGAACACTGACATTGTCAATGTTTTCATTTTATTTAGGTCTGAAGTCACAACACCCTTAGTATTAGTGTTATTGCAGCTAAGCAATCAAAAGATATGATTCATTGAAAAATCTGCCATCAGACCTCTCCAAAGTGCTAAAGAGAAATATGTCTATTTAAAGATTTATGTGCAAAGAATTCATCACTTTCAGTCTTTGAAAATAGAACAAGGTTCAGGTCTGGTGTTCATAGAGCATTGATGAGTTGTAGTCAAACCGACTGTACCTAACAACAAACAGTCAGAATATGAAATGCATACAGTATTGTTGTTTTTATAATTTGTTCTCCTAAGCTTAATAACAGATCAGTTATAAGAAGTGTTGAGTCAACATTGTCTCAAATGCTTGTCTGCCACTTCCATCCATGATTTTTGTTATCAACAACTCCTCCTTCATTCAGGTTCCTAGCTCCTCTATGTCCCTTGGGTTCGATGATTTGTTAAAGGTCTCCAAAAGACTCAGACCCATCAGGGAAATGATTCATGTGACCATAGGTTTGCAAGCTAGTTTTGCAGAAAATGGTGAGTAATGGGCCAAAATCCTGTAGGATGGCAACTGTGGGTGGTGCAGGCTGGTGGAGTGGAGATTGATGAGCAATGGGCCAGAATCCTGTAGACAGTCGTTTGTAGCACAACTGGATGGTGCCTGTGGTTGGTGCAGGCTGGATGCTGTGTCCATGTCCCAGGAAAACATTCCACAACAGAAAGTTTTTAGTGCTGAGGTCCCATGAGCTTTTATAAGTAGAGTGGGATTTGTATCCCATCCTAATCCTCTCTTCTTAATACAACAATCATTTCAGCACAAAAGAAAACGTTAATGGTCAGCTAGGGAAGATATCTGAAAGATAAGCATTAGAAACCCAGAGGTAGGAATCAAGGAAAATTGGAAGTTATGAAATAGGATGTGGAATGCAAAAAGATCAATATCTTAGATATTATTGAACTGAAATGGACTAATAGTGATCATTTTAGGTCACAGAATCACATGATCTACAAATGACAAGCTGAAAAGGAGCAGTATCACATTTGCCACAAAAATACGTTTTTGAGATCTATTATGAATTACAGTTCTATCAGTAATAGAATTTCTCTAATCCAAAAGGGAAGACCAGTTAAAAAGGCTGTTTATGTACTGATAACTAATGTAAACAAATCAATAAATTGAAGATTTTTATTGAATTCTTCAGTCTGAATTTGATCAAACATGTAATCAAGATACACTGATAATTGGTGGTGATTGGAAAATGAATGTTAGAAATAAAAAGTAGATTCTAGAAAGCATGATGTTTGTGCTAGAAACGATGCTGGAGATCACTTGATAGAATTTTATACAAGATTAGGGGAGCTCTGGTGGCCTAGTGGCAAGAAGCTGTACTGCAATCCCAGAGGATCACGATTCGAATCCACCAGATGCTCTGCCAGAGAAAGAGGCGCAATATCCTCCTGTACCAGTCAGATCTGATTTGACGGTACACGCACACAAAATAATAAAAAATAAAATAAAAAAAAAGAATTTTATACAAGATTAACTATTAATTCATTTGAAAGAACTCTTTTTCAACAGCATAGTGTCTATACGTACGAGCTTTCCCAGATGGAATAAACAAGAATCAAATTGACTACATCAGTGGGAAGAGACCATGGAGGAGTTAAATGTCGTGAGTGACCAGCTATTGTTGTTATGTGCCATCGAGTCACCCACAAATCATAGCAAGCCTATGTACAACAGCCCTAAACCTTGCTCTATTCTGTGCCAATCTTACTGTCTCTGATATACCTACCCCTGTTACCCTAGTCACTGAATAAATCCATCTCATCAAGGCCTTCCCTCTGGCGCTGTCCCTCCATCCTTCCAAGCATGACGTCCCTCTCCAAGAACTGGTGCCTCTTTGCAACATGTCCAAAATATGTCAGATGAAGCTTCACAATCCTTGTCTCCAAAGAGCAGCCTGGCTTCACTTTCTCCAGGATGAACTTGTTTGTTCTCCTAGCAGAGCACCAAAGCCCAAAGGCATCAATTCTCCTCCTATCATACCTAGTCATTGTGCAACTTTCTAAAGCATAGCAAGTAATTGTAAAGACCATGGCCTGTATCAAGCACACTTTAGTCTCCAGACTGACATTATTGCTCTTCAGTCCTTTAGAGAGGTCTCTGACAGCAGATTTTCTTAATGCAATTAATCTTTTAATTTCCTGGCTGCTGGTACCAAGAGTGTTGATTGTAGAGCCCAGCAAACTGAAGCTGCTAACAATCTCAATCTCTTCACCGTCTATCATGATGCTGCCAATCATTCCAGTGGTAAGAATCTTTGTTTTCTTGTTGTTGAGCTTCAATCCTTATTGAAGGCTGTAGTCCTAGACCTTCTGCAGCAGCTGCTTCAGGTCCTCCTCAGTTTCAGCAAACAGGGTTGTGTCATCTACATAATGCAGATTATTGCTTATATGTAAACTCAAATTATAGTAGAAGGAAATTTAAACAAGTCCACAAGAACGAAAGTATGGTCTTGACTTATTCCACTTTAATTTGGAAACTATCTCAAGAATTAATTTGATCCTACAACACTAATTACAGAAAATCAGGTAAGCTGTGGGACAATGTATGGCGCCATATATGAAGAAAACAGAAGGCATTTAAAATGTCCACCACACTTTTCAGAAGAAATTCCAAAAGTTGCTCTTGAAAGGAGAACTATTGTTGTTGCTGCTTTGGTTTGCTTTTGCTTTTGCTTTGTCGTGTGTCATTCACAGTGATTTTCCGTAAGCAGATTTTCAGAGACAATAAAAGGCAGAAAAAAGGAAGACATGATAAAATTAAAAAAATATACAGATTTCAAGGATGACAAGAGAAGACAAATTAAACTATTATAAAGAAATTTACAAAGACCAGGAGTTAGAAAATAAAAAAGAAAGAATATACTCAACATTCCTCCAGTACAAAACTAAAGAAAAAGTTCAAATCTCAAGTTGCAGTATTTAAGGTTTATGTGGGCAAAACACAGAATGGCACAAGAAGCATCATAAGAAGGTAAAAATAATGCATAGTCACTATACCAAAAAGGATTGGTTGACCTTAAACCATTTCAGGTAGCAGCATATAATCAAGAACTGATAATACCGAAGAAAGAAGTCTAAGCTATAAATACATTGACCCAAAACAAGGATCTAATATTTGTGGTGTTTGAGGGAATACTAATTGAGATGTTTTAACAAGTGGACTGATATAATATTTGAAGAAGTCATTCATTTATGCCAAGAAACTTTGAATACAGCTTCCTAGTAAACCACCTGGAAGAAATCCATATTTGTGCCCATTCCAAAAGAAAAGTATCCAAGCCACAGTATTTTCAATTGCCTCATATCCATTCAAAAGCTGACCAATGAATAACGAAGATTGAAGAGGGATGGATTTGTATAGTGATGTTGGTGAATACTGAATATACCATAAACTTCTAGAAGAACAAGTATATCTGTAATGGAAAAAAAGTACAACCAGAATGCTCATTTATATATTATGGACACGTCTTCAAAAGGAATCAGTCTCTAGAGAACAACACCTTGCTTGACAAAGATAAAGATACAGTGTGGAAAAGAGAAGGATTCTCAATGGGATGAATTGACACAGCAGCTGCGACAACAGGTCCGAGTATAATAAGATTGTGAGGATAGCACAGAACAGGACAGTGTTTCATTCTCTTGTGCATGTTGTTACTCTGAGTCAGAACTGACTTGCCAGCACCTAGCCATAGTGTTGCTATGTGATTTGGTGAATTTAGAGAAACCCATATGAACTCTCTTCTGCTTATTCTTCTAAAATCCACATGCCTCAACTTTTCAAAGTCTAAATAAAGTATTAAATTTAAATTCCTAGGAGGGAAATACTTTTCAAGCACATTGGCACCTAAACCAAAACACTCATTGTTAGTAACTCAATTTCTACTCATGTTAATTATTTGAACGAGAGTAGAATGTTTTCCATAGGGTTTTCTTTGCTTTATTTGTTATGCTTCAGAGAGCTGAACAATGACTACAGATGACAGAAGAAAAATCTATGCCTTTGAATTATGGTGCTGGAGAAGAGTCTTGAACATACCATGGACTGCCAAGAAAAGAAATAGATTTGTCTTGGAGAGGGTGAAACCAAGGTTCTCCTTGGAGGCTAGGATTTTGAAGCTCCATCTCACATACTTTGGGCATGCGGCCAGGAGAGACCTGTCCTTGAAGAAGGACATCATGCTCAGAAGGGTGGGAACAACATAGGAGAGGGAAACCTCGGATGAGATGGATTGATACAGTGAATGGGATGAAGGGGGTTGGTGTGTCAGAATTAATGAGACTGGCTTAGGATAGGGCAGGGTTCAGAGCTACTGTGCATCGGGTTGATGTAGGCAGCAGGCGACTTGATGGCACACAACTACAACAATATTTATGAAACAGGCAGCCAGTTCTTTCCTCTGTCTGGCAAAGAACAGATTAGAATTGTCAAATTTTAGGGTGGAATAGTTCATACTGAGTTGCACTGCTCACTTGGACTGGGTTTGAAAACACTAGCGGCTACAAGGAAGAAAGATGGTAAATTTGCTCCTGTTGTAATTACACACTTAGTATTCAGTCTAAGGTCACTATGAATGTGAACCAACTTGATGGCAGTCAGTTGGAGTCATGGGTAAATTTGAGGCATGGACAAGACCAAGATGTTATTGTATTTCTTGACAGAAGGCTAATTTTAGAGATGAAAACAAAATAGAAATAAAACACACACATACACACATACCAGGACACTAGTTTAAAATTATTTTTTTTTAAAAATAGTCTTTTAATTGAAACAATGTTTCTATTGCTTCCAATTTTCTTTGGCATATTAGTTTCTAAGTCTTACTGAACTCTAGAATCATCTGAGAAGCTATTTTAAAATAGCAATTGTTATGCCTCACTCTAAACCAATTGAAGCTGAATCTATTGGAGTGGGGCCCTGGCATGAGCATTTTTAATATTGAATGCTACTGGGTAGAAGGAGCTGAGAATTGCTATCCAAGGGTCAAAGTCTTAGCTACTGAATTGTATTTCTACAAAAATGGAAAGGAGTTTGTTTGACCCAAGAAATTGAACTTTCATCAAGTTAATTTTAGCATCAATTCAGTCCAAAAACTATACTGGGATTGCCAATTGGGTGCAAGGCACAGAGTGATTAACAGTATTTTTTACACAAATGTGGAAAGGTATAATTATAAGTAGCCTAATAATTCAGCCATATTAGTCTAAGTATTCTTTCAGCTTAAGTTCATGATCTACAGACTCCTACAATTGTCTATTTATCTTATAATTTTTTATGTTGTTGTTGTTGTTATGTGCCGTCGAGTCGCTTACAACTCATAGTGACCCTATGTACAACAGCCCTAAACTCTGCTCTGTCCTGTGCCAATCGCACTGTCTCTGACACACCCATCCTGATTACCCCAGTCACTGAATCAATCCACTTCATAGAGGGCCTTCCTCTCCTGCGCTGTCCCTCCACCCTCCTAAGCATGATGTCCCTCTCCAAGGACCGGTCTCTCCTCACAACATGTCCAAAGTATGTTAGACGGAGCCTCAGAATCCTTGCCTTCAAAGAGCCGCCCGGTTTAACCCTCTCCAGGAATTCTTTAGCTCACCAGATGTTCTGTTATCTAATAATCAGGTTATCTGACATCAAAACACTTTTGCTTTTAGGTGCTGTGGAGTTGATTCCAACTTATGATCCTGTTCTTATTGCTGTTGTGTGCTGTCCAGTCAAATATGTCTCACAGCAACCCTGTTGCTGCTCTTGTTGCTAGACATAATGGAGTCAAGTACAATTCATTGCGATTCTATGAACAAAAGGTCTGAATCCTGTTCTATCCTGCTCCATCCTCACACTTCCTGACATACAAAAGCTTATTGCTGCAGTCACTGTGTCAATCCACCTGGTCGAGGTTCTTTCTCTCCTTCACGACCCTCCACCCTTCCAAACATCACATCTTTCTCCAAGGAATAGCCTCTCCTAGCAACATGCCCAAAGTACGTGAGGCGAAGTCTCATCAATCTTGCCTCCAAAGAGCACTCTGGCTACCCCCCCCCCCCCCATGATATAACTGTTCATTCTCTTAGCCATTCATGGTATGTTCAGAGCTCTTCTTCAACATAATAGCTCAAAGGTGTCAATTTTTTTCTGTCATCCTTATTCATTGCTGAGCTCTCAGATACATCCTCAAAATGACATCATTACTCCTCAATAATTCGGAGAGGTCCCTAATTGCAATACATCTTCTTATGTCTTGACTGCTGGTACCAAGGATGTTGATTGTGAATCCGAGAAAGATGAAGATGTTGACAGTTTCAGTCTCTTCTCCATCAGAATGCTGCCTATCAGTCCAGTGGTGAGAATCTTCGTTTTCCTGATACTGAGATGCAATCCATACGGGAAGGCTGCATTCATTGATTCTCTGTAACAAGTGCTTTCAGTCCTCCTCCCTTTCAACAAGCAAGGTTGTGTCATCTACACAATGCAGATTATTGATGAGTTTCCCTCCAATCCTGATGCCACACTCCTCTTCATGTGTTCAGCATACAGATTGAATAGGTATGGAGACAGAATACAACACAGACACACTCCCTTCTCAGTTTTAAACCACGCAGTGTTCTGTCTGTTCACACAACAGCCTCCTGGTCCATGTAGAAGTTCCTCATGAGCATGATTAAGTGCTCTGGGATTCCCATTCTTCTCAATGTCAGCCACAACTTGTCATGATCCACATAGTCAAATGCCTTTGTATAGTCAATAAAGAACAAATAGACATTCTTCTGAGATTTCTTACTTTCAGCCAGGATCCATCTGGCATCAGCAATGATATCCTTAGTGCCACAGCCTCTTCTAAATCCTGCTTGTAGTTCTGGCTGTTCCCTATCTATTCTGCTACTATCTATCTATTCCCTACTGTTCTAGCCGGTTTTAAATAATCTTCAGTATTATTTTGTTTGCATGTGATATTAATGATATTGTCGTATAGTTTCCATATTCATTTGGATCACGTTTTTTGGGAATGAGAGCAAATATGGACTTCTTCCAATCTATTGGCCAGACAGCTATATCCTCCAAATTTCCTGACATAGACTGGTGAGTGCATTCAAAAATGCATCTATTAATTGAAACAAATCAATTGATATCTCACCTGGGGCCTTATTTTTTGCCAATTCTTTCAGTACAGCTTCTACTTCCTCCTTCATTACCATTGGCTCCTGTTCATATGGTACTTCCTGAAATTTTTCAGTGTCAATCAGTTCTTTCCGGTACAGTGATTCTGTAACCATCTTTTGATGCTTTCTGGATTATTTAATATATTGCCCATAGCATCTTTCAATGTTGTGACACAAGGCTTACATATGTTTTTCAGTTCTCTCAGCTTGGGAAATGCAGAGCAAGTTCTTCCCTTTTTATTCTCCAATTCCAGCTCTTTTCACATTCCATTATAATACTTTGCTTTGTTTAGGGCTGACAAAGCTTTGTCTCAGAAACTTTGGACATGTTATTATGAGGAAAGAGACATCATATTTGGAAAGGTGTAGTGTTAATGATAGAGAAGAAGATTCTTAATGAGACGAATTGACACGATGACCACAGCAATGGGCTAATAATGTATGTCAGAGAAGATGAAGATGGTGCAGGACAGGACAGGGTTAGATTTGTTGTTCATAGGGTTGCTGTTTTGGCAACCCTAAACACTGCCACCAAACACTGTCCACCATGTCTAATTATTATCACATTTGATCCATCAGTGTCACAGTGTTCAGCTTTGGAGCAACCATGATTTACCTCTGTATGGCACGTGGACACACCAGAGCTATACGACCTAGAAGAATGTTTGAACAAAAACAATTAAAAACAGGCAGAGGGCCACAGATTAGAGTCAGGCACCTTTGGTTTGGTAGCATCACTTTCTATCCACTAGGTCAACTGGTCTCTCTCTATGTTGTTAAGTGCCATCGAGTTGTACGTGACTCATAGCAACCCTCATGCCATCCTTGTGTCTAAGGAGAAATCTTGTGTACTTTTTTCAAGACTGCTTTGTTCATTATTTTATAAGTTCTTGATATTTTTCATATTATTTTCCAATACCATAATTAAAATTCTTGATTGTTCTTCAGTTTTCTTCATTTATTGTACAGTTTTCATGTGCATATGAGGTGAGTGGAATATACTGGTTTAGAGCAGGTGTACGTTCTTCAAAGTGATATCTTTGTTTTTTAACACTTTGTTGTTGTGTATAATCGAGTCAGAACTGACCTGTAGCTGACCCTCCAGCAAATCTTTCAAGGCAGTGAATCACATAGGAGAAAATGGCCCATCTCTCTCACAGAGCAGGTTGTAGATTCAAACTGCCAACCCTGGCATTGTCAAGTTAACTCCTTACCTTTAAGTCACAATTTTAAAGAAGTCTGGCCACAGATTTTTCTAGTGCAATACATAATTTGATTTCTTGACTACTGCTTCTGTGATTGTTGATTGTGTATTTAAGCAAAATGAACTATTTGAAAACTTCAATCTTTCCTCTACATTGCTTATTGACCCGGTTTAAGAATGTTTATTTCTTGAGTTGTAATTCATATTCAAGGCTGTATACAGTCTTTAAGTTTCATCAATAAGTGCTTCAAGTTCTTTTCACTTTCAGCAAGGAAGGCTGTATTATTTAACTATTGTAGGTTGTTGTTGGGTCTTCTCTCAGTCTTGGTAACACATTCTTCTTTATATTATTCCGCGTCAGAGACAAATTGCTCAGAACATAGATTTAATAAGTATGGTGAAAATATACAACTCTGATTCACAGCCTTTCTAATTTTAAACCACTCATTATTTTTATTCAAATGATTGTCTATTCACAGGTTCCACATGAGCACATTTAAGTGTGGGGTTATTATCCTTCATAAAGTTATCCATTATTTATTTTGAACCATGCAGCATAATGCCTTAGAACAGAAAATACAACACAGATAAACACCTTTCTGGTATTAACTACTTTTGGAAAATATCTATTTGATGTCATCTGTAGTTTATCTCATTGCATGTCTTCTGAATCTGACTGGAAGTTCTTTTTTGATGTACTGCTTGGAGAATTTTTAAATTTTCTTTAGCTAGGTTTTACTTCATAGTTCATAGGTTTTACCTTCATAGGGTCGCTATGAGTCACCTGCAACTCGATGGCACTTAACAACAACAACAACAAGAGGTTTTACTTGTTCTGGTACCAAATTCAACCCTATTTCATGACAGACTGTAGCTGTTTTCAACAGTATCTCTTTCTTCCAGATGTCTTTACAAAGGTTAATATCACAGAATAGCTAAAACAGTGCAAGTCATTCTAACACAACTCGCATAAATCTGAGAAGAAAATCAGATCTCCAAGTCCATATCTTGACCTCTATATCATTGTATTTAGTGTAAACACTTGTATTATCCTCCATTGTTTAATGGTTACTTTTTAAAAATTTTATTATTTTTGTGTGAGTGTACCATCAAATCAGATCTGACTGGTACAGGAGGAGATTGTCTCTCCTTTCCCGGCAGAGCATCTGGTGGATTTGAACCATGCGCCTCTGGGATTGTAGTTGCAGCTCCTTACCACTAGGCCACCAGAGTTCCCCTTAATGGTTACTTTTGAGTTGATATGTCATTTACCTTCAGATGACAAAGAACTTTGATTTTTGTTCTGCTTTCTTTATATATGAGTATATAATAAATATATTTATCTTCTATTTGCTTGCGAAGTTTGTATACATTGTGCTTCACAGTATTCTTCACTTACATTGTGTTTCGTACAATCATTCTCATTCATTAAGTTTTATAAAATTAATCACCAATGGGTTATTTTTTAGAAAATTATTTTTGTTTTATCTTGATCTGCATATAAAATTTGTATACATTATTTTTCATTTATATACGTTGTGTTTCACACATTGCTCAATTCACACCATGTTTCATATGTTCCCATCGATTGTGTTGTATAAAATTAATCACACACCATTGATGAGTGCCTACAGTGAACTTTTCTTGACCTTTTGCTTTCGACAGTAGCTTCATCTATACATTGTTGTTGTGGTAGTGATGGTGGTTATGTGTCATACAGTCACCTGGAACTCATAATGACCCTATGCAAAATAACTTTGAACCCTGCTCCATCCTGAGCCAGTCTCGCTGTGTCTGACATATCTCCCCTTATTATCCCAGTCACTGTGTCATTCCACCTTATATGGGGTCTTCCTGTCCTATCATTATCTTTGAAATGTTTCAAATGCTGTTCATTTCTGACAGTAATTGTGTTTACATCTTCTCTGAAAATGGTGCAAAGTTAGGAGAAAAAAGTGCCAAAGCCACTCAGTGTTTTTGGCTGATTGTCTGGGTATCTGAAGGCGCTGCAGCTGGAAAGAATGCCATTAATTTGTGGCTAGCACTGATCCATCAGCCCTGAGAGCTCCCGGTAAAGAGAGAGGAACTGGCATTTCTATCTTGTGGCAAGAAGCAAAGAACGGAGTGGTCCAAAGTTCGCCAAGAAGGAAACATTAACCCAGATGTGAACAAGACAATGAATGGATTGTTCATTGGAACTTTTCAACCTTGCAGCTGAGAGTGGCAATTATAATCACCAACGCATCCAAGCACTCAAAGGAGACTTAAACCTGAAAATTACCCCTCGTGGCCTGGGCACAATTATGTCTCCATAGCTCCACAAAGTACAAGCATCCAAATTTAACTCAGAGACTTAAGCAAATTTAAAATTCTCTTTAGGGGCAGCCCAGGAGATCTTGAGACCTCTTCAAGTGCGTGCACGCACACACACACACACACACGCACACACACACACACACACACACTATAAAAAAACTGACAATTATCTTCAAGAGTCAACCCTCCGTACCTATTGCAAAACACCTCTTTCACTTTTAATCAGAGAGGTAATCTTTCTTCTAATAAGGTAAATAAAATTTACTTGTAAATTTACCACAAAGAATTACATTTGGCTGTTTTAGGCCTCTGACTTCAGAGGGATGCTTAGTACTATTATTTGTGGGTGTACAGGGGTCAAGGAGTTGTCAAGACCAGAAATATTTGTAAGCTCTCTGTGTAGATGTTAAAGCTATAAATCATGTTTCATTGTTGTTGTTCTTGTCAGGTGCCATCAAATTGAGTATGACTCACAGTGACTATGAACAACAGATGTGAACTCTGTCCTGTCCTGTGCTATCAAGGTGTGTGTAGCTATATAATATTCATAGAGGTGCCAGTCCTTAGATAAAGAGAAAATGTTGGGAAGGGGGAGGGCCAGAGAAAAACAGGAAGACCCTCAACAAGATAGATTGACATACGAACTTTGTAAGTATAGAATAAAAATTTTATTTAAAAAATGATGGAAAAACAAAAACCAAGATAGATTGGCACAGTGACTGTAACAATGAGCTGGAACTTGTCAGAGATGATGAGGACGGTTCAGGATAAGGTGAGGTTCTGATCTGTTGTTCATAAGTTTGGTGAGAGTTGTAGGCAACTCGATCGCACCTAACAGCCCCCACGTACTTGTTCTCTTACTGTTTCTCCATTGTATAATAACCCAGTCAAGTCATGTCAATGTTGCTCTTCTTCTCTGGTTATGCTTCTGCACCTTTGATAGCTCAGTCAAAGGCTTTACTCCTTTGTCCAAGCAGTCTTTGTTGTTGGTGTCATTGGTGTGTGTTGTCAATTCAGATCCGACTGTCACATCCTGCTCCAGAAGAGCATCTGATGGATTTGAACCATGCACTTTCAAGACTGCAGCACAGCTTCTTGCCACTAGGCCACCAGAACCCTCCTCAAAGGCTTTATTCAGAAGTGGCATATGGTAAACGTCTTTTCTGCACCGTTTTTATTTAAAAAGCCAATATGAATGAAGCTGAATGGACATCATTTTGTGAGTAACTTCCACAGAAATAGTTCTGTCATCTTGATATATATTGGTGCAAACGAAGTTTTACTTTTTGATCTATGTGTCTTCAGGAAATTGTTGCAGACTTTTTAGTTGTTAAAAGATCAAATATGGTGCAACCACTGTGAAAGGCAGTATGGCACTTTCTCAAAAAGTTGCAAATAAAGATACCATTTGACCCAGCAA
Organism: Elephantulus edwardii; assembly: GCF_000299155.1. Taxonomy (NCBI): domain Eukaryota; kingdom Metazoa; phylum Chordata; class Mammalia; order Macroscelidea; family Macroscelididae; genus Elephantulus; species Elephantulus edwardii. Next base: position 4,829,948 of record NW_006399888.1, on the reverse strand, counting down.
TTCCACTACTGGGAATATACCCAAAAGAGAGAATAACTGACATCCAAGTATAGATATGCACACCCATTGTTTATTGAGGCTTTATTCACAATAGCAAGGAATTGGAAAGAACCTAAGTGCCCATCAACTAACAAATGAATAGAGAAGCTCTGGTATATTCACAAAATGGAATACTATGCTGCATTGAAAAAACAAGGAACTCATGCAATATTATTCAAAATGGGTGACCCTGGAGGACTTTATGTGAAGTGAAGTATCTCAGTCACAAAAGGACAAATACTGCATGGTGCCACTGTTGTAAAACAGGACTGACATCGGGGTTGGGGGGATACTGAGGAAGATGCATTTAATAATGTATACTGCATTGAAACAGATGAGGGAGAACACTGTTTGAAAGGGATATGTGATTAGGTATTACTGTCATGACAGGAGTCCAGAATGAAGGCTGCATAGTGGAGTGGACCTGGGGGGAAGGATTGTAAAACAATGAAAGAATTTTTCTTTTACTTTTCCAAGATGGTAGTGTACTAGGGGGGAGGGTTGGGAGGAGAGAAAAGTGCAACAATGAATGAATGGAAATCCAAAGTCTCTGTAAATTTTCATTGAAATGAATAATAAATTTTTTAAAAAGATCTTGCTCTATTGACAGTTACATAGAAATTATTTTAGAAGCAAAGTTAGCTAAGTGCTAGAACATGTGTATAAATACTTCCATGCTTCTTCATATGGACTATAGGTTAAAAAAGAAAGCTTTGAGGTTTCAGCAAAAGGAAGGAAAATGCCTCTAAATGTTATAGCTTATGGAGCAGTTGATTAATCTTAACTCTCTTAAGAGAGAACTGATACAGCTATAGCTTTCCGTTAAAAAGTAGCTCTTCATGCCCAAGCTCCTAGTCATAAAACATGATACCACGCTGATTTTCTGCCAATAAATATTTCTATAAAATAGTTCTCTTAAGAAGAATGAAATGGACATCTGAATGAAGGTCAGGCTGTAGAGCGTTTTGGTACATGGATTCAGAGCAGTTGGCAAAAAACTTTCCGGTCTATTTTTATAAGGAAGAACCTTGCTGTGGTAAAAGGGAAATCTCCACATTGGAAACTAGTTCACTACAAATTTTGGGTCGAAAAAATTCAGAGCATCACTGGCCATTAAATGTGGCAACCCAATGTGAAATTGATGGCAAGTCACCTAAGTGCATTTCCAGCCCCTTTCCACTCAATTAACAATCATTGATTTGTAGCAGTGATTTTTATGGCCAAGAAGTTTGTGGGGGTAAACTTGAAACCTGACTTTCTTCTCAGAAATTGAACATGATCTTTTCGTCAGAACAATATCCAAATAATGGAAAGCTGTTATAGCTTGGGAATCATGGGCCCAATATTTCCAAAATTATATTTAATAATCAAAATCCCATATTTCCAGAAGTTAAAACCAGGTATCCATGTGCCTAAGGAAACAGCGCGGTAATTATGAATTTATTTTTATGATCTCTGAATAAACTGTGAATATTGGGTTTGGTGTAGGAGTTATAGCACATAATTTTACAGATTTTCATCTTAAATTTGTAATACAAAATACAGCCTTGGATTATTAGAGAGGCAGACGTTTTCCCCTTGACGTTTCACAGAGCATGAGCCTCCCTGATTTTTCTCTGCTCTACACTGTACTCAAAATTCCAGTCTAAGGACTGTGATTTCACACTTTTGACTGCCTGCAAATTCATTTTACTTAGAAAATCAATACATCCATACATGTATATGGATAACTGTAACAAACATTTAACAAAACCCTACTTCTCGTACTGTAAGGGCTATTTTTATATGCTCCGTTCCATTCATTTTTTTCTGTTCTCATGGTCTCTGACTCATGTGCCCTTGTGAACAGCAGAACAAAACACTGTACAATCTTGCACCATCTGTACAATTGGTTATCTAGTAGACCATTGAGACCCAGCGGCCCTCTGCTGCCTAATTTGGAAAGTAGATCACCAAACTTGTATTTCTGATCATCTTAGTTTGGAAACTCCACTAAATCCTGTTCAGCAACCTATAGCCCTCACCAACAGATGGTCGGTCCACAGCTTACACAAGGTCAGCAGTAAGGAAGCAGCGGAATTCATGTTTTACCTACAGAAGATGTGTTGTCAATAAAACAAAGATAAGCACAACCTTCTGGTATTCTCTGCTTTCAGAAAAGCTCGATTTATAAAACTCTGATTGGCGTGGAGATTTACAAAGCAAATTGGATTTTCATTCCCTCACTCATACACATTTTGTTTTACAACGTTGATTACGGTTGTTATTGTTAGATTCTATCTGGTCACCAATGACAAGTATCAATGGCGCTATGAATAATAGATTTGAATGTTTCTCACTTTCTTCCTATAATTTTCCTTTCCTTGAATCTACCTTACTCTTTCCATTTATCTTTGGACAAATGTTGCTGTCTTATAAAGTTGATTATTCTAGTAAGTGAATGCCTCCCTCGTGTTACTTGTCACCTCACAGGCCTGCCTATTATTTAGAAAATTGAGCTATGAAGGTGAGTTTCCCCCTCCACCCCCCAGGTTCTAAGGTACTAATTAATAGCAACTCAAGTGTTCCACTAAGGCAGCTTTGGTGGCCTAGTGGCAACAAGCTGCACTGCAATCCTGAAGACATGTGGTTCGAATCAGGTAGTTGACTAGTCTTTATGGGGCCAGTAGACTTGCCATTTTTATGCTTGTGAGTTTTGTTCCACATTTCTCCCCACTCTGTCCAGAATCTTCTACTGTGATTCCTTTTAGTGTGGACAGCAGTACTAGCCAACCACCATCTAGACATTTGAGCCTCAGGGTCGTAGAAGTTGAGATTCAGTATCGGAGAGAGGTCGCTGATAACAGACTTGCTCATTGTGTTATGTCTCCTAATTTCCTGACTGCTGGTACCAAGGGTGTTGATTGTTGATCCAAGCAAAATGACACTTCAGCAAAGAAGACATTCAGATGGCGAACAAACACATGAAGAAATGTTCAAAATCCCTCGCTCTGAGAGAGATGCAAATCAAAACAACTATGAGATACCATCTCACCCCAGTAACAACAGCAAAATTCAACAGAGCAGCAAACAACAAATTCTGGAGAGGTTGCGGAGAAACTGGAACCCTTATTCACTGTTGGTGGAAGTGCAAAATGGTGCAACCACTGTGGAAGGCGGAATGGTGCTTTCTCAAAAAGTTGCAAATAGAGATACCATTTGATCGAGCAATGCCACTACTGGGAATATACCCTAAAGAAACCATAACTGCCACCCAAGCAGATATGTGCACACCCATGTTTATTGCTGTTTTGTTCACAATAGCAAAGAGTTGTAAACAACCCAAATGCCCATCAACCAACAAATGGATAGAGAAGCTGTGTTATAGTCACACAATGGAATACTATGCTGAATTGAAAAACAAGGAACTCATGAAATATTATACAAAATGGGTAATCATGGAGGACATTTGGTGAGTGAAATATCTCAGTCATGAAAGCACAAATATTGCATAGTGCCACTGTTGTAAAATGAGACTGACATCAGGCTTGGAGGGAAACTAAGAAAAGAGGGGATAAATAATGTACATGACATTGAAACAGATGAGGGAGAGAACTGTTTAAAAGGAATATATGATTGGGTGTTATTTTCATAACAAGAGCCCAGAATAAGAGCTACATAGTAAAGTAGACTGGGGAAGGATTGTATAACAATTAAAATCCAAAATCTCTATAAATGTTCATTAAAATTAATAAAATAAAACAATGAAAGTTTTGTCCTTTTTTTTCTTTTTAAAGAGAAAAGTGAACTGGGGGAGAAGGGTGGGTATGGAGGAAAAGGTGCAACAATGAATGAATGGAAATCCAAAGTCTCTATAAACTTTCTTTAAAATTTCAATTAAAATAAATAAATAAAAAATAAAAGCCACCCATTAACCAGGTAGCAGATGCAAAGATTGGACTGGTCTCTGAGCCTGTTTTGACATACATCAATTAAATTAGTTTATTTGAAAAATAAAACCCTAAGGGATGGGAAATGTTCATGGAAAGTTTTATGGAACAGAACGTTGTTGTTGATTGCCATCGAGTCATCATCAAATACTCTTTCTATGGATATTTCTATGTTTATAATTAGCTTTTTAAACAATAACATACGAAGCTGAACATGAAAGCCTGATGGCAACTGTCAATAAAGTATCTAGACAAAATAACCATTGATTAATTAAAATATTGTTGTTATTGTTGTTATATGCCGTCGAGTGGCCTGCGACTCATAGGGGCCCTATGTACAACAGCCCTAAACTCTTCTCCATTCCTTGCCAATCTCACTGTTTTTGACACACCTACCCTGATTACCCTAGTCACTGAATCAATCTACCTCATAGAGGGTCTTCCTCTCCTGTGTTGTCCCTCAGCTCTCCTAAGCATGACATCCTTCTCCAAGGTCTGGTTGCTCCTTGCAACATATCCTAACTAAGTCTAAAAAAAGAAAATGTTATTGACTGTGACAAGAACAATAAAGGAGAGAGTGAAGAAGAAGAAAGGAAAGAGAGAGAGA
>NW_006399888.1:4815025-4825273 GCF_000299155.1 Elephantulus edwardii | reverse complement strand
AATAAAGAAGGAAGGAATCCTCTCAGCAACTGAAACTATCTGGATTTTAAAGTTCAAACAAGTTTTGTGAGTTGTTGTTATTGTTTTAAATTTTGAAATCTCTTCTAGGGAAAGGGTCTGTATAGCACAAGCCATGGTGGCTTAGCAGTAAGGAGCTGCACTGACAACCCAGCAGCACTCGGTTCGAAAGTAACATTTGCTTCATGAGAAAAAGATGCGAAATTTCCTCCCTTGTGAATTACAGCCCATGAAACCCTCCTGAAGGGTCAGCTATCGGTAGGTTCCAACTCAATGGCAATGAGTTTTGAATTTTAGCTTCTTTGACATTCATGATCAAACTATAATGAGACCAAGTCATTCCATCCTCACCTCCACAGAGCACCCTTGTTGTACTTCATACTGGAAAGATTTATTTGTTCTTTCAGCTCTCCATGATGTATTCAGCACTCAGTGCCGCCTCCTTGTAACAATATTTCACATAAATGTTTCTCCAAAAAGCATTTTCTAGTAAGAATAGACTGAGGCAGAATATAATAAGAGTGAGGAAAAGAGCTCAGCTGCAAAGACTCTATTTAAAGAGCTGACGAAAAAGGATATCATTTGAAGGATTCAGGTGCACCTCATACACATAGGAAAACTGAATAATTAGTTTTTTTTTAAAAAAAGATGACAAATTAAAGCCTTTGCATTGAGGTAAGAGTAACTCAGGTGTGAAGTCCACAGGAAGTTGTTCTGCTGACCCAAAGATGGCACCTTTCTGGTGGTTCCAATTCATTGGTGGCTCCATAGTTGAAAGAAGGTCAGTCTCCTCTTATGTGATTTACAACCTAGAAAAGCAATGGCACTTGGTTCCGACTTGACAGCAATGAGTTGTGTTGAATTATACTGAAGTGTTAGCAACCAATACTGAGCACAGCATGGACAGCTAAAAGAACAAACACGTCTCCTGGAAGAAAGAAGTGTGCCCCGGCTGCTCCTTTGAGGTGAAGATGGAAAGACTTTGTCTCACGTATTTTGTGGGTGTTCCCAGGAGGGACTGAGGAGGGATATCATGCTAGCCAAACTACAAGGTAGGTGAAAAATAGAAGAGGGAGTGACCCAGTGACTGCGAGCAAGAGCTCAGGGACAGCAGCGATGGTGGGAAAGGTGCAGCACCAGGCAGGGGCATACAGAGTCTGCATGAGTTAGAGCTGGCTCAACAACGCTTAAAAGAACACGAAGAGCAAAGTAAGGTGGGCTAGAAGGAGGGACGTGCAATTTTCTTCTACTGATGCAATGAGCTAGAGTGGAAAGTTCAAGTACAAATATATCCCATTCCTACGCCTGCCACTTAACTGAAAATACTTAAGGAAACAATCAAGCTCTTTGAATCTCTGTGGTTTATTCACCTACAATAAGGGAATAAGAGCATGCCGTTGTCAGTGAGGGCTGCACAATTGCTGTTGTTAGTGCCATCAAGTCAAGTAAGACTCCTCACGACCCTGTGAACCACAGACCTAAATCTTGTCCTGTCCTGTGCCATCCTCATCGTCTCTGACACATTTGATCTCATTGCTGCAGTAACTGTGTCAATCCTTTTCAATGGGATCTTCCTCTCCTTTGCTGACCCTCTACGTTTCCAAGCATGATGTTCCTTTCAAAGGAATAAATTCTCAGCAAGATACTGAAAGTATGAGAGCTAAAGCGTCACCATCTTTGCCTTAAGGGAGCACTGGGGCTACATTCTTTCCCAGACATACCTGTTGGTTCTTTTGGCAGTGCATAGGGTATATACTTGATTAGCAATATACCAAAAGCAAAGGCTCAAACTCATTGCCATTGAGTCACCTCCAACTCATAGCAACACTCCATCTGGTCGCCATGGCTGTGGTTCTTAACAGGAAGACCCTTTCCCATCTTTCCCCAGCCAAGTTCAAGTTCTAAGCCTCCAGTTAGCAGCATAATGAGTTACGCAAATCAGAAAATTCTATAAATACTTTACATGTGGTAAATAACATAATGATACAAGTTTAGAAGGACTGTGTTAAGAGACCCTGCCATTTTTGGAGGACTGTATTAAGAGACCCAGAAAATAGAAGATAACATAAAATAGCACAGCAATACATAACACAAAGCCATAGTTCTCTTTCTAACATCGGGACAGATTCTTCTTGTGCTCATAGAGAACGTTCTGATTTCTGGTTTAAATTGATGCAGAAAATTATCTAAATCACTCAGTACTCAGTTATGAATTATCACAATCACTCATTCCTTCGAAAGGACTCTTGGTCTATGTAATTACGGTTGTTCTGTCAACCCAAAGGCAAGAGGTTCAAATCCACCAGCTGTTACATGGGAGAAAGACAGCAATCTCCTCCCTTACAATTTATAGCCTCAGTAAAGCCACTGGAAGGTCAGCTATTAATGGCAATCAAGCATTTTTCATTTTTTTTTAGTGGGAAAAAAGTCATGTTGCTCTATAAGTTGATAATATTGTCTGAAGATTTCAAATGTTGTGTGTGTGTGTGTGTGTGTGTGTGTGTGTGTGTGTGTGTTGTGGTGGTCATTTCTATTAAATTAGGTCAGTCTTTGCCTTCCACTTGACACTCAAGGCAGAATCTTATTTGTGATGCTCATAATGTTTGTTAAGGTTTTATCCCCGTTAACTCCTTTCCTGAGCTCTACAAATATACTTGTGGGAAAGCTCCTGTCTGTATAACTCAGCTCTCCAAAATGCCCACTGGATGCCATGCCGCATTCCTCTACTTCATTTCTGCTGTTGCTAGAAACGAATGTCAGCCTTTGAAGAGGAAATTGGATTTTCTGTGAAGTTAAGATGAAGGTGACAGTCAAGTGTAATGTCAAACAATTGTTTCAAATTTCCTATGTCTCAACTGACAAAAGAGAGAGAAGTTCTAATGATTACTCTGAGATTCAAATGAAGAGGAAAAGACAAATTTAAGATCACTTTTAAGATCAAAATGAGTTTGCGTGTGTCTTTATTGGAAAGAAATCACTACTTGTCGACTGAGAAAAGAGGAGTCAAAAAACGCCCTACTCCCTCCGAATAGACCAATGAGCATTCTCGTTCTTGCCTTGGGATACTGGAGGTGCTAATCTGATTCTAACCACAAGCATCCTTTTCTTCCTTGCTTTACAATAAGATGCCTCCAAAGCTGGTCTAGTAATTTACCATGAAATCTATACCTTCACATAAGTATATGAAAACCCATATAAAATAAATCATGGCAAAGGAGCCACCAATGGTTATTCTGTGACCCCCTTCTGTGTGAGCTCCAGTTCATTTTTCTTGGAACTAACCAAGCTAAAATGACCTAATAAAACACTGATGGGGGGGCGGGGGAGAGCAGGGGAACAGGCAAATAATATCCCAAGGGTTTTAACCAAATACAGCATTTTCTAGAATTTTGTTAGTCTTCAAATTTAATTTCTCTGTTCACATCTAGTTGCTCTTTTGGTAGTTTCATGGAGGTCTGGGACTAAAGGAAATAAGCAGGACAAGGAGTGGATGGATAATCACCCCATAAATAAACAATTAAGGCTCTGACACTGTTGGAATGAATAATGTAGGGGCAAAGACTTAAAATCATGTGTCAAATGATGATGTTAATAAGACATTTCTGTTGAGTGATACCAGATTAAAGGACAGATGAGTGGATCTCCTCTAGATCTTACCATTGACTTCAAAAAAAGAGTGTCTGTATGGTCATGACAAGAGTCCAGAATGAAGGTTGCATAGTGGAGTGTACGGGGGTCGGGGGATGAGGATTGTATACCAATGAAAGAATTTTTTTTTTACTTTTCAAAGAGAAGAACGAACTGGGGGAGGGAGGGGTGTGCAGGGAGAAAAAGGCAACAATGAATGAGTGGAAATCCAAAGTCTCTGTAGACGTTCATTAAAATTAACGAAAAAATAATAAAAAAAAGAGTGCGGGGAAGGTCTTCTCTTTCAGTTCCATTAACTATTTTGGTCACAGAACATTCTAGCCCACTTCCCATCCTTGAAATTCTCTGCATTAGACATTCTTTTGAAATAACTGCTATTAGTTGTTAGATGTCACTAGTCCATTTAATCCTACTGGTAAAGAGTTGCACTGCCAATCCAAAAGCAAGCAGTTCGAATCCACTAGCTGTTCCACTGGGAGAAAGATATGCAGTCTCCTCCCATGTGATTTACAGCCTCTGAAAATCCACTGGAGCATCAGCTATGAGTCCATTCTAACCTGACTGTACATAAAAACAGTCCACTTGAAACCTCCGTCACGCTCAAGCAATCACAATTGTCTCAGGAATATCTGTAGATAGGGAAAGAGAGCTCATGGCCTCTCTATTAGCTCATCCCAAGATCTTGAACAAACTATTTAACCTTGCAGGGTCTTATTGTCTATCTCTGAAAAAGAAACTTTTTTTTTCTCTAGTCTTGACTAGTTTGACTGTTGACATTTGATTAGGTCTCACAAAGTATTTTGCAAGTTATGGAGACTTACATAAATGCAAGCTATTATACCACCCTGTCACGTTCACGTCCTGTCAATGTTTTATCAGTTTGTTTTGTTACAAGAAATGAGCCATGATCTATGGCCTGTTCAAATCCTGTGAGGTCTCTCACTACCCGAAAGTGAGCTTTACCTGATGATGACAGTTCAACTAATCATGTAAAGTTACATACTTCTAAATCATTCTTGATAGAACCCTTTTCTGAACATTCACAAATGAAAGATTTCAACTATTTCTCTTTCCTTTCCATGTCCTTAAACTAATATTTCTTTTAGGTTACAAATCCATTTATTTCCCTAAGATTAGAACTCCTTTCAACGGCTCGTTCATAATCTGATGGAAATTTTGTAGATGGCATTTCTACGTGGCACTTCTCCTTTTATCACATTTTTATCACTGTTCCCCCTGAATTTTCAGATATTTGCAGGATGGACCTGACATTTTCTAACCTGTACCTGAAAGAGGTTCAGAATCTCAACTCAAATATTGCACTTAAATTTCTTAGCCTTTTAACACTTCCACCTTCCCCAGGAGTCTACTTAATCTTTGTATCAGCTGACTTCTTTGGACCCCATGTGTACTGGGGCAGAAGAATGTAGGAGGCGCAGTGTGTGTGTGTGTGTGTGTGTGTGTGTGTGTCCCCCATAGGGTTTTTTCCAGAAACAGATTGATGCCTCTGGATGGATTTGAACTTTTAATCTTTCAGTTCGCAGGCAAGTATGTTGCTCATTTTCACAACTGTTACCACGTGGTTTCCATTTTTAAACATTTAGAGGTTTTGTTCCTCAGTAGTTAAATAAGGCAAAGGATAGAATCTTAAGTGGCCAAAAGGAAGGATTATGCACAAACATTACCGTGATGCCAGAGAGCTGGTGGATACACTTACTCTTTGTTACACCAAAGGGGAATCTATGTCAAAAATGGTTATTTGGGGTTTAAGGCTGCCTCTCAAATTCTACAATACATGAGAATATTTAACATGTGTTTGCTGTATTAGTTAACACAGCCACCTCCAGTAGGAGATGCTTCTCGAAGTGTCCTGCCTGGACCTCCAGCATCACTGAGATGCCTGGGCTGGAAACCAGCATTGAATCGTTCAAGCTGCTTGGCTTTGCCTTTTGGATGAGTCTGTTGCTAAACTGTGATATCAAACACGTGCACATGGAGAGCTCTCTGCAGAGTATTTTTATAAGGAATTAGTCGATGTAATTGCGGGCTGTAAAGAGATGGTTACACGACCTCATTACATGTTGTAAACACTTCATCGCATGACCTCTCTCCATGTCATAAATACATCATCATAGACTATTATGTTCTCTAATGATGACTTCTTACAACCATTCAGCAAACAAAAAATGAGCAAATGTCATAAGCAGAGAATAATTCACACTCTTTCACTGCTCTGACAACTCCCTCTGTAGGCTTTCTTAAGCTGCGCTACATATTTACATCAGCTGTTACACAGTCCACAGAAAAAAGCGTACTCACTCTTTGCTCCCTACTCTTAGAACCATTTTTTACTAAGAGAAATAAAACATGACCTGGCCTGTATGATTTATAAAAGTATATTTAAAGAAGAATGAGGAAGTGGAAGAGAAGAAACATAGTTAAAAGAGATAGAAAAAAGAAGGATGAAATGGGAAAGAATACACAAATTTGTCATTCAGTAAAAGCCCATCTGTGTTTAGGTATACATGCCTTAATTCATTTAGGCATATTTAACTCTAGACATACTTTAAAATTAATTTAAAGGCAATGGAGTTGATCTCTTCTGTGACCAATGTTACTTTCCATGTGTGAGTTTCCATTTACTCCCTCACTTTTTTTTTTTTTTTACCATTAGTCCACTTTCCCCATCTTTCTTGATCATTTCTTCCCAATATTCTTTTAAAAAAGGGACTGAAGGGTGATATCTATAAAAGATGGAGAGACCACAGTAGTGGTTTTTTAGTGTGGTGGGGTTTTTATGTGTTTTGCTTCATTTTGTTTTGTGTTTTAAGTCTTGGGTGATTTGTAAGCTTCCTGAGTTTCCTAAGAAAATGAAAATGGTGGCTAAACAAGCCCAATTCCCTCATCCCCCCGAGTCCTGGTAGCTACTCTTTAATATGTTCTCCAGTCTGGACATCACAATGTAAAATGCACTGCACTGGATGATCTCTCCACATTCCCTTGAGTTTTTCACCTCCATAATCTGTTATTTTAACACAACTGTCAGAGATGATCATGTGTGGTGGTAGCAAGTGGAAGGAAGGAGCTTTCCCGAAGGCCATCATCCACTCACTCACTCACTCACTCACTCATTGCCATCGAGTCAGAATCCATCAGTGACCCTCCAATGGGTTTCTGAGACTGTAAACCCACGTTTGCACGTCTTTCTCCATGGGTGTGTTTGGGCCATTGGAGAAACACGAACTTGGGACCATCAGTGTGACTCTCTCCATGAACTCTGCCACCAGAACTCCCTAGTAAGCCTAAGCCTTTAGATGTTGTCCCTAAGTGAAATGATACATATTTATTGTGTTCATATGTGTCCCCATATTTATGTGCTGTTAATATATATGTATATATCAAATATCCTATGACATTTATGACACTAAATTGGCAGCTCTCCTAGCATGGGAGAAAGATGAGCAATCTCCTCCCTGTGATTTACTGCCTCTGAAAACCCACCGGAGGATCAGCTATGGGTGGGTTTCAACTTGACAGTACACAACAATCGTGGCCTATTGGTAAGGAGTTGTGTTGTCAACCCAAAGGCATATGGTTTGAATCTGCCAGCTACTCCACAGGAGAAAGACGGGCATCTCCTCTCATTTCATCAGGAGAAAGATGGGCACCCTCCTCTCATGTTATTTCTATTCTCTGGAAACATATTGAAGGATCAACTACGACTCGAGTCCCTCTCGACAGCAATGAAGAGCAGTAACATTTTTAAATATATCAAGGAAGCCCAAACAATAGAAATTGCTTCCAACATTTTGAGAAAACATCTTCTTACCTTCCACAGTGGTTGCACCATTTTACACTCTCACCAACAGTAAACCCCAGTCACAAAAGGATAAATGCTGGATAATGCCACTGATCTAAAACAGGACTGACATGAGATCTGGGGGGAAACCATGAAAAGAGGGGATAAATAATGAACGCTGCTTTGAAATCGATGAGGGGGAAAGAACTATTTAAAAAGAATATATGATTATTTATCATATATTTGCATTATTTGCATGACAATAGTCCAGAATAAGAAGTTCTGGAATAAGAGGTTCAAAGTGGACTGGCAGTGGGGGAGGGGGGCAGCAATTGTGCAACAGAGAAAGAATTTTTTTAAAGAGAAAAGTTAACTCAGGTGGGGGGAGGGGGGAGAGAGAAAAAATGTACCATAATGAATGACTGGAAATCCAAGTAATCTGTAAACTTTCATAAAAAACAAAAATCAGAAACACAAAAGAAAGAGGGGGGAAGAAATTGCTTGATATTTTTCTGAATTCTGAGGAGTTTTGAGGGTCACTTAGCAGCATACAAATAAAATTCCAAATTCAATTCTAGGGAACCATATAGTATTTTTAACTTCCTTTGCTAATCAGAACAGTCACCACACTATCTGAGACATTCTAGCCCAAGAACTGTCCCAACCATTTAACAAGGTTCGTTCCATCCATCCTCCATCCATCCTGGCAACAATCCTTTGGAATTTTTATTTCCCTCTTTTGCATATGAAGTATGTGAGGCTCAGAGAAGTATAACAATTTATCCAAATTCACACAAATCAATATGTTGTCGTTCAAATTCAGGCAGCCTGATTCCAGGGAGGAAAAACTGGGTTACCAAGTTCCTTTTGCATTAATGTAAACAAAAATTGTTGCTTTTGTGGACACATTAAAAATGACCAAGAATTACATAACATAAAAAACGGATTGTTTTTTGTTGAAGGTAGATGATGAAACAAAAAATGAAAATTCATCCTCCAGAATTTAAAAAAAAAATGTAGATATGATGTAAATTGATAAAGAATTAAATGCTGTTTTAGTAAAATTTCAGCTAGTCAAATTTTAAAACACACGTATATTTAATATTAATATCTTAATATACTATATATTATATATCATGTTATCTAATTTATTATATATATTATAAATAATAATATGTTGTTGTTCTATGCTATTGAGTTGCCTGTGAATCATAGTGACCCTGTGTACAACAACCCTAAACCTTGCTCTATCCTGTACCAATCTTATTGTCTCTGACACACCTACCCCCATTACACCGGTCACTGAATCAATCCACCTCATAGAGAGTCTTCACTCTTACACTGTCCCTCCACCCTCCCAAGAATGACATCTCTCTTCAAGGTCTGATCCCACTTTGCAACATGGCCAAAGTACATCAGATGAAGCTTCAGAATCCTTGCTACAAGGAGCAGCCTGGTCTCACCCTCTCTAGGACAAACTTGTTTGTTCTCCTAGCAGTCCATGTTACACTCAATACTCTTCTGCAGCCCACAGCCCAAAGGCATCTATTCTCCTTATATAACCCCTAGTCATTATCCAGTTCTCTGATGCATAGCAAGCAATTGCAAAGACCATGACCCATATCAGTCCCACCTTAGTCTTCTTACAGATGTCATTGTTCTTCAGTACTTTGGAGTGATTTCTGACAGCGGATTTTCCCAATGCAATTCATCTTTTAATTTTCTGGCTGCTGGTGCCAAAAGTGTTCATTGTGGAGCCAAGCAAACTAAAAGTGTTAACAAGCTCAATCTCTTCACTATCTGTCATGATGCTGCCAAATCGGCCCAGTATTGAGAATCTTTGTTTTCTTGATGTTGAGCTTCAAATCACATTTAAGGCTGCAGTCACTTGACCTTCTGCAGCAAGTGCTTCAGGTCCCGATCAGTTTCAGCAAGCAGGGTTGTGTCATCTGCATAATACAGATTGTTGATGAGTCTACCTCCAATCTCGATGCTCCATTCCTCCTCTTAGAGCCCAGTCTCCCGGATAATCTGTTCTGCATGTAGATTGAAAAGGTATGGAGACAGGACATATCCCTGGCTTACACCCATCCCAATTTCGAACCATGCAGTGTTTTCTTGCTTTGTTCTGATGACTGTATCTTCATCGAAGTATAGGTTTCACATAAGCATGATCAAGTGTTCTAGGATTCCCCTTCTTCTCAGAGTCAGCCACAGTTTGTTGTGATCCACACAGTCAAATGCCTTTGCATAGCCAATGAAACACAGATAGATATTCCTCTGGTACTCTCTGCTTTCAGCCAAGAGATAGATATCTCACATCAATAACTTTCCATGTGATCTAGTTCTGAATCTCTTTAATTCTGTCAATATACTGTGTGAGAAAAACTAAGTGGCAGTTGTATCGTAGATGGCACATACAGAATGAATCTAAACTTAGTACATGCTGGTTTTGCTTTGTATTTACCTCATGACATGCAAATAGAGTATATAGAGTAGATTATTTCTTTATTTAATGACGAAATGAACTTCCTAGGCCCATTTTCATGGTCATCTATACGGCAATGACTGGACAAAATCAAGTTTGAAATTCAAAGGTGATTATAATTTTATTTAAAAAGGAACTTTTGAAAGAATCACTACTGAGTTTATTTAAGTCAGAACTTTACAAATTTCCTATATTTAAATGCTTCTCCTTGAAAAATTTTTAAGTATGTTTTTTGATAGGTTTGTGTCCTTAAATACATTGGTGCTCTGGTGACTTAGTGATAAGGACTGACGCT
>NW_006399888.1:4788026-4814708 GCF_000299155.1 Elephantulus edwardii | reverse complement strand
AAAAATTATTTCTTTGGTATACAATCCCCCCATATCCCTCCCACCGCCCCAGGTGCACTCCACTATGCACCCTTAATTCTATTCTTAATACATACTGTTTCTGCTTTGTATTAACTTTGCAGAGTCAGATATTTTAATTTGTTGGGAGTTTCCTGCTAGACTGAGTCAATATTTCTTTTCATCAGTCACTGCTAAAAAGTAGAAATATGTCATAAACCCCTTGACTTCAGGATTTTTTTAAACTTAAGGCTGTTGTTGTTGTTATTGTCTATAGCTGCCTTCTTGACAACCACGAAATCGTCCTAGGCCATCCTTATGACCAGCTGACGACAGGACTAATGTGACCCAAAGATTTTAATGGGTTAATTTTCACTCATCCTTTCTTTCTAATTCAATTGAGAAGCTTCCTGAAAACATATTCAGTATGGTGTTGTTGGCAGCTCCACCTATGTAAGCCATCATTTACTCTCAGATGGGTGATAACTGACATGAAAGAGCATTGACTTGGAATTGAACCTAGATTTCCTTCATGAAAGGGATGGATTCTATCACTGAATGCCTTCAATTCCCAAATAAGAGGATGGCTTATGTAACCTCTCTCCCTGAAGTAGAAAGGATGGGCGTGCTGTAGGCCTTGCTGGAATGTTTTTGAAAGGAGAACTGGGGCAGAGGGACTCTCTTGGGGGTGAACTGTGCATGGTTAATGAATTCAAACCTCTTCCACAAATTAAGTGAAATATTTTAAAAGGAAACAATATTACTTAAGTTTTATTTGTTTCAGCTACTTGGTTACAACTCCACACGGACACAATTAATGGAGGAAATAGAGTATTTTATAAGCCCAGGACTCTCTGTCAATCTGTGACCAAGAGAAATTCCTTGCTTTAATCACCATGCATTCCTTTTGGATAGCTCATATATTGCCAAAATAATTATCCTAGACTTAGGAAAAGATTTTATCTAGTCACTCCCCCAAAAGTTATAACAATTGAGAAGTAGAAAGTTCCAGTGAGAAAGTTAATCATGAACTTTACCCTCTTACAATGCTTGCACATGTAATTTCAGCAATACTTAATTCACTGTTTCATGTGTACTTCTGTCCCTGTAAGTTCGCACACCCAAGCACACACAACACACACACGTACTTGCACTCTCGTCATAGACAGTTTCAGTAAATCTAAGAATTGGTGGGTAGTCCAAATGTCTTTATCTAGCACAGATGCACACTCACAAGAAAAAGGAAGGGGAGGAGGGGAGGGGGAGGAGAAGAACATTAAAGTTTGATTTGTCATGCAAATGATGGCATGTTCTAGAAACTAGAAGCATTAGAAAATAAAACAAAGAAGACAAAAGAAGTAAATGAAATAAGCCAATTTGTCCAAGTTTTCAGGAATAGTTCCAGAAACTTCTGCACAGGCATAGGGAGGGGTCGAAAATGTCTGCGGGTCAGAATGCGAGAGCTGCCAGCTGATAAACTCATGTAGCCTTTCCTCTTGTTTTCTTTCTTAAACGGAGGCATTTGAAGATGCCTTGGACCATTCCAAAGTAAATTCTTTCCCATTTTTAATTTTTGACAATATACTGTTGGACCGTACCCTCACTCCTGCGAAAGGGTCATCTTAAATTGCTTATTTGTTCTTAATTTTTATTTGCTCACAGGCAAGGAAAATCACAGGAGGGAGCTTAGACCTTAGTGACTTGGAAGCACGGACATTTCTGAAATGATGGAGATTAGCTGGCTTGCCGTTTGGAATATTACTCTCAAACGGACATTCATCCTGATGTTCTATGCAGACACCATGAAGACAGCCAGTCCAAGTTCAGCAGCTAAAGTGTGGACTGTGTGAACATTCCTACTCTCTGAACAGCATGGCAAAATAAATAATCACTCGAGACACTTTGTTTCTGCCCTTTCTCTTCCCTCCTCACCTATAAACGTGGTTTATTGTGTACACAGCTCTTTAGGGTCAAGTATTAATGGTGAGAACCATTAAGAGGGCAGAGTTCAGCGCCTCCTGACTTGTGTGACCCTTAAATTTAATCTAGCGTGGTTGGAACAGAATTAAATGTGATGACCTGGCAAAGTGTGATCAAACCTGTTTCACTCTTACAATTGGGCAGCAGCGAGGAATGAAGGAAACTTAAACAATACAGATGAACTCTATGATCTAATTGCCGCCCCAGAGCTAAAGGTGAACATTCACAACCAACTGACATGCCTGAAGGCCAACCTCTCACAGCTTTAAAACATCACGTGGCTTCTGGGCTCCAGCGGCCATTAAGGAATTTTAGCAAACAAACACTGGCCTTTGTTTTTATTTACTTTATGTCCACTTCAATATGACGAAATGACAGGAATGTATTTTTGGGAAATAAGAAAAACCAATTTCTTGAGCTCAGCTGAACCTGGTCTTTTATAACAAATCCTTCAAACATGGAGCAATTACACCTATTTTTAATAGTTTTTTTCAATCTGAGAGCTTAGTGTTGTAGTCTTTTCCTCTCTTTTCACTTGCTTTCATTTGAACATATGTTATTTCACTTTTTTAATTAAAAGTTTACTTCTTTTTATTTATTTAGAAAAGTCATCCGGTGGGCTTTAAGCTTCTGAAAATCCACTGGAGGGTCAGCTCTGGGTCTGTTCCAACTCAATCATACACAAAACAACAACAACTTGAAATTTTAGTTTCATATATTTATCTTAAAAGGTACAAACTACAGGTTATTTCTGACTTCTTATTGTAATAATCTCCCTTCCTTTAAGTTTTATTTCCCTATATTTTCAAGAATTTCTAAAGACTAAACGTCCGAAAAGTATAATGAATGCTTTTTTTAAAAAAAATTAATTAAAAAACCTTCTGAGTCTGATTACTTTAAGTGTTTTAAGATTAATTTTAAAACAAATTTACATTTTTTAGCTCTTAAATTGCCTTCCTGTGCATTCTCCAAATATTAACTTGTACAGCTGTGGTGTAATTATCAAAATGAAAAAAATTAATATTGTTGGCACTACTGACAAATTTTACTGGTTTTTTTTCCACTTGACTCTCAGCTTAAGTTCAAAATTACACATTGGACTTAATCATTATATCTTAGTCCCTCAGGTCTGCGGCAGTTCCCATCTCCTTACTTTTCCAAGTATCAGTGTTTTTAAAGGATGCTTGTCAATTACTGCATAGTCTCTCAGTTTGCAATTTTCTCTTGTTTTCTCCAGATTATGCAGAAGCACATCACCGAAGCGTTGATGTACCCTTTCAGAGCAACACATCCGGGGTTACATGATGGTCATATGTCTCATAAAAAAGTAATGTTACATTTGCTATTTTGGATAATGTGAGATCTGCCAGGTTTATTGTGAAATTACTATTTTTTTATTTGATAAATTTTTTGGAGAAAGACATTTTTTAGACAATGCTAATGTCCTGCTTCTTCGTTTACTTCTTTCCAATTAATTTCTGCATCCATCAATGATTTTTGCCTTTAATGTTCATTGGTATGGTTGTCTAAGAGTTATTTTCTATGTTTTTAATTCTTTCTACATTTGTTAAGTAAAGTGTTACTGTAAGAGGTTTCTTTCCTTCCTCGTGGTTTGTTTGTTTTTGTTGTTGTTGTTTTTCAAATACTTATTTGTACCAGGCATGAAGCACGGTTGTTGTTGTTTTTGTTAGTTGCTACTGAGAGTCACTCATTTCACTCCATCACCACTCTGAATTATAAACCAGAAAATAAGAAAGATGTTCATGGATTCATGAACCATCTCTTTTTAAATGAGAACCATCTCATTTATAATTCACCACTCGTTCCGTCACTTGCAAAATGAAAGGTAGTGTTGCCCAGTCTGACTGGATTGCAATCACAGTCAGTTGTTTATGGGACTAGATGGTGATTCCGGCTTTTCGAGGGCTAATTTTTGAAACCAGACATCTGGACCTTCTTCCTACTCCATCTTGGTCTAGAAGCTCAGCTGAAACCTCTTTAAGCATTGCCAAAGAGCTGGGTTCTCCACTGACAGATGGTGATTGAGCATCAGCTACACTGCCAGGAATTGAACCTGGATAGCCTGCGTGGTGGTGTTGTTGTTATGTACCGTCGAGTCGAAGCTGACCCATAGCTGAGCCTTCATCAGGTTTTCAGAGGCAGTTAATCACATGGGAGGAGAGTGCCCATTCTTCTCCCGCAGAGCAGCTGGTAGATTCAAACCTTGTGCCTTTGAGATTGCCGTCAGTATCCTGCACTGTTGTTGTTATGTGCCGTCGAGTAGTATCCTGCATAGAAAGGAGCAATTCTACCACTCACCTTCTCCCTCTGATCCTCTTCCCTTCACATGCCTTCTATGTCTTTATGACTCAGATGAAGTACATTTGTCTGGCATTGAATTCCAGACGCCGCCTGTATAGAGGTAAGAGTTTCACCACTGAACTACCAAGGTTTTGTCATGAATCCGTGAACGCCTTTCTTGTTTTCTGGTTTATAATTCAGCAGCAGAGGCAGTTAAGTATTCAGTAACGCAATTCGTGACTTGGCCACTGAGAACTCTTCCAAGGCTCATCCCGTGTTCTTTGGACATGTTGCAATCATTTTTCAGAACTTTCTAATTTTCTGACTCTGCAAGAAATTAAAATAATAATAATAATAAAGAAATTCCATCATTCACATCTGTGTATTTTTCGCAACTACAGTCCTACATCTCTGGTGGACTAGTGACAAGAAGCTGCACTGCAATCCCGAAGGCGCACAGGTTGAAGCCACCAGCTGCTTTGTGAGAGAAAGATGGGCAATCTCCTCCCGGGTGATTAATTGTCTCTGAACACCCGCCCGGAGGTTCAGCTTTGGGTCGGTTCAGACTTGATGATAAACAACAACAGTCCTAAAAATCAAACAGGATACCTTGTTACAACAATCAATGGCATTATCATTAGAGTATCACTGCTTCCAGACTCCCCCCAAAGAGATGTAAATATATATTTACATACACACATACTTTTGGAAACAGGAGTGGCATCCACTTCCTAAACAACAAGCCTCTGGAAACTCTATGAAACTCTATGATAAATGTCGGTAGTTGTAGAGAGGCTTCAAACCTTTTGTTCAGAGGGTCGCTATGAGTCGTGCTCAACTCAAAGGTAACCAACAACAACAAACACACATACGTATAAACACACACACACACACACACACACACACACACACACACATATACACACGCATTAACCCACTTACACAAGTACATTTGTTTCTGTATCTATCTACCCATAAATATGTTAAGGTCCATTACTAATACTGACAAATTTTATCTCATTTTACTCAAATAAGTAATAGTACTCTTTTTAAAAAAAAATGTTATTATGTGCCATCCTCATTATCTCCAGCAAAACTGAACCCTTTACTAGAGTCTCCATGTCAGTCTATGTTGTTGAGGGTCTCCCTCTCTTACCCTCGACCTTTTTAAGCATGATATTCTTCTCCAAGGACTTCTCCTCCTAATGACATACCCAAAGTATGAGACCAAATTTCACCCTTCTTACTCCTTAGGCTCACCCTGGTCACACTTTCTGTAAGAGAGACCTGTTTATTATTCTCTTCACAGTCCATGGAATATTCAGTACTCTTCTCCTAAAATACAAATCAAAGACATCAATTGTTCCATTGTTAGTTTTTTTACCATTCCTTTTTCTTATTTGTAATATCTTTTTCTGCCAGTGAGAAACCTCACTTCATAATACATCGTATATTTGCTTTTAATGTTTTATATATCAGACTTCCAAACAAATTTATGTGTATTCTAATCTACCACTCTATCAGAAAAAAAGATGATCAGTCCCTGGCCGTAAAGATTTACAATGTCTGGAATTTGATGAAGGGTCACTGAGTCAGAATTAACAGGAGAGCAGTGAAGTTTAAGATCCACATAAGTTCAAGAGTTGCTGAATTACACTCAGATCCGAAAAAGATGAAAAATGTTAAAGTATTTCTCCCCTTGATTTTATAAACATAATAATGTTTTGAAAATTAATTAGTTTATTACTTTTCTTCTATATCCCTTCTTCTTGTCTATGTTGCCTATTTGTAATACAGTTTGGCTAATTTTATATTGTTTGTGTTGTAGTACAAATACACACACACACACATGCATACATCGCATGTGCATACACACATAGAGTTATTTAAATATTTTTTCGTCACACAAGAGCTGCCATCATTTAATGAGGCAGAAGCACATGAAATGATAAACTCAGGCAAGTGTCACTAGCTCTTCTTTAATATTCTGTCCACAGGGACATCACAAACTGAAATTCCTTCCATGCTTCTGGTGGTTTGAATCCAGCAGCAGCTCTGAGGACAAAGCTGGGCTACCTCCTCAACAGCCTCTGCAAACCAGCAGATTCTGAGCTGGTTGTGTTGGCCATATAATTGCTTAGAGTCGTCAGTTACAAGGTAGTTCAGACTCAACAATAATAAACGTGTGTGTATGTGTGTGTGTGCAGTCTCCCTGCCCACCCCCATAAACATATGCACACACGTGCATACACACACACATCCCCCAAACAAAATTTATTTTTTTGTTTTCTGATTTCTCTTCCCTGTAATTTTTTTGCACAAATAAGCATATACATATATGTTTTCTTATATCCTCTTTCTTTCTCAAAGGAAAAGTCACACGTTAGAGATTAATTTTATACTTTATCATTTTGTCATATCAATTGAGTAATTTTTCTCAGCCTTGTTTATAGCCACATCTATTACACAGTTAAACTATTGTGTAGTCAACTATTGTCCTATAAATTATCATGCAGATTGTTATAATGATTTAAGATTATAAACACTCAGCAATGAGTAACAGTGAAGAGTAATATCAGTCTAGAGACTAAGGTGTGCCTGACCAGGCCATGGTCTTTGCAATTACTTGCTATGCATCAGAAAGCTAGATAATTACTAGGGAAGATAGAAGAATTGATGCCTTTGAGTTGTGACACTGGAGATGAGTATTGAAGGACTGTTAAGAGAACAAACAGCTTCATGCTGGAGAGGGCAAAACCAGGATGCTCCGTGGTAAGGATTTTGAAGCTCTGTCTAACATACTTTGGGCATATTGCAAAGAGAGACCAGTCCTTGGAGAGGGGCATCATGCTTGGAAGGGTAGAGAGACAATGTAAGAGAGAGGGACATTGGATGAGATGGATTGACACAGTGACAAGGGTAATGGAGGTAGATGTGTCAGAGACAAAAAAAGTTGGCTTGAGATAGGGCAGGATTCAGAGCTGAATTCAGAGAGAACTCATGGTTGCTGTGTTGTTAAACCCTGTGACACTGATGTGTCAAATGTGATAATGGTTACCAACGGTGGACAGTGTTTGCTGGAACTTCCTGATTAAAACAAGCCTGGAAGCAGGAGTGGCATCCACTTCTGAAATGGCTTGTCTCCAGAAACCCTATGAACAGTGCTCAGGCCTTTCATTCATAGGGTTGCTATGAGTCATCTATGCCTCGACAGCACCTAACAACAACAATAGTATATAATATATTCAGAGCTAATTTATAGGGTCACTAGGAGTCGCAAGCAACTCAACAACATACACAATTTGAACTAGTAATATTTGTGTTCAAGGTAGAGTCCTAGCAAAAAAAATTGCTAAAAAGCCCAAACCTATTGCTGTGGATTTGGAACTGACTCATAGCTGAGCCTCCAGTGTGCTCGCTCACACAGGATGTAAAATCACATTGGAGAAAACTGCCAGTCTTTCTCCATCAGAGCTGCTGGTGGACTTGAACCTGTCAGAGCAGGATCACCTTTGCATTATAAGAGGCAGAACTCTCTATCAACGATGCCACCAATGTGGCAAACTCCTCCAGAAATTTGCTCTAGGTTGCATTCCCACCAGCACTGCATGGAATTGTCTATTTCCCCAAAGCTTTTCCAAAAAGAATAGATCGTCATACATTTGAGGATTTTTATTCAACTCAGAATAGCTAAGAATTGGGATCTCATTTGTAAGCTTACTTTGTTTTCATTTTTGTGGATTGTTTTTGTTGTTCATTTCTCATTTTAAACCTTTATAAAGTCTTTATAAAATTTGAGACACTAGGTCTTTGTCTAGGGTATTTGTTGTTGCAGATAATTTCTCTCAATTTTTTTATTTGTGTTGTTGTTTATTTGCACTTTATTATGATAAATATACTATCAAATGTAAATGTGTCAATCTTCCCTTTTACTGCTTTGGATTTGGAGTTACGGTTAGAATCTACAGTCTCACTTACCTTAGACTGAGGTTGCAGAGAAATTCATCCATGTTTTTGTGTAGTACTTATATGATTTCACTAAATTTTGAAATCTAGAGTTTATTATTGTGTGTGGCTTCAGTTAGGAATAAACCTTTTCTTTTTCCAATAGGTGACTAGTTATCCTCCAATTATATATTACAAGTTTCCTTTTTTTGCCTCAGTTGTTTGAGATGAGTTTGTTATCACGTAGTAAATCTCTTTATTGCATTAGTGAACACTGTTGCAAAGATTTCTTTACAGTTTGCAAAAGCAAAGAGTTCACTTTGAGGACTAAATAAATGCTGCCAAGTTCAAGGCTGTATTCCATTCGGCTGTGTGTTTGCTGTGAGTTTGGACTGAATCAATCACAATTAACAACAACAGAAACATTTCTATATGTGCTTGGGTATACTCCTGTATTTCTATATTATTTCAATGATCTGTCTATGCATGCTTCAGTGCCGCAGTTTAAGACCCAGGTATGGGTGTTTCTCACATGTGAAGATTCTTCTCATGATCCGTGGGCTGTAAATTTAAGGTACATGTAAGATCAGAAGACAACACAAACAAAAGGTACAGATAGGGTTTGAGTAACAGGGAGTGGTAGAGTCTATTGAAAAGTATTTTCCGTACCTCCAAATGGAAGGAGACAGCTGTGCTGGCAACTCCAGCGAAAATTTTTCCAGAGGGATTCTAGGTCCCACATTGTAAGAACGTCCACTTTCTCAATTTGTGATAAAACTATAGAATTTTATGAGAAATATCTCCATTTTAAAACCTTAGTTCATTTTTAAAAATACTGGCAATGAAGTAAATTTTAGCTTGTATTTCAAGTAAGTATTATACTGAGCCAAAAATGTAAGCCATATGTCAGCTACATATGGTCCAAAGATTCAGAGTTTGTACGTTCTGCTAAGCAGGAGAAGTTTCTGGGGAAGGTGATGTAAATAGAACCAGGTCCCAGTTAATTTTGCATGAAAATATTGGGAAAGTCTGTTTTTCAGACAAAACGGATATGATCATTTCAAGAATAAATAGACATAAGCTAGCATAAGATGTGGGAGAAAGATGGGCAAACTCCTTACTCTCCAGTTCTATCTCAGTATTTTAAGAATGAAAGGAAAGAAATTAACCTTATGAATATTGTTATAAAGAGGCCACTTGCTATCAAGTCAATTCCAGCTTATGACAACTCCACACAGTCAGAGTAAAACTGTGTTCCATAAACTTGGCAGTGGGGCCTTGTGGGAGTCAACTGTCAAGCTTTTCTTTCAGAACAGGTCAGAGTAGATTTAAACTTCACCTCTTTCAGTTAATGGGCAAATGTTTATCAAATTTTATTTATGCATACACTGTCGAAAAAAGAAACAGTATGTTTCAGAAAAAAATGCTGCTAGTTGTGCTCCTTGGAGTCAAGGATGGCGAAGCTTCAGTTCATGCACTTTGAGCATGTTGTTGTTGTTGTTGTTGTTGTTGTTTGCTGTCAGGTCAAGTATGGTTCATAGTGACCCTATAAAAAAATAGACCTGAACCCTATCCTATCTTGTGTCAACCTCACAATCTCTGATACACTCAAGCCCATTGCTGCAGTCACTGTGCCAAATCACCTGGTTGAAGATCTGCCTGTCCTTTGCAGTCCATCTATCTTTCCAAACGTGATGTCTTTCTCCAAGAAACAGTTTCTCCTAGCAACATGCCCAAAGTACGAGGGATGAAGCTTAGCCATCCTTGCTTCCAAGGAGCGCTCCGGCTTCACCTTCTGCAAGACCATCTGTTGGTTCTTTTGGTCGTTCATGGAATATTCAATACTCTTCTCCAACACCACAACTCAAAGACATCAATTTTTGTGCTTTCATCCTTATTCATTGTCTATATTGTTAGGAGAGGCTATTCCCTGAAAAAAGCTCTGGTGGATGAATGATAAGGAATCGTGCTGTTAACCCAAAACAAGAAATGCTATTCAAATTCACCAGTGACTCAAAATGAGAAAGATGTACAATCAACTCCCATGCAATTTATTGCCTCGAAAAACCCTCTGGAGGGTCAGCTATGAGTTGGTCTCAACTCCGTGACACACAACAACAATAACTTTTCCTGGAACATCATTCTAGAAAAGATGAAGAGTCAACAAAAGAGAGTAAGATTCTCAATGAGATGGATTGACACAAAGACTCCAGCAATGGGCTTGTGAGTGTCAGAGATGATTAGGATGGCACAAGATAGGGCAAGGTCCATGCATATCTGTTGTTTATAGGGTTTCTATGAGTCCTAATCGACATGCTTATTACTACAGGAAGATATCCCGGTTGCATAGTCCCTAGTTGATTGAAAGGCGAACTCAAAGACAATAACTCTGCTGACTCTAATCTACCAGCAACCCCAGGGAAGAAATATGGACAATCTCTTGTTGGAGAGATTTATTGACTTTCAAAAGAGCAGCTGGAGGGTCAGTTATGAGTCTCTTCCAACTCTTGGTCATGAGTTTGAACTTTGAATTGATATTACCATATATGCTCTGGCAGTATACTCTGCAGCACATTGTTCTGCTAATCAAAAGGCTATGTCTCCAGGGTTGAAATCCATGAGCAGGTCCTATAGCTAAAGACAAGCAGCTTCTTCTGATTAAGATATACCACCTGGGAAACTCAATTGTTGGCTTCTAAGAGTCAGAACCAATTTGATAGCAGTGAGTTAAAGTTTCCATTTACTATATCATATGCCTAGAGTTTATTTTTCAAAGTGGAAGTGGTTGACCTTCAAAATATCTTCTGAAGAGTTTAAGTGATACTTACAAGTTAAAATGAAAAATTATGTTTATCTGAATTCATCAATAAAAATAAATCCATCGAGTCAGCATTGACTTATCATAGGGAGAAAAAGACTAAGAGTTATGAATTTAAATTTATATTTCAGGTATATTGTAAACATTTTCTTTACAAAATACAAAAAATAAAAAGTAAATTGGTTATATATATAAGGGAGCTCTGGTAGCCTAGTGGTAAGGCATTGCACTGTCAACCCAAAGTCAAGTCGTTTGACTCCCCCAGCGCTCCACGTCAGAAAGATGGTCAATTTCCTCCAGTGCAATTTAGATCATCTACAAACCTGCTGTAGGGTTAGTTATCACGCAGCTCTGATTTGAAGACACATAACAACAAAAATATATAGTATAAAGTGAGACATAAAAAAATAAAAACAAAAAAGACATCAAATATTATACTCAATCTTCTCAAAAAAATTACCACATATCTTATGATTCTTTCCATACATAAAATCTGGAAGTACAAACAAATTATCCTAAATATATTGTTTTGAATCTTCTTTTTTATTTTTATTTTACTCATTACATAATTGAGCACAATATTTCTTTTGTATTGTTACAGAATAATTGCATGGAGTTTTTTCTCACATATTTTTACCGGTGTGCATGTAATCATTCAAGTACATTGTGTTTTGTTCATGTATATTGTGTTCTATAAAAGAATTCATTTACATTGTGTTTTACAAAATTATTCATATACCTTGTATTTTATATAATTAATTACTATTGGTCTGTGTCTATTATCATTCCATCTTTTCAAGCTCCAATTTAGTCTTTCCTGTTCCCCCATTCTCCCACTAACCACTGCTTTTCCTTTTCCCCTACAATTTCTCCCTTCCACTTTCCACTTTTGAATTTTTCTACACTTCTTGCTCATCTCTTCTCTTTTCACAATAATGATCTTGAGCAGTATTTGTCCTGATAAGACTGAGTTATTTCACTCAGCAAAGTGCTCTCTAGACTTTTTCATGTTAAATAGTATTTTACAAAACTGTTACTCCTTAGTGCTACATAATATTTTATTGTGGGAATAAATCACACTTTCTTAATCCATTCATTTGTAAATGTGCATTTAAGCTTTTTCCATTTACTTGCTACTGTGTATAACACTGGTGTGAACATAGGTGTACGTACTTCCACTCATATCACAGTTTTGATTTCTTTTGAGTATATTCTGAGCTGTGGGATAGCAGGGTTAAATGGGATTCCATAGTGGCTGTACCATTTTACAACCCCACTAGCAGTGCATGAGAGTTCCAAGCTCTTCACATCATCTCCAACATTTACTGCTTGCTATCCTGTTAAACTTTAACTGCAACAGGGGTGAGATGGTTTCTCATTGATGATTTGATTTGCATCTTTCTGCCAGTGAACATTTCTTTGTCTGTTTGTTCGTCTTTCAAATACCCTCCTTTGTGAAGGATCTTTTCATTGATTTTGCCCATTTTGTGATTATCAGTTTTTCTTGTAGTAGTCTGTAAACTTTAGTTATGAGACCTTTGTATGAAATGTCATTGCTAAATGTTGTGGTTTTTTTTTTCAAATTTATGGGCTTTCTTTTCACCCTATTAGAAAAAGTCTTCGATGAACACAGAGATTCAATTTTTAGAAAGCCCAATTCACTGATCTTATTCTCTACTGGGTCTTCATATTTGGTCTTCATATTCACCTAAAACATCTGGTTGGGTTTTTTTCCCAATTTTTCCTATTTCAAAGAATAGTGATATGAACATTTTTATGCAATTATGAGTAAATTCTAGGAATGCAGTTGTTGAATCAAAAAAATGTGTAGAATTCAATTAATTGGTGGCTCTGTGTAGATCACAAAAAATTGTGGCTAACATAGAGAAGAATGGGAATCCCAGAACACTTGATTGTGCTCATACAAAACCTTTACTTAAACTGGGAAGCAATAGTAAGAACAGAGCAAGGAAACAGCGCATGGTTCAAAATCAGGAAATTAGTGCATCAGGGATGCATCATATCTCCAAACATTTTCAATCTAAATGTGGAATAGATTATTTGGGAGGCTGAATTTTATAAAGAAGTATGTGGCATTGAGTTTGGAGGAAGACTTAATAAAAACCTGTGTTATGAAGATAACACAACCTTGTTCACCAAAACCGAGGAGAATTTGCAATGTTTGATGCAGAAGGTCAAGGACTGTTGTCTTCAATATGGATTACATCTCAACATCAAGAAAACAAAGATTTTCAATACCAGGCAGATAGACAGAAGCATGATAGATGGAGAAGAGATTGAGGTTATTAACAACTTCTTCTCAGTCAACACTCTTGGCACAAGCAGTCAGGAAATCAAAAGACAAATTGCTTCGGGAAAGTCTGCTGTCAGGGTTCTCTCGAGAGTGCTAAGGAGCAATGATGTCAGCCTGGAGACTAAGGTGCACTTTATTCAAGCCATAGTCTTCACAATTACTTGCTATGCATCAGGGAGCTTGACAATGACTAAGGATGACAGAAAAAGAACAGATGACTTTGAGTTGTGGTGTTGGAAGAGAGTATTAAATATCCCACAGACCGACAAAAGAACAAATAGATCATCTTGGAGAAGATAAAGGCAGATTTCTTCTTGGAAACACAGATGGTGAAGCTTCATCTTTCATACTTAGGGCATGATGCTAAGCAGGCTATTCCTTGGAGAAGCACATCGTACTTGAAAAGATGGAGGCACTATGAAGGAGAGGAAGACCCTCAACCGGATGTATTTTCACAGTGACTGCAGCAAGGGGCTCAAGTATGTCAGAAATTTTGAAATTGGCACAGGATAGGATAGTCCTTAGAAAAGATTATCACACTAGGAAAGGTCAATGAAAGAAGGAATGACACACGCAGAGATGGATGGACACAGTGATTGCTACAATGGACTTAAACAAGTGGGAAATCACGAGGATGATACAAGATTGTACAAGACTTCAATCTGTTTGTGTTGTAATGGTCTCAACAACATGCTTATAATTAAAAATTCCGAAAAACAGATATAAAAAGAAAGACCAGAAATGTTAACATCCAAAAACAACTACAAAGAACATCATTTGTACATGGTTCAAATCCACCAGATGCTCTGCCAGAGAAGGAAGGACAATTTCCTCCTGTACCAGTCAGATCCAATTTGACAGTACATTCACAAAAAATTATAATAAAATAAATAAAAAATTTTTAAAAATCCTAAAAAAAAGAACATCATTTACTATGAATATATACACATATTGATTTTGCTGCAAAACTCACAAACTAAAATATTTAACAGATCAAGTTATTATCAATATCTTTCCAAATGATGTTTAGAAAATCATTTTAGATTTTCATTTAAAATTAAAACTGAATACACAATTTAACAAGTTTGTCAGTCATTGAGTATTGCTTTGGTTCTCTTAATTTGAAATTTTCCATTACAAACATGATATAACTTACTGGCCTGATGGACTTGTTGAATCCCAGGGCCTCAGCACTTGGCCTCATATTCAGCACTTAAACATATTCCCCTTCACAATTCTAAGTTCTCTCTTCCTCTCCAATTACAATGATTATTATAAAATAGTATATATATATATTTGGTATATGTTATTTTTCTTTTTACAACATGCTTATATGTTTAAAACAATATATTGCATTCTTTCATGCTTCACATTTTTATCATGGGGCCATTATACTGCAACAAAGTTTTATAACTCCCAGTATTATTTTTTTTCTTCTATCCTATGTAATTGTTTTCACATGACTTTCCTACAACTTAATTTATTTATAAATTCTCTGATTGTGAATTATGATTTATCTGAGCAAATATTTATAATCTGTGTTGGTTTTTAATGTAATCATTCATACACATTTTGTTTTACAACCATAATTATAATTGGTGAGTATAATTAATCACAATGTCTAATTGATTCCTTATCTGAAATCAAAAGATGTTTTACATGGGGAAAATCTGCTGTCAGAGACCTCCTCAAAGCACTAAAAAGCAATGATGTGAGTTTAAAAACTAGGTGTGTCTGATCCAAACCAAGATCTTTTAAATTACTTGCTATGCAGCTGAAAGTTGGACAATAAATAAGGATTCCAGAAGAAGAATTAGTGCCTTTGAGTTGTGATCTTGGAGAAGAGTACAGAATATCCCATGGATTGCTAAGAGAACAAGCGAAATCAGAGTGCTCCTTAGAAGCAAAGATGGTTAAACTTCATCTTACTTTGGGCTTGTTGTTAGAAGGGACCAGTTCTTAGAGAAGGACGTCATGCTTGGGAAGGCGGAGAGTCAACGTAAGAGAGGAAGATCTTCAACAAGATGGACTGACACAGAGACGGTAGCTCAAGTATGTCAGAGCTGGTAAGGGTGGTACAAGATAGGGCAAGCTTGATAGGGTTGCTCTGAATCACAGTCAACTCAAAGGACATAACAACAACAATCTATTCCTTAACGTATATCTCTTTTCCTTTTACCCATCTTAGCTATTAATTAACTTTCAGTTCCTTATCCCTCCCTTTGCAATCCTATAAACCATATAAAAATGATTCTGTTTAAACTTTTTTCTTATCCTTGATAAGGAATGAATAGTACTATTATACCACAATTTTCCTTTTTACTAGTTTATGTCACTCAGAAAGCTAGCCAGTGACTAAAGATAACAGAAGAATCAATTCCTTTGAGTTGTGGTGCTGGAGAAGTCTTAAACATAGTATGGACAGCTAAGGAGACAAATAGGTCTGTTTTGGAGAGGGTGAAACCAAGTTTCACCTTGGAGGCTAGAATTTTGAAGCTCAATCTCACATATTTTGGGCACATGGCCAGAAGGGACTGACCTTTGGAAAAGGACATCATTCTCAGAAGGGTAGAGGGACAGCACAGGAAAGGAAGACCCAAATGAGATGGATTGAGACAGTAACTAGGGCAATGGGGTTGGTGTGTCAGAATCAGCGAGACTGGCTCAGGACAGGGTACATAAGGTCGTTACGGGTTGCAGACGACTTGACAGCACGTAACAACAACAACAACAACAATCCATCTTGTGCAATTTTAAACAAATTCTTGATTATTTTTATTGCTTATTAATATTCCATTGTCACTGTACCATGCTTTCTTTAGTTACACATTTGTTAATGGACACTCATGTTGTTTCTATCTCTTTGGCATTGTAAATAATGTTGCGATTAACATGGGTGCACATATCTGTTTGTGTGGCAGTTTTTTATTTCGTTAGGACATATACTTGGTAGTAAGATTACTAGAGCAAAAGGCATTTCCATTCTCAACTTCCTAAGGAAGCACAAAGCTGCTTTCCATAATGTTTACACAATTCCCACCAACAAGTGTATGAGAGTTAAATTCTGTCCACATTCTAACCAGTATTCGTTGTTTCCTCTTTTTTGGGCTTTGCTATTGTTGTTGGGGTAAAATGATACTTTGGTATTGTTTTGAATGGCTGGGGGGCGCACAGAATGGTTTATTTATAGCTTGACAACTTGAACCTTTTATTATTATTATTATTATTTGCATCCTTTAATAGCTAATGAGGGACCTCTCATGGCATTTGTTTGGCTCTGATCCATAGTGACTACACAACAAAACAAAATCCTGTCTTATTCTGTGGCATTCTTCCAATCTCTGGCCACTGTTTCTGGTTCCATTTACCAACGTACTTATGATTGTAGAATCTAGGAGATAAGAGTTGCATTTCAGATGGCCCTGACCCTTGGAGACTTTGTCCCTGTCTGCCACTTACCTCACTTTGATTGACTGTTTTCACCTAGAAGACTCTGTCTCAAAACAAAGTTCTTCATCTTTGCAATTCTATATCTCTGAAAATCATTGTCTTAACAGCTTTCTAGCTGAATGGTGATTTCAAATCACAAGATGTTCTAAGTCAGAATCTGGTGTCATGATAAATGAAGATAAAATGTCAAGTTTTCCTTCATAAAATGATACTGATAAGAGATTTTGGCAGAGTTGGATGGGAACAGGCAAAGTTGGTGGTTATATGACAGAGGTGATTCTGTCTGATTTTCAGACCACAGTTATTTACAAAACGGACATGAAATGTTGGAGAAGGGCAGCGGTTGGGAAAGAGAAGTTGGGTGGTACCACACAAACTCTAAATGACACAAGAATGACATCGCCATCAATGAGCTCACGGAAGGAGACTGTCCTACCCCAGAAGTGGTCATAAGTGATTCAAAGCCAAAGAGCTTGGGGTTACCCATCAAAGAATATATTTCAGGGGAAGAAGTTCATGGTGATGGAATACCAACCTCAACAACATTTAAGCATGTAGTCACTGAAATTGGCTCAGAGGAAGCTGAGGAATTTGGAGTGTCAGCACTTGTTATACAACATCCAAGAAGCTTCAGTGGACACTGTTTGCCAGCATATCGCAACTATTATGTGAAGAAACCCAATTCCATGTTTCTGGATATCAGGAGCAACCTGGGAAAAGTAGCTGTCAGCGAGTTGCTCGTCGACCTCCTGGCCATCTACTGGCTGCTTGACATCTTCAACCTGTGGCCACATGCCTGCCTGCAGAGGTCTGTTGCATGCAGCAATTTACCTCAAGATCAGTGGCTACTTGATAGTGGTTTATTTGACCTCGCTGACTCATTTAATGGTCCACCTGCACAACAACTTCAACAAGATTGCCGACTGGGATGCTGAGAAGAAAGAAGAGTAGGAAAACAAGAGAGAGAAAAGAGATGGAAAAGATGACAAAGGAAAGAGTGATGAAAAGAAGGGGGGATGGGGAGAAAACTAAAATGTGCAACTTTTTAAATTAGTAAATGAAAATTTCATCAACCAAAGCTATGGGCTGTATCCACTTCTATTTGAGTGCTCGTTAAAGAGATCAATTAAAGAGGGTTCTCTGCCCAGGTCATTCTTTTTTTTTTTTTTAATTATGCTTGTTTATTTGCAAAATTTTAATACATTGATTTCCAGAACAGATTCTCCCAATTTCCCTGAACCCCACATCAAATTGTACAACCCCATGATTAATCCCCTCTTTCCCCCTGCACGTCCTCATCCCTCTGCTTCCACCCTCCCCACCCCCTTGGATCCTTATACACATTCTACAATAATGGTTTTATACACTATTTGGCCACGTGGAACTGAGTTCACTCAGCATAATGATCTCCAATGCTGCCCAAGTTAGGTAATAATTTACAAAATCATTCTTGCTGTGGCATTATATGCAAGGGAATGGATCTCGTACCTAAACTGCAGACAGACTTAAGAATATGTCAGTCCGCTTAGACTCATTTAGATTGTGTGAGAACTGAGTAGAGGAGTACACATATATTCAGGAGGTCCGGACAGACAACGCAATGTCATAATGGAAGATCTAGAAAAAAAAATTTACCTGTAAAGAGGTAATGGCCAATCATCTGGGGCTTAACCTTGCCTGGATGAAGGTACATGCCCATCAGGCTGTCTACCATCGTAGGCAAGATGGTCATTTCCTGCAGAATGCTCTTAAAGTACATAATATTGGAGAAACAGCAAGACCAGCTCACAGAATGATGCCAGGACAGCACTTCCTCTGAGAAGCCTCTACTTCCCTGGATTCCCGGCCAAGACTCAGGGACCCAGCAAAGAGGTTAGGAACTGTATCTTAAAATATAATTTTCCTCTACAAAAGTAGAGGAGTTGGGGAATGGAGATTGGGAAGAAGCTAATTTGCTTCCTTGGGGGTGAAACTCTTGGAAGAGGGTTGTGTTGCATAGGTGTAAACATTGGTCAAAGGCTGAGCTGAAGATTTGTACAATTCACTGTAAATGTCACACTGCCAGCTGAGTCTAGTTCTGACTCCTATTGACCCTTCTTCAGGTTTCTGAGGCGGTCATTAACAGGACAAAATGGCCCATCTTTATGCTTGATTGTAATTGTATCCTCTAAACAAATAAACTAATGATGCGTTTGGGGGGGGGGGAACTTAGCACCTCTCGTTCTCACAAAACCAGGAGTTGATCTTTCCCGCCATATTGAAAGACTTCGAAGTCGTTTCCTTTCTGATCATTTGTAAAGTTACTGGGTACAATGCATGAATGCTGTGTTCCTCAGAACTCATCTTGAGTTCTGGCCTCTGCACAGGACTCTTTGGACCAGTATCTCTAGGGGATCCCATTTCATATACTATTTACCTTCAAAGACATAATTAAATGGCTTGCTTTGTTTTGTTTTTAAAGATAAATAAGACACTATTATAATGCTCGTAAGACTAAGTTGAATTCATAACTACTTAAGATACAGTGCTGCTTAAAAAGCTTGGGAAAGTTTTCCCATTTTTGTTGTTGTTACTAGGTGCTACAGTGTCGAAAGTATTCACACAGGAAATATCATTTAGTTGGGTTGCAAAGTTATATGTCTTTTAATAAATGAGCAAAAAGGATTGTTCTGAAGATGATTTGAATAAAATTTAAAAGTGTCTTGGAATCTGGAAAGAAAGTTTTGATTTGTGTGTACATACTTTCTCCTATCTAGAGGCTGTGGAAACATATTCCTTGTTACCATTTACACTATACAAAATATATGAAAGATTCTGCTGGAAACCTCAGATTCTGGAAATCATTTGATATTCGAATCCTAAATTATAGAGCTCTGGTGGCCTAGTGGCAAGAAGCTACATTGCAAACCCAAGGTACACCATTTGAAACTACTCAGCAATTCTACAGGATGCATCACCTTTGACCGATAAATATTGCGACTAAACTTCAGAGACACTGATCCCAACATAAGGAACTACCATCAACTGATGTGTTTGAAATCACAGAAGCCATGGAAGCTTCATATATAAGTTATTAGATGGAGGGCTGGTGAAAGGGACATAGATGTGAAGGGAGGGGGTAGAAGTGGATGGATATCCTGTGGGATGGTGAAGCAGGAAATAAGTGCGTAAAGGTGCATGTGAGGAAGGCAGGGACAACACTGACACTAAAGTTAACTCCGCAATAAGGGATATACCTTTAACTTGCTGGTCTGTCTAATACTTCTCTAATTCTGAACATTCACATTGAGACAGACTAGGAAGAAGGATTGGCCATCCACTTCTGAAATAGCAGGACTCTGAAAACCCTATGTGCAATACCATGGACTGCTAGGAAAACAAATAGATTTGTCCTGGAGAGGGTTAAACGGGGTGGATCCTTGGAGGCAAGGATTCTGAGGCTCCGTCTAACTTATTTTGGACATGTAGTGAGGAAAGACAGGTCCTTGGAGAAGGACATCATGCTTGGGAGGGTGGAGGGACGGCGCAGGAGAGGAAGGCCCTCTATGAGGTGGATTGATTCAGTGACTGGGATAATTGGGATGGGAGTGTCGGAGACAGTGCGATTGGCACAGGAGAGAGCGGAGTTAAGGGCTGTTGTACCTAGGGTCGCTATGAGTCGCAGGCGACTCGAACGGCACATAACAACAACAACAACAACAGGTCTCCGCACAAGAAGAGTGGGTAATCCCCGCCTGTGTCATTAACTACCTCTGAAAACCCTTCAGAGGGTCAGCTTTGAGTTGATTCTGACTCTATGGTATACAACAACAACAATCCTAAATATTTCAGGCTTCAGCCATGTTTTTGCTGTGTCAACGTGCACATCTCACCAACCCTTTTGGAAACAAAAATAATTTGTATTCATCTGTCCTTATGCTATTCTTTGAGGAAAGTCTATGCTCGTCGGCTACCATATACAGTTCCACAATCACTTCAACCCTTCTTCAAATAATCAAGCAGCCTTTCAACACTTGAAGATTTAGTTGTGAAATATGTCGCTACCTTGTTTTCCACTAAATCAGAACCAGCTCATAGTTGACCGTCTAGTGATTTGTAGAGCTTGTAAATCACACAGGAGGCGCTTGCTCACCTTTCCCCCATGGAACAGATAGAAGATTTGAACCGCTTGTCTTTGGGTTAGTCACACAATTCCTTACCAATAAACCACCAGAGGGTCCCTAACAACAAGAAGAATCATCTTGTCTTACGTCTACTAAGACGTAAGTCTACTACTGGTTTAATTATTGATACATAACAAATTCTCCATATAAAATGTCTTATGATCACACAATCAACACATTTTTTTAAATCTTCAGAAGTCACCTATTATTTTCCCTAAAGGACACCAGTTGATTAGAGATAGATAAAAGAATAAAAAAAAATCCTAGTTTCCGACTCTGCATCCAGCATGTTATCCTCAGAATATTAGTGCTAGAGTTTCTTTAAAATGTCCAAAACTGACCCATTGTCAAAGACAGACAATGACAACTAAAGTAGCCTGGAAATTGAATACACATGCAAATGGCCTGCAGAACTTGTGAAGTGGTTTTGATTCGGGAGGTCTAGCATGGAATGTGAACTTTTGTATTTCTAATGAAACAGCAACAAACTTCCAGAAAACACTAATGCTTCCAGTTCACTGACTAATTTTGACCAATGCAAACCCATATGACCTCTCAGGGATGTCTATAAATTAAGGAGTTGCTATGTGTTGTTAATCACTATTAGATAGGATGAAAAGAGTTTTGGGGATAAAAGAGAACATGGAATAAAGGTCTAGGAAAGAAACATAACTGCCAAGTCAAGGAAAGTATAAGTTAATATAGATCCTTCACACTGACTTAGGATTTAGAGGAACGTTTATATCTTCGAAAAGGAGAGTTGATTTCTCAACCATCTTCCAAAATCTACATACCAACAACTTCATAAGAAATATATTGTGGGCTTAAGTATCTTAGTAAAGTAACCAGTGAACCTCTTCCTAGCTTCTTTCTATGGCCATTCCCACCATGCTACTTTCCCTGCCTTTAAAATCATCAAAGGAAAGCATATGATGAAAAAACGATATGTGGGGCATTTCTAACTAGTCAGTTTTGTAGCTGAAATGGCCCAGGTGTGAGAAGCAAGATAGAAATCACTCAGTGTTGGAGACAGAGGGTCCAACACCCAAAGCCGCGAAGATAAAGCCAGAGAGAATCAGAGCTAGCTTAAAGACTTACTAATTATCTCTCCCTTTACCCAACCACCTTATCTTGCTCCATTGAGGAATTTATCTTCATTTTGTCTCTTGCATTTAGTTTGTTTGAATAGGAAATGAACTGCTTGAATGCCATGGGGCTGAAGGTTTAACCTGAGTGAAACCACATAAACTAATGCAATTACCAAAATAGAGATGGTAACTCCAAGTGGATGGATGTCTTAAGTCTTGCACTTTAGCTAAAGACAGAAATGCTATTTATACCAAGTCAGCTGGTTTAAAGATATGTAAGTTATCCACATGAATTGCACATGGCTTATAAATAAAATAAGGGGAGAAAAAAATCAACATCGCCCCTTAAGGAAATCAGGCACTGTGTTGAAAAGAAACCGTAATGACCTTTGCCTTCATTTATTAATATGCTACTTTCCTGGGAATTTGGTTTTGGTGAGAACATTTTTCTGTGTTGACTGTGGACACACACATCATGCTCCTGTAGGGTCAGGTCGCAATACAAGAGGACAAGAGATTTGAGGCACAGGACAGAGATATCAACTGTGATTTTGTCACACAAGAAGAGATTGGTTTTCAAAACAAACATGGCTCTCTCTAATTACAATTGTGTGAAGGACAGGAGGTTAAGATTTGAAGATTTATTTCCTCATGAGAAGAGTAAGCACATTTCTATTCTTCCCCAGGATGACTCAATTAAAGAGATAGAGACCGTGTGCACTGAAACCACATGGACACTTTCTCTTCATTATAGGAAAAAAGAAAACTTCTTTTTTATGGAAAAAGAGACAAGTCAATGGACTAATGGAATTTCAATTATACCATCAGGGCATTGATGGATAATGATCAGAAAGCTAAGTAATTTTATTTTTTTTTTAAAAAAAGGATGACATGTTATTTAGACTACCAGACAAAGCAATAGGCAGTGTTCAAAAGACAAGATTGTCCAGCCAAGGTGTAGCAACCACCTGACTCATTTCCTGGAATTTGCAAAGAGCCTCTCCTTTTCTGTAGACAAAAGAACAAAATGGAGAAGGCTGATTTCATGACACACAAGGATGTATTTTTGCTTATACATGATGACTAAAGATGACCAGTTCAAGAATTTCCTTTTAGAAAAAAGAACAAAACAAACTAACCAACTCTTCCTCAAACTAACCAACTCTTCCTGCCACTCCAGACAAGACAGATCAGACATCCCTCGCAGCAAGTTTACTTAAGGCTAAGAGTCCCCATCTCTTCTGTCATCAGTGTAGGAATCTCTTCCTATCAGAAGATCAAAGAACACAGCCTTCAATATGGGTATCATCTCAATGTGAAGAAAACAAAAATTCTCACCACTAGACTGATAGGCAACATCACGACAGATGGAAGATAAACTGTCAGTGACTTCATCTTACTTGGATCCACAATCAATATCCTTGGTACCAGCAGTTAGGAGATCAGGAGATGCACTACACTGGGAAAATCTGCTGTTAGGGGCCTCTCCAAATTATTGAGGAGCAATAATATCAGTTTGAAGACTAAGGTGTACTTGAGCCAGATCATGGTCTTCCAATTACTTGCTATGCATGTGAGAACTGAGCAATGAATAAGGATGACAGAAGAAGAATTTATACTTTCGAGCTGTGATGTTGATAAGTACTGAATATCCCATGTACTACAAAAAGAACAAACACATATGTCTCAGAGAAGATACAGCCAGAGCGTGGAAGCAAAGGCCATGAAGCTTCACCTCACATACTTGGGGCATGTTGCTAGGAGAGGCTATCTCATGGAGAGGAACGTCATGCTTAGAAAGGTAGAGGGTCAGCAAAAGAGAAGAATGAGATGGATTGGCACTGACTACAGCAGTGAACTCGAGTGTGTCAGAGATGATGAGGGTGTGTATGATAGGACAGGTTTAAATATATTACTCATAGGGTTGCTGTGAGTTGGACTCGGTGGTTCCTAACAATTGACCAAAGGTTGCTGGTTTGAACTCACCAACTACTCTAAAGGAGAAAGATGTGTCAGTCTACTTCCATAGATTTATAAACTTACAAACAATATGGGATAGTGTTGCACTGTCCTATAGGAGCTCTGTTGGTCTAGTGGCAAGATGCTGAGATGCAGTTCCAAAGACATGCAGTTTGAGGTCACTATGCTCCACAGGAGAACGACAGGCAATCTCCTTCTATGCCTGCCTCTGACAACCCACCAGAGGGTCAGCTATGGATCAGTTCCTATTCTACAGTAAACAACAATAGGATCACGAGGGAACCCTGGCGGCCTCATGCTAAGAAATTCCCCTGCATAGCACAGGCATGTGGTTAAAATCCATCAGCTCCTCCACTGGAGGATGGGTAATCTCCGTGTGATTTACAGCCTCTGAAAACCCACTGGAGGGTCAGCTCTGAGTTGGTTCTGTCTCAGTGGCACACAACAACATAGGATCTCTACAAATTGGAATTGTCTCAATAGTATTTTTTGTTTCATTATTTTTATTTTCTTATCAATGATATTTCCAAGGGTCCTTGCTTGTCTGTCCATCACCTACTGTACATTAGTTCTACCCTAAAACGATTGTCTTTGGTGACAGGTCTCAAAGGAAAAACTTCATATTCAAAGTTCAGAGCAGTCATTTTTCATTCTAGCTGGAGCTTAACTCATGGAATCTCTTCTGCCTGACTATGAAGGAAATTGATGACCAGTATAGTTGGAAGCCTTGTCCAAACCTCATAATATTAATTAGGAAAATAATAATTGTCCATTTTTATTGGCACTGTTCTATGTACTTTTGTGAAAATTACCTCATCCTGCATGACAACCACTGAGGGTCTGTAATTATAGCCAACTTTGCAGATGAAAACACTGGAGCAAAGCACTTAAGTAACATGCCCTGGACACTCCACTAGTAAAGAGTAACTCCAGAGGGTGAACCCATTCAAGATGATACCTAGAACTCCAGTTCAAACCTGAAGAATAACGACTAAGTAGAGGCCAGAATTGTGTTTTCTATAATCCCTGCTTTGTCTGCTTCGAAAGTCCCACATGACCTCTCTGATCGATTGGTTCAATTCAAATAAGAACATTCATGTTAAGAGCTGAAGAGACCTGGGATCTCATCAACCTCCTTAGTACTTCTCTCAAACGCCCTCATGGGTATCCATAAGTATTATTTTGTTTCTGGCTCATAAACACTCCACTAGGATAGGACACCACATCAGTGAAGTCATTAAATCTTTATAATAGCAATATTATGCTAATGGAAATTATTAGTCTGTCCTTCTGCTCCAAAAACCATCTGGTAGGTTTACCTGGCAATTACTCGGAGGTGCCATAGTGGATCTTAAAGCTTAAAGAATATAGGGATTCATAACTCTTTCTGAGCAGCGAGTTTTCCATGTGGTAACAAGCTGGCATGGCTGGCCTATTGAATTTAGACATAAACAGGATACTGGCAAGGACTAAGGGGAGCACATGGCAGCTCTCAGATTAGGGGTTCAGGTGGTAGGGAAAAGAGCATAGGTATTTCTAAGCCCAAGCTTTCTCTAAAGCAGATTTGTTGCCAATATTTTGAAGGCATTATGAATTTCTTTTTAAAATGGTTTGTTCTTTAATATCAAATAATAAAACAGAGGCATTAGGGCCAATTTAGGCAATTTAGAATAATTAGAGTCTTAAGTGGGCAGCACATGTTCGGAGGAGAACACACTCTCTCTCCCCGCAGCAGTGATGTCAGAAGCTGGTGACTTTGGGTCTGTTTTCTCTCTGCCCGGCTTGTGGCTCAAACACGTGGCGTCAGTTCTCTTCCTGGAGCCCACTTAGCCAGTAACTCCTGAAAAGGCTGCGTAAACCTTGGCTGTCGGGCACGTTCAACCTTGAAAGCACAACAATCTGGGATTTTAATTCAAACAAATGTGAAAATGAATTATAAATAGAATCCAGCTGCATTTCTAATAGTAAGCCGGGGGGTGGGGAATAGCTGAGACCAGAAAAGAAAAAGGAAAATGAAAGAATCTTTGCTTCTCTTTGCCCACGACCTTCCCTGCCACCATGCACAACTGCCCTGTTGAAAGAAGCCTTGAGGAGGCTGAAAACATTTTAATTATCTTTAATTAAGTTGTCATTTGTTAGTTGGCTTCCTGAAAGCTTCATCTGCTTAAACCAGTCTCCATTTTCAGATCTACTCTTTTACCTACAATCTAACATTAAGGTTGGTTTAAAAAAATAAAAAAGCACAGAAAAGGCTGGAAATTTCCCATGACGCTACCAAGAGCTGCAGTTCATCCATTATTAGCACAGACTCTGCCCAGCACAAGCCACAGCTTTCGCAGAGGTGTTGAAATAGGCTGCCCACCCTGAACTCCAATAATCAATCCTTGTATTTCTCACAGCGCCTTTCATATAACTTAATGTTTCAATGTGGTGGACTTTTGAGCAATTGATCTTAAATCATTAGCACTCTTCAAAGTGGAAATGCTGTGACCCACAACAAGCATCTACAGGGAAATTCAGTCCTTTCAGTTGAAAATTCTTATTTTTAAAAGGCAGTGTTTTCATCACTGGTTATTTCTTCATTGTCAACATCTGCCAGATTTAATTAAGCCTAGTACTGTCTTCCACAGTTTATCAACAATCTGC
>NW_006399888.1:4783947-4787290 GCF_000299155.1 Elephantulus edwardii | reverse complement strand
GTTAAAGTTGATGGTCATGCTAATTAAGCCTTATACAGCCATACAGAGGATCATCAATATCATATCATCATTGATTTGCATTTCTATTATCCTGATTTTCTAGGGATCTTTTGTGGCTTAGTCCAAAGTGAGTTGCCATTATTAGCCTAACAGATGCATATGATTTTGTAAATCACTACCTAACTTAGAAGGGACTGGAGAGCATTATGCTAAGTGAACTAACTCAGTCCCGTAAGGAAAATGCTGTATGGAATCATTACTGTAAAAAAAGAAAGATAACTAGTAAAAATGTGTATGAGGACCTAAGGGGGTGGGGGGGAGCAGAGGGGTGAGGATGGGCAGGGGTGGAGGGTGTTATCATAGGGTCCCACAATTTGATGAGTGGAGGGAGGAGTGGGTTAAGGATGTGGGAAAGATTCGATGTGGAAAAACAATATATATGAACAAGTATAAACATTTTAAAAGATAAATGAATAAAATAAAGCTCCTTGGGAGAAATTTGTTCAATTTCTTGCTGGAATCTTCAACAACAGCAACCCAATGGAGGATCTACCAGAAAAACATAACAAACAAAAAAAAAACTCCTTGGAGAAAATGGTGAACAATCTCTTCCCACTGAGGTTTACCGCCTCAAAAATTATGCACAGGAACCAACTCCACAGCACCGAGTGATCATGTTTTTCCAGCATCAATAGTCTAGAAGAAAAAAGGTCCCAATTTCCAATGTACTTGAATTCTTCTGAGGCAGTACTGACTCCTAAAATTCCTCACTGTGCTAGAGTTGAAGTGAAGAATAGAACAAAATGTGTATTGATATTGGTTGGAATCCACCAGACGCCCCATGAGTCAAGGTAGGCAGTCTCCTCTCATGCGATTCCCTGCCGTTCACTGCCTCTGAAAACCCACTGGACGGTCAGCTATGCATCGTGTCCAGCTCAACGTCAAACAACAGCAACAACATATTAAAAATGGGGGAGTTTTTACGCAAATGAAAATGCCTTTTATTAATAAGTTCTACTCTGCATTTATAGTGACATAATGGTTAAAGTCCATGGCTACTAACCTTTGAGTCAGTGGTTCATTTCGACAAACTTCTCCTTAGGAAAATAATAACATGGTCTGCTTCATTAAAGATGAAAGCAGCTCATCCAGAGTTAAAAATTTCAGTTTTAAGAATGTCATCACAGTTGTGCAATGACTAACAGATCACTTCTCTTCCCTTTCTTGTTCCTTCGATTTAGCATACACTCTCTGGTCCTCCCCCATTTGCTCTTCAGAATCCATCATACAGTTCAGACACTGAATTTGCCTACAATAGTAAATGCCTCCCCAACCTTTCAGCAAACAATCCCTAGGTTTGCCTACTTCCTTCTAAAGTTTGTTTTGCCTGCAAACATTTCCAACTGGGAATACTGTTTGTTCAATTCTTCTCTTGAGAAAACAATTATTTGTTTGAGGGGAAGCTTAGCTAACTAGCAGACAATTTGGCAAACATGCCCACTGGTTCATTGTGTCTAAGACCTCCCATCCCTCACTCCTCATATCCTGCAAACATTTCTGTCTGGAGTTTAGGCAAGTCTTCAGTGAGGTCTCTCTGATATATTTGTGTGTGTGTGTGTGTGTGTGTGTGTGTGTAGGCAGGCAGGATCATCCAACCATTCTCAAAAAATGTATATGAATGACCTTCAACACCACAAATTTCTAAGGATCATTTGAAAAAGCACAAGCCAAATCCACGTTTTTGTTGCTGAACCCACTATCCTCATTGAGCACAAAATATTGAGGTATTTATCTTCAAAATTAGCTCCACATCATTCTCAACAAGAAATTTTTTTAAAAGGGAAAGAAATAAAAAAGGAGGCAAAGATGCAGAGAAGAGAAAGGATCAAGGATATCAGTAGATAAGTTCCATGTGAAACATGGTATTTTAAGAAAAGAAAATGGAGGAAATGCCAATCTTGGTATGTCAGAATATTAGAGTTCATCTCTTCATTTAGATTCTCACACAATTTCTCTGTTGGATTTATTATTAGGTAATCTT
Source organism: Elephantulus edwardii (assembly GCF_000299155.1). Lineage (NCBI taxonomy): Eukaryota > Metazoa > Chordata > Mammalia > Macroscelidea > Macroscelididae > Elephantulus > Elephantulus edwardii. The sequence goes on along the minus strand of NW_006399888.1, from coordinate 4,785,249 downwards.
TAGCAGAAAATTTTTAATGGAAGTTAGAAAGATAAAAGATGAAGGTAGGAAGAAGAAAGAAATAAAATAACAGGGACAAGAGAAAGGGGGGAAGCTGAAGGGAAAGTGGGGAATATGCAAACTGCCAAGATAATGTTTAGAAAGTAGAAAATTTCTGTCCAGAGGCCTAAAAAAGAAAAAGAAAAATAAGAACTTTTTTTTACTCTTTTTTTCTGTTTCTGTGTTGAGCTTTTGATGTTCTGTCAAGTGTCAAGTGATACTGAAATCATAAATCTATGTCATATGTGAGATTTGAATGTATATTACAAGCAAGCTGGAAGAACCTCAGTCTATGGCACTGGCCCACGTTATAGCACTGCTGGGATTGTGACAAATCAGGGATGTATCCAAAACCTATGGACTCCATCAATGATGAGCTCACTGAAAACACTGCAAAACACCAGAAGAGATCAAACACCATGAAAGTAATAAATAGGACAGCTGGAATTCTAAAAATTAATAATTGTAAAATAACTATTTTTTATTTTTAATTATTATTATTATGTGTGTGTGTGTGTGTGTGTGTGTGTGTACTGTGAAATCAGATCTGACAGATACAGGAGGAGAATGTCCCTCCTTCTCCAGCAGAGAATTTGATGAATAAGAATTGTAAAATAACTCTTAAAAAATCCACAAAAAAACAAGATGAAAATGTTGAAAGAGGTAAAATGAAAAATATCTTTTAAAATATTATTTTATGGTTGACTAATTTCACTCAACATACTGCTTTTCAGCAATTTCAAATCATGGCTACTCAATGGATCAGAGGAGAAGGGTTGTCAGTAACTGATCTTTCAGCACATTGCCAGGTCTTCCTTCTGCTATGCCTATAGTGGACTTGAACCCCCAATCTTTTCAGTTACCATCAGAGTGTATTAGCCATTTATGCTCCAGAGCTACTCCAGAGAGTCGAAAGACAACTCACTTAAGATTCTGTATAACCATGATCCATGAGATACCTTTGCCACCATGTTTTCTTTAAAATACAATTCACATTTTGAGCTAGAAACTCAATTTTGGTGGTCTTTTTCAATTTTAATTTTTCATTTTTACATGGCAAACTGAATTTTTGATTACAAAATACAGAATAAGAATCGTTTCTTTGTATGTTCTGTTTTATAAAAACTAGTTTAAAAAAGGATTCTGTATATAGAACAAGGGTTGTCACACACACGTTTAAATTTGCTTTCAACTTAGTCTCTGAGAATGCCAATTAGTGCCTCTCTTCAATATATTTTAAAATCTGTTGTTGTTGTTGTTGTT
>NW_006399888.1:4779366-4782752 GCF_000299155.1 Elephantulus edwardii | reverse complement strand
AATCAGTGAGATTGTTATATAGTTTCCACACTCTGTTGGGTCACCTTTCTTTGGGATAGGAACAAATATAGATCTCTTCCAGTCAGTTGGCCAAGAGGTTGTTCTCCAGATTTCTTGGCACAGCTTGGTGAGCACGTCCAGGTCAGCATCTGTTAGCTGAAATATGTCAATTGGTATACCATCTATTCTTGGGGACTTATTCTTTGCCATTTCCTTCAAAGCAGCCTGAACTTTTTCCATTACCATAGGCTCCTGCTCATATGTTGTTTCATTAAATTCTTCTGTGTCTTCCAATTCCTTTCGATACAGTGACTCAGTATATTCTTTCTACCTTCTTTTAATACTTCCTGTATCATTTAACATTCTGCCGGAAGCATCCTTGATTATAGCAACTCGAGGTTTGAATTTGTTCTTCAGTTTCTTGAGCTTAAGAAATCTTGAGCGAGTTCGGCCCTTTTGATTTTCTGAATATCTGTTACCATTATTATATTCCAATGTTTATGCACAGTGAATCTATTCCCCCCCACCCCGTTCTTCCAACTTAGCTTGCTTAACTTTGGCATCACATTGCTCCAGACCCCAGATCCATCCCTGTTGAGGACTCTGCATTGATGCTCTGTACATTCAGCATAAAGATATACCAGTATTTCCTTACTAACACCTTTTCTGGACCCTTAATCCCCTCCAACAATTGGTTCTTGAGCTCTGTCTCGGTCAAAGATATTTAGATAGGAAGAAACAGATATGCCTCCAGTTATCTCGAGAAAAATGCAGTACTGAGCACCTCACAGAACCCATGTGCTAGAAGGTTATCTGGCAGTAAGTCAGCTTCCTGACCCTGACCGTCTCTTCTGTGACACATGCTCTCTCACTCTATTATTTTCTGCTCATTAATCCATTCTCCTTTGTAATGACATTCAGACGCTTCTTGACTTTATTTTCCCCGAGAACATCAATCTGAGTACAAGTGGCTTTAGATAGCCATGATTCAACACTGACCTCAAATCTATTTGAAACAAATGGAAAATAAGACCTGAGCATATTAATAAAGAAAAAGCCAACAAACAAACCATTGACATTGAATTGGTTCTAACTCATAGTGACTCTTCATTGGTTTTCAAAGGCTAGGCTATAATTATTTGTGTGATAGAACTGCCCATCTTTCTCTCTCTAAGCTAGTGGTGAATTCCAACTGCCAACCTTTTGATTAGCACTGTATTATGCTGTATATTACACCACTGGGAAGCTCTGGGAACCCAAAGACTGACGTAGCTCTGGCGGTTCAATCTGACCAGCAGCTCTGCTGGAGAAAAAATGAGCAGTCCACTCTTGCACAGCTAGCTCACAGCCTTGAAAACCCAGTAAAAAGTCAGCGTGTAGAAATCAGTTCTGACCTGATGACAATGAGTTTGAGGATCTTCTGAAAAGACCCTCAAACTTATTGCTTGTAGATTTAGTCTTGAGTTACTGCCTCTGTCTTAATTTGTTTACTTCAGAAGTATGTTCTCAGAGAGTAGAGGAAAATTTGTAAAAGCCAGAACTGCTATAAGAACCTGTCAGAGAAATACAACTCAAAAGTCCTTTCTACTAAAACAAACAACAGAAGAGTGCTAACACTGCCTGCTATCAAAGGTAGAAAACCTCCAGGACCTGCTAAAACAAGAGCAGTCTCATCAAATTAAGTTCTCTCAGGTTTCACTGTACTTCATGTAGGAGGTGATCCCAGGAAATGCTGATAAAGACATATGCAAGTGAGATAATGAAGAGAGGATGGCAAAGAAAATGTGTATTATTATCAAGTCAGCTGTCAATGGAAACAAACGGACTTCAAAGCTGCTGGCAAACTCTTTAGAGCTAGTATAAAACATGTGCCTCAGAATTATCCTAGTCAAGTAGCGAGGAAACTAGGCTATTTATAATAGAAGCCCCTATAAATTATTGATAGAGAGCTTGACTTGGAGGTATTGTTCCTCTGGTGTTCAGGTCTGCCATGAGCATGGGAAAAATGACCTTATCTGTCAGATAAAGTCTCATATTTGGAAGTGCAAAGGGCAAAATCAAAAGGGGTAGGTAGAGTGTAATCTTTTTTTAAAAAGTTGTCATAAATTAAGTTCTGACTCATTGAATTCCCGCATGGTGCGAGGAGGATTCAACACACTCAGCTTTCAACCTAAAGGTCCAGTATACCCAGAGGCACAGTGAAGAAAGGACTGGTGAACTATTTCTGAATTAATCCTTGTAAGCCACTCTTGGCACATTTCTTTGCCACATTTAGAGTTGCTACAGTATAAAAGTGTTGTCTTGAGCTGGGTTGGGTGGAGAAACAAACTCCATGAAGCATATGTAAAAAGTACATATGAGATATGTTTCGAGGGAATGGCTCACAGGATTGGAGAGGCTAACAAGTCTGAAACCTATGGGTCAGTGGCAGTCTAGAGGCCGTTTCTGACTCATGTCGTTACAGGGGTCATTGTTGTTAGGTCGTAGCGAGGTGCTTCTGACTCATGATTCTACATGTGACAGAAGAAGAAATTGTGTAATTCTTCACCATTTTTACAATCTTGTATGTGTAAAGCCAATTGTTGCAGCTGCTGGCCTTTCAATCTCCTTTTTCTTTGATGTTCTGCATTATTGTTATTGTTGCTGTGAACCACTCATGGCTGACCCTCCAGCAGGTTCTCAGAGATAATAAATCACATGGGAGGAGACTGACCATCTTTCTCCAATGGAGAGACTGTTGAGTTCAAACCACATGCCTTTGGTTTGGCAGTACAATTCCTTATCACTAAGCCACCAACATTCTCTTCCATATAGTAAGAGGGTTATAGAGATGTGCTACATTGAGAAGTCTGCTGACAAGGACTTCTCCAAAATGTTGAAGAGCATTGTTGCTAAAAACTAAGATGTACTGTTCCAAACCATCATCTTTTTAATTGCTTTCTAGGCTTATCTAAATTGGAAAAGCGGTAAAGACGACAGAAAAAGAAATACATTTGAATTGTGATACTAGCAAATAATACTGATTATCCCATGGATCGCCAAAAGAACAAACAAGTCTGCCTCAGGGGAATGAGTGCAATCAGGGTACTTCTTAGAGACAAGGGTAATGAAACATCATCTCACGTATTTCAGGCATATTGTGGTGAGGAAAAAATTCTTGACAAAAGACCTATTACTGGTAAAGGTGGAAGATCAGCGAAAAAGAAGAATCTCAACAACATGGATTGGAACAGTGATTGCAACACTAAACTCAAGCATATCAGAGATGGTGAGAATGGCAATGTTTAGATCTATTGTTCATAAGGTCAGCATGAGTCATGGTCAATGTGATGAAGAAGAAAAAGGAAGAGAAGAAGAAGGAAGAGGAGGAGAAGGAGGAGGAGAAG